>NW_025335587.1:18492585-18902599 GCF_004798865.1 Varanus komodoensis
CGCCTGGGCGCGCCGGGCGCGAACCGAGCGCGGAGGCGAAGCTGCCCCCTTCGTAGCGCCGCACGGAGGGCGAGGGAGCGAGCGGCGCCCTCCTCCCGCCTGGCGGAGACCGGACCCGGGCCCCCCGCCCCACTCGCGCTCCCGCTCTCCCTCCGGGGGTCAGGAGCCGCTCCAGGACCGCAGGGAGGGGGACGCTGCTCCGCACCGGACGCCCCCCCCCCCCCCCCCGGCGAGCCCTCGCGATTGCAAGATCATCTTGAGTTGGCTTTTGAAAGACATTGTTTCCGAAGGCGTCAAAGATCGCCCTGCTGGGGCGTTGGGCTGATCCCGGTTTTGCCTGAGATCCCGAGGACGGGGGCCGCGTTTTGCTGCCTCCCCCCGCACGCTCCGTTTTGGAACAGATAAGCAGGATTTACCGGCGCCTCGCAGAAACCCGGAGGAATTCGGAGCGCTGGGGCTGTCCAGCGGCGGCGGCGGCGGGGTGTGAGTAGGAGGTCCCCTCCTCCGGGCTCCTTCCTCCGGGGCTCCCCCCGCCTTAAATTCGCCCCCCTTTAAGGCGCCCGGGAGCGCTTTCCCAGGGGCGGCTCGAAATTGACTCGGCAGCAGGAGCGGCACGGAAGACGGATCGCAATTGACGGGGCCGCGGGACCGCAATTGACGCGCCAGGCCAGGCGGGCAGCGCCTCTCCGCGCCCCCCCCCGCGCCGCCCCTGCCCGGCCCCTCCCTCGCCGGAGGGCTCGCTCCGCTCCCCTGGACCTGTGGATGTCGCCTGATGAGAGACCCAGCCTTCCCGGGGCTCGCGATGGCTTACCACCCGTTCCACGCTCCCAGGCCGTCCGACTTCCCCATGTCCGCCTTCCTCGCCGCCGCGCAGCCCTCCTTCTTCCCGGCGCTCGCCCTGCCGCCGGCCGCGCTGGGGAAGCCTCTGCCGGACCCCAGCCTGGCCGGGGCCGCCGAGGCGAGCCTGCACGTCTCGGCCCTGGGGCACCACCACCCCGCGGCGCATCTGCGCTCGCTGAAGAGCCTCGAGCCGGAGGAGGACGTGGAGGACGACCCGAAAGTCACCCTGGAAGCCAAGGAGCTCTGGGACCAGTTCCACAAGCTGGGCACCGAGATGGTGATCACCAAGTCGGGAAGGTAAGGGGACGCCCCCGGCCGGAGAATGTCGGCCCCCTCGCGCGAAGCGCGCTGGCCGTGAGAGGCAGCGGCGGGCGCAGGAAGCGGCCCTCCCCGGGGCCCCCGGGCGCATGGACCCCGCAGCATTTCGGTGGGAATGCCTGGTCGGGCTAGGCTGCTGCGCCGGGCCCTTCCCCGCGGCCTTTCCCAGGCCTGCCGCAACCTTCCCGGCCGAAGCCGCTTGGGAGGCTTCCTCGGGAGCAAGTCCCGCCGCCTGTGCCGCGTAGGAAACGCGGATCTTCACTCCAGGTGAAGTGCGAGTGCATGAACGCGGCCTTCCTGCACGGTCAGCCTCCACATCTGTGGCTGGGCGTGTTGGCGAAAGTGTGTACTGACAGAAGAGCCTGTTCTTAGCGTAATTTGCTTTTCTTTTTGTCTTTTAAATATTTGCTTAGGGATGCGGGGTGTCACTTAGAAGCTCCTCTTCACTTGCCAGCCCCAACCTCTTTCTCTTCCCTCTGTTCTCTCTCAATCCCTGCACAGTTTTCGTACTTCCAGGACAAAAAAAATTAGACTCCATTTTCCCAGATCACTCATACATTTGCCTGTATTTTATTTTATCTCATTTTAAAATTATAATTTAACTTGCTTCCGGGTTCCAGGTTCGTATCCTCAAAACCCCTCTTGCTGGGTGATTGTAGTTGCTTCACTGATTCATTTGTTTAAAAGAAAAAAAATACGTTTTCCCCTTAAACTCTCTTAAACAAGGCAGGGAAGAGGGCTGTAATCCCAGGCAGACTGTCAGGGGAGCAAACCCCTTTGAATCCAGTTGAATGATCTCGGAGCAACTCTGCACATAGCGAAAATCAGGCCGAAGTTCTGTTAGCATACCTGAACCCCACTTCAAACCAGATTTACTCGGGATGACTGGGAAACAAACCCATGTCTCAGCTTTGCCCTTGTCTTCCTCTCAGATTCTTGAAATCGGTTGCTATGCTTGGTGTTTACTACATTTAGATATTTTGCGTTTCATATTCTGGAGACTCAGCCGTCTCTTTCTGTTCCTCCACCAGTAAAGATTGGACAGATTTCTTTTCCTTCCCCCCCCCCTGCCCACCCCACATCCCCTCAATTTTCTCAGTGGTGCCTTCACTTTTCTGAACAAGCAGTTTTCCTGGTTAGATCGAGCAGAACTTGGGATCTGTAAATACGTTCACTCAACCCACATATTAATCCGCGCGACACACATAAGCAAAACATTTCTTTAAAAATCCACAGGTACAACTGGGTCGTTTGGATTTTCTGTTCTTTTGGAACCTGACTTTCTGAGTCTCGGAGGAGAACTCCTTTTCTGTTTATCTGATCCTAAAATTAAAAAGAAAAATCTGTTTGCACTGTCATTGCTTTACATGTACCTGGAAATAAATCCCTTTGAAATGTTTTGGACTTAACTTCGAAGAAAACTGCTCTGTAGCGCATTTTTAAATGGGGAAGAATGGATAACTTGGACATGTTTTTTCCTCTAACCTCCAAACTCTTTGGATCTATTAAGCAAAATTAACGAGGCTTGCATTATTTTCTGTAAGGACCCGCCCGCACACACTCTAGCCCACCAAAGCTGCCTTTTGCTTTGATTGAGTCTTCAAATTATTTGTCTATTCCCCCTCCCTTTATGTAAAGTTGCAAGAGGACACACTGGGAGTAAACATTGTTAAAATTTGGATCTGGTCCTATGAACCCAGCTCAGGTGCATGGCTAATTGCAAAGTGTGTTTAGGCAGAAGTAATCCCGATCCTGCACGACTTCTTTTGCCCAAATGCTTTATTACACTCAAGTGAGACTTACTTCTGAGTAAAGACCCCTAAAAAACAGGCAGCTGTACTTGGAAGGAAGCACTGTGTCTTAATTATAACTGACCCTGGAACCCGTGTGTGTGTGTGTGTGTGTGTGTGTGTTTCTCTCCCCCTTAAAATAGGGAATTAAACATGAGAGAAGGGGGGGGGGTTCAGCTGCATGTGAACCTAAGCCCTGGCTGGAAAAATTATACCAACCATAAAATTTAATAGAGAGAATTTGTTTCTAATACGAGGCACCAACAATGCAACACGTGTCTTATTGTTTTTAGTTGTCGTTTTTTATGGCCTTATTTAAATTGTGTGTTCTTTTTGGAAGGGGCGTTTTTTTGGGGGGGGCTACAAGGCGCCCTCTCTTGAATTATCTCTCTCTCTCTCTCCCCCTCTCCCTCTCTCTCTCTCTGCCCCATTTCCACATGCCTTTAGGCGGATGTTCCCCCCTTTTAAAGTGCGGGTGAGTGGCCTAGACAAAAAGGCCAAGTACATTTTATTAATGGATATTGTGGCTGCCGATGATTGTCGCTACAAGTTTCACAACTCGCGCTGGATGGTGGCCGGAAAGGCGGACCCGGAGATGCCCAAGCGCATGTACATCCACCCGGACAGCCCCGCCACGGGAGAGCAGTGGATGGCCAAACCCGTGGCTTTCCACAAACTCAAGCTCACCAACAACATCTCGGATAAGCACGGCTTTGTAAGTACCCCGTGGCCTCCGCGCCAGCGCTTTCTCCCCCCTTCCTCCCCTCCGTGGCAGAGCCCAGACTTCGGGTTGGGTTTTTCTCCCCCTCCCCACTGAGTGCGAGACCGCGGCCCCCGTGCCCTGGGGAGCCGAGCGGCTGTCACACAATCCACACGTGTCTCTGTCTTCAGATAATCTCTCCGCTGGGAACCCAAACGCGGGCAGGCGGGCGAAGGCAAGGCACTCGGCCACATAGCTTTTAAGGCTGAGATCTCCTGCAGAGGTCTTGGCTAGGCCTCCTTGAAGGCGGGCAGCCGTTGACTCTTGAGTAAACCCATGCAGGATGCCTGGGCTCAGGTCGCCAGCTAGGGGACCTCACTCCTTCCTGAAAAGTGCGGTTCCAGATCTGAATTAAGGGAAGCACCCCTGAATCTGCAATACAGCTTTTCCAGCTCAGGTCCCTTCTCCATCCCACCTGTCCAAGCCTTCCGGGGGACTTAGATATGTAAATGTCGTGTGTCTATGAAGTGTCTCTCCCCACGTCACCCCTTGGCAGCAACCATGAAATCTCAATCTTCTGGAAAGGGGCACATTTTAAATGGCTCGATCCCACAGAAATCTGTAGGAACCTATTTCCCAGTGCAGGGGGACTATTTCCAGGAACCCGTAAGTCAGACCTCCCTTCCCCACTTCTTATCAGAGACAGAAAGGGGAAAGAGACCCCCAGGTTGACCGAGGTCCTACATTCTGCAGCAAGGGGTGCGAGGAATACAAGGTAACAAGATCCCTGCACCTGGTTGACTTGGAAGTAAATTCCCACCGATTGCAAAATGACCCTGTATTCTACAATACGTAATAATGTTGCAGATTTCCTTATTCAGTGCTGTGTTGTGGATAAGGACACAAACTTGCAAACGCACTATCCATTTCCTATTAATTATCATCACCCCAATCAAAGCTGCAACCCCCTATCCCTGGACAAACTGGACTAAAATTAGGGGCAAGGGAGGGGTGGCTGGAACCCTCCACGCCAATCCCAATATATGCCTTTTTTCGGCTAGGAAGGAAGTTTTCTTGCATTCAGCCAAGTATACCCCCAGGTAAATGAGTGCTTTTTAAAAATGCACTCCAAATAAGAGTGAGGTCAATGCAGCATTTAGTTTTAGCTCGATTTGCGTTTTTAAGATTGGTAAAGGCATTTTGCAGCTGGCCCAAAGGAGCACATGAGATTAAGGGAACGATCTCTCCTCAAAATGGCAGAAGAAAGAGGCTTTAAAAAAATCAGTACAACCCCCCAAAATCAGTTCCTGGAGGTTTGTGAAACTGGACATAGGCAGAAGGGGTTTGGCCTCGACCCGTTTTGTGAACGTGAGCCTCCGTTTTTTCCAGTCGCCCTTTGGGGTGGGGCAGCATTTCTGTCCTCTCCCCCTTGTGTTTTGGTCTCCCGCACCCCAAATAAGTGTATGCAAGAATTGGCGCTCAAATCCCCAACGCGAAAAATGGCTCAGGGCTGCGGAAACGAGCACCTCGCGCTGAGCTTAAGCCGCAACGGATCCTTGTGGACCGAACGCATCGCGCGCCCTTGGCCCGGGGGCCACTGAATCCGTGTGTTTGCGAGGTACCACGGGGCGCTTCGGGTTTTGGGGAGGCGGACCAGGAACACGGCCACCTGCTTGGGCACTTGCAGCTCTTGCCATGAACCATTCCGGTTTGGAGCGTTTTCCTCGCAAGTAAATCTGTTTCCCGTCCGAGCGAGTCTGTTTCCAAAATAAAACCGGGGGGTCGGTGTTTGGAAAAGCTTTAGAAGAAAGGCACCCTGGTTGGCATGCGAGAAGCACTTACCCAGAAGTTGCATTAAACTGGCCACGGCGTTTACTTTCTGAGTAGACCTGCTCTGCAAATCAATAGGGAATCTTTCGGTTTTTACGTGTGCCTTCTAATCCGGATCGATCTCAGGCTAGAAAATGTGTGTGTTCTGGGGAGGTGGGTTGTTTTTTCAGAGCTGAAAAAGGAGGGTAGGTCTCAGGATTAGATGCATTTCCCCGAACTAGGTCAGGGGTAAGGCAGTGGCGTTGAACGTAATTGATTTTTTTAAAGCCTCCATTTATTAAGACCCCTTAACTTTTTTTTGAGGGGGGGGAGTGGAGGCAAGAGGGAAGGCGAAAGCGAAGGAGAAAATATGGGGATTATTTCAATAAATCTTGAGTTCTTTTGCTAGGTGATGAGTGACCTCTCTTTAAACTCCATTTAAGAGGTTACTGAAAGGTGTTGCGGGGGGACCTGAGAGCGGGGGGGGGGGGAGAAATGAGGGAAAATAAACATCCTTAGGGTTACAGGTGTATCGTGGACAGAAAAAGCTGGTTTGTTGGACTCTAAACTCCGGGAACGGGGGTGAACTCCCAGCTCTCTCTCTTCTCTGCCTGGTTACTCCAAATTACCCCCCCCCCAAGTATTCCGTGGGGCTTGTTGCGGGGCGTGAGGTATAAGGGTTAGGGATGCCTTGGGGAAGGGATGCGTCCTTCTTTTCAGGTAGGGGGCTCAGTTGCTTTTGGAGGGCAGGTTGTCGAAAAATCTGCCGTGTGTGTGTGTGTGTGTGTGTGTGTGTGTGTGTGTGTGTGTGTGTGTGAATATGCAACCTAAATCGACAAAGAGCAAAGTCCCCCGAGTCCCCGTGGTTTCCCCATAGAAGTCAGTGGGACTCAGTGCGCTTACCTACGGGAAGGTGCTTGCCTCCCCTGCGTTTTTGTAAGTTGCAGCTTTGGCAGCAGTCTCGAGAGAGAGAGTGTGTGTGTTGTGTTTGGGGCGCGTTTCTCTCCGGCCCCGCTCCTAGACGTGCGAGCCGGAGCGGCTCCGAGGGGCGCGCCAGGCTGCGGGGTCCGCGCCCGCCCCCGGCGCTTCCGCAGCAGCCGGCCGAGCCGGCCTCGGCGTCCGAAACGCAGAAAGCGGCCCAGCCCCGGATCGGGGCCCGCGGGGCCCGCAAGCTTCCCGGCCCGGCCTCGCGTCCTCCGGGGCCTTTGCGCAGAGGCCGAGCAAGGCGGCCGAGGCAAAGCTCGGCCTCTCTCTCCAAAAGCAAAAATAAAAACGCTCGGCGGCTTCGGAGAATGCCTGCCCAGCGCGCGTGGCTAAGGCTGCAGCGTGGGGCGCCTCCTTTGCCGAGGAGTAAATGGGCTTGCTCGTGAGGAGGCGCGCCTGGGAGGGCGCATTGGCATCATGTAGCGGGAAAGACTTCGGCCCGACGCGCGCGCCCGGCCGCGGGTCCCGATCCTAAAGGCCCGGGGTGTTTCAGGCTCAGCGCGGGCTGCAAAGCGCTTTCAGTTTCACCGCTTCCCCACCAGCACCACCGACCTTGGATAGGCTTACTCGGAAGTAAATCTCCCCAGTGCGGTCAGCTTTTATTTCAGGGGAGCGTTTAGCGGGCTGCCCAGGGGGCTGGATCGCCTCCGCAGATTAGGAGAGGTCGATGGCCGAGAGCAGAATAAGGGGGTCTTTCAAACAAGCAAAACCCACCCCCATCCAGGTGAAAGGCTCCTCGAGAAATCCCCCTTGGGGGGCCAGGAAGTCACCTTAAATAGCCAAGGCCAAGCGTGTGAATGCGAATGGGCCTCGACGCGGAGCCCCGCTTACCAAGGGGATTGTCTGCCTGAAATGGAGTAATTTCCGAATAAATCCCCTTTTAGGATTGAAGGCGAAGGATGAAGCCATTCTCAGAGATTTAGCCCTTCGTTTAAAGAGCACGGACGTGCCACCATTAAAAGGGGGGGGGCGACACGAAGCTACTGGCCTTCGTGGTCCTTACTCGGGTGCAGATCCCACCGCTTCTCCCCACCCGGACTGGCCGAGGGGGTCGGCCTGAGCGGCTTGCGTGTTTACTCGCGAGTCAGGCTCCCTGCGTTGAGAAGGGAGTAAGGGACTCCTATGCAGCTGTTCATGATTTCAAAAAAGAAGAGGGCGGCGTCTTAATCCTGATCCTATTGATAGGGGTGGCTCTGATCCTGCGCGTTGTGGGGCCCGAGAATCTGTCTGCATGCAGCCCTAGCACTTTAGGATTTTCCTTTTGCTTTTGGTGGCGGGGAGGCCCAGGTGAGTCCGTTGGCCTGCCCTGTTTACGAGGGCCGGTTGTGCACCCGGGCGCATCTTGGACCTTCTGGCTGGGGCTTCCGCCCCAACTTCTTCGGCCACCGATCCTCCTCCCCTCGGTGCTGGGGGCTGCAGCCCAAGGCCTGGAAGGCGCCGGGGCAGGTGCAGCGCCCGGCTCGCTTTACGCAGCGGGAAGGCGGCCCACGAGTCGGGCCCCGCAGCGCAGCGCGTCTCCTCGGGAGCCAGGCGAGCGCCCGGCGCGGCTGGCTCCCGAGGAGATCTCGCCCGAGGCGCGCAGCCGAGGGGCTTTTGCCCACGCGGAAGCGCCCTGGTCGTGGGGCGCAGGGGCGCCCCGCTCCGCCGACGCTCCTCGTTTTCCGCGGACCTCCCTGGACATCTCCGTTGGCGTCACGGATGGCTCGATCCCGCTCGCGCTTTGGCGTTTGAGGACACGCTTCCCAGCACCTTAAAGCATCCTCTGATTGCGGAATTAGAAGACATTTTCCGGTCTGAAGGTGTACGAGCTTCTGCCCTAAATATCGGCCATATCCCTTTTCTGTTCCGGATTCAGTTTCAGGCCCAGCTCTCCAACTTGACTGGTTTGTGGATGCTGACCTGTAAGAGCATTGTTTTATCGCCACTCGCATTCAGATGGACACCCGCCGCCCCCATTCTCCCAGCATTAATTCAAAAGCAAACCCCGCTTTCCGCGGGAGTGGCTCCGGATTAGGTCACAGCTGGGCAGGGGATCGGTTACCTGTTCTCAGGTCGCTGGATCGATAACGCCTTGGCTTCGCATCTTAAAACGACCCAGGCGGTAACGCGCGCGCGTTTGGCGAGAGGGGGCTAAAACCCGGGTCTGCAGTGCTGGCCCAGGCGCTGCTGCTCGTGTGAATGAAAGCTTCCTGGAGGAGGAAGGCACGCGCCCCCGGCTGCTCTCAGGGCGGTGGCCGCGGTGGCTTCCCGGGGATTTACTCCGCGGATCCTGACCGTGTCACCTCGGAAGTCAATTAGCATCCTTTAAAACAGGAGGCTGCCAGTTCCCTTCAATCTGATTCTACCCCGGTTTTTTAAAGCGAGTTTGGGATATGAGCACGTTTTCTAAGGAGGGGGCAGAGAGGGGGAACCTCCCCAAAGGGCCCGATTCAGGTATTGTGGGACTGGGACTTGTTCGAGGGAGTTAGTCGCTCGTTCCGGCCTCTGCCGAACTTGGGAGGCTCGCTGTGCTCCGGGGAGATCCGAAGCTCGCTCGGGGGGGTTTACTTCCGAGTAAGAGCGGAATTGACTGCGCCCCCGGCTGGATCGGGTCTCCGGCTCGGGGCGCCTCTCCGCTTTCCGTGGAGCTCCTTGCGAGGAATTCCGCGGCGCGCGTCAGGATCGGGCTGTTCCCACACCTGCCCGCGGCCCTGGGCGGGTTTCCTCAGGTGCAAACCCCCCGGCCAGCTCCGCGGGGCTGCTAGCCCCATCCCCAAGGGCGCTTGCCGGCGCGGGGGCTTACTCCCGAGTAGCGCCACGTGCGGGGCCGGGGGAAGGCGTCGCGAACGGCGGGGGGCCTTGGCGAAAGCGCCTCTTTCTCGAAAGGAGGAAACGGGTTTCCGAAACCAATTAGAGTCAAGTTCCAGCATTGAGGTAAGTCCAGAATCCTGGAAAGCGAGCGCACATCTGACATTTCCCCGCGGAGGTTAAGCGCCCCACCCGCCAAGCCCGCTAAATCCCGGCGATGATCGTCACGGGCGGCGTGGCCGCCTCGCCGCAGCCCTAACGATTTAAGACCGGCTTAACTCCTCCACGGGCTTTTCCCCAACGTGCGGAGGGGGAAAGCGGCAGCTCCCCCTCGGCTTGGAAGCCCACCCCCTCGATCCGAGGCTCCTCTGCACTGCCAAGCCCGACCCCATCCCTGGGGTTACTCGGAAGTAAAGCCCACGCAGAGCCGCAGTGGATTACTGCCCTTGAAGCGCGTGTCTAGCGCCTTGCAAGAGGGCAGGGTGTTCACACTGCGGAAGCTGGTGGGGCACAGGCTGCCATAATCCTTGCTTTCAGGTAGGACCTTCTGAGATAGGCGGGCTGGATCTTTCCCCTCTGCAAAGGCACCCTGCATTTCCCCCCGAAGTTATTCTCCCCACTCCTGAAGCAGGAGGTTTCAGTGGGGAGGACGGAGGGACAGACGGAAGGAAGGAGAGGAAAAAGCCAGAGTCAAATTTGAAGCACCCAGAAAGTCAGTCTCACTGAAAGCCATGGGCTTTGCTTCTGTGTAACGCCAGGAGTTAGTATTTTCAAGAGGGGTGACTGGTCCCAGTGACTTTGAGCGGAGGAACCGGCTTGTGTGGTGGGGAGACTTTCTTTGGTTAATTCTGCTTTTAAACTGCTCGGGAACCAAAGTTCTTGGTGCTCGGGCCAGCTCCTTCACTACTTGATAGCAACATTAAACCAAAAGTTAAAAGAGAGGAGAAATGGAAGGAGTTTATAACTAGAGCAATTTAATACGAAAAATGCCAAGGACTTTAGTCTGGTGTCATGAACATGATTATGGATAAAGGGGTGTCTGTGAAAATAGGATAGTTTGGATCACTCCAAATAAGTTTGCGGGGGGGGGGGCAGGAATTACTTCCAGTTGAGTGAGATCCTAAATAGGCTTACCCTGAAGTAAGAGTACCAGGGAATTCCACAGGGCTTATTCCCTGGTCAAACTGGTCTTGGGTTTGCAGCCTGTCTTGGAAGGAGTCAAACCTGCAAGAAGTCTATATTGGATCCTCATGAGTAATTTCGGTGGCGGTCCTACAGTCTCATAGGAGGGAAAACTATGGCCTTGGACACATTTGCCCTTTCAAAGCAGAACCAGACCAGTCCTGTCTGGTATTACTTTTGTTGTTGCGGGGGTTGTTTTGCAAGCCCCACTGCTATAAACGGGGGTTTAGGGTGAAATGAGGGTTCCACAGGGCTTCCTTGTGCTGTATCTGGTAATTAAAATAATACTCGGGCAGAAATAGGTTAAAGAAAATCCAGGTTTCGTTTCTGTAGTTCCCTTTTTTCTGCTTGGGCCTCCTTGTTTCAGGACAGACTTTTCTTTCTGGAGTGCAAGTAGGCAAAAAGCAAAAGAAAAGTCTGTAGTAGTCTTCTGTCTTGAACCATCTTTCTTCTACTCTTCCAATAGAATTTGCACGCATGTGTGTAACGGTGAGACCGAAAGCAAAAATCTGGGTTAAAAATAGAATACAGAATTGCAGAGAAGCCAATCCTGCTAGGTTCACTGGACTCCTTGTTCGCAAGGTGACAATTGCTTTCCTCTTGCTGGATCTGTAGCAAAGTACAACCCTATACATTTTACTCAGAGGTAAACTGCATTAGGTTTAATGGGACTTCCGACCAGACAAATGTGCATAGGCAGGCAGCCCTTTCGGGGTAGCTAAGCTCACTATCCTATTCATACTCACCAAAGAGTAAGCCCCATTGAATTTATCAGAATTTCTGAAGAAATTCTCACATGGGTGAGTTGTATCAAAGAGAAGCCCTGTTTCCTTCAGCATTCCTGCTCTTCCCTGGCATTACCCTTATACAAGAGCAATTTTCAAGATATGCAATTTCCAGTTTATAGGAACCCCTTGCAGAAGCTTATGTACAAATAACTGTGTTTGAAAATGCAAGGTTGGTGTCTTCTTTTACATCCAGGAAAGCTTACGGGTAGCCCATCTCTGTGCCCATTGTAAAATAATTTTCTAGGTACCTCCCCTCCAATAACAAAATTAAAATTTAAAAGAGCACTATCGGGCAAAACTGCATGATAAAATTATGAGATATCATTTAGATTTTCTAATCCCCCACCCTGTACATTCCGTGAAATTTGCAGCTGAGCCGTTGAGATTTACTCAGAAGTAAGGTCTCAGTTTATCAGCTCTTACTTTCAAGGAAGTACACCCAGGAGAGAGGCGCTTCCCTTCCAAATGAAGCATCTTAGGATTGCATCCCTGATTTCTTTTTTACTGAAACATGTATGGGTCACCATATTTACCTCTTCCCTTTTACCACCTCCCATGCACTTCTTTCTTTCCCAAATAATTCTCTTTATACCAGGAAATCGACTGGGTTTGTGTGAAAGAAGAAAGGTGTAGACATGGTGCGTGTGTGTTTTAAAACAACTGTGGCCATGGGGCAGTTATCCACTGAAAAATAGGGAATCTGTGAATCTGCGTGGCATGTTTCCCCTTCTGCCTTTTAACCACCTTTCTCTCTCCCTTTTTCTGAAAATAGACCATCCTTAATTCGATGCACAAATATCAGCCGAGATTCCATATAGTCCGAGCGAATGACATTCTCAAGTTACCCTACAGCACTTTCCGAACTTATGTGTTCCCTGAAACAGACTTTATAGCAGTAACTGCTTACCAAAACGACAAGGTAATTGGGGATGACCGGGGAAACTTTGTGGAGGGTGGGAGCAGCGGGGAGGTAAGGTTTGTGCTTCCTTTGGTCCCTTTTCTGGACGCCCTCAAAACTTCTCCAGCAGGATGTGGCAACAGCAAACCTTGGCCGTACTCCCTTGGGGCAGCCCTTCGGGCTCCGTCTCACCCTGAATTTTTCTTGGATGCACCGGGCAAACCAAGAGATAGACTGCACTTGCATGTGGCGGCTCTGTCCTGGTTCATCTCCAGGATGTCTCCTGTTTAGGCCTGCCTTGCCCCCTTGTTTTGCAAACAAAGCCAAGCAGCCCATGTCGGTTTCTGGCGCACTCCAGGTTTAAATCCGCCCCTCCCATATTGTAGCAGTGTGACATAATGGTTATAGACAAACTTGAGGTGAGGAAACCAAGGTACACGTATTGCATTCCTTCTTAGCCCTGAGGATAAAGACTGAAGTGAACTTCGGAGTGGTGAAGTCCACCTTACAGGGTTAGTGTAGGAAGGAAAATGAATCAAACCGTAGAAACAGCTTCCTTCTTTTGAAACTCCAGTTCACTTCTGGAGCTTACCTTAAAAACTCCAGCTGCAACTTGAACAGAAACTGGAGCGGAGCTGAGCCCCAGTGACCGAGTTCTGGAATTTCCATTTCCACCCATGTCGGTGTCTTCCCTGGGGCGGGAAGGGGGTGCCGGCCCCAGCCCCACACGCCTCTCCCCAGCTCACCCTCTTCCTGTAGTGTGGCCTGGCTTTTTGCCCTGGGGAGCCGCCTTTGAGTAATCGTTAATCGATTATGAACTTTGCCATAAACTTTACGAGGCAAACAATTCCACCAGGGTGTTCTAGGCCAGCTGTCAATTAAGCCTGGAGGCCACAAGCCATGGGTGGGCTTCCACTAGCCAAAAACGTTTATTTCGAAAATTGCCTCCATAACACTCTCATATTTAACCATCTTACTGCTTCTCCTGGACTGAGAAGCCTCGTGGTTAATCAAGGGTGATCAGACCTATTCTCCTCCATTAATTTATTTAAAATTAATGGAAGCAGAGGAAGACTGCAGCAAGATGCTTCAAGTTCCCCTAGGTGCATTAATTTTTACAGGGCAAATGCCCTTGAGTTCTTGCTTATAGGATTTGCTGTGCCAAGGTGCTGTGGGAAACAGCCCAGAATTTTTCTGTGGAGTCCCGAATCTCTGGGGGTCCCTCTGCTGTCTGGGGCACTTGCTAAAAGAGGGGTCCAGCCCCTGCCCCGCAGCTTGCTGTCACTCCTGAATCCCCCCTGAGGAGCTAGCTTTTGGATTGCGCAGCCCTCCCTCCTGCTTCTTGCTTCCTCTGTCCCTCTCCATCGGGATGCCCTTTGGAGGCAGGGTCTGTCACAGACACAGTTCGGAGCTTAGGGGAATTAGCATTTGCAAATTTGCGGTGGGGGGGGGCAGCAGTTATCCTGCTGGCCTGAGTTCTGGATTGGCCCCTTCTCGAAGCATCCCTCCTCTGCAACAGCCAAGCAGGTCAGATTCTGGCCCAGTCTAGACTTTCCCCGGTTGCGCTTTCCCGTTCTCAGATCAGCCTTTAATGGCCCTCTTGCACCCGAGGACTTGTTGCGGGCAGCTCTCGGGACCCACATGGTCAAATTGCAGCTTGCCTACACACCTGTGCACACCTGGCAAGCAAAGTCAGAACGGTGCTTCCTCGATGGGGCTGGATGTAGGACCCAGTGAAATCAGTAGGGCCATTTTTGGAGGAAAGTGTGCATCCGGAGGTAGAAGCGGTGGATTTGTGCCCACCTCCATCTGCTTCCGTGCCCCCAGCTCTGTTCCTACACCTGCGGGTTCAACAACTGGCAGGGCTGTTTTCCACCTTTCCCTGCACCTGCAAGGAAATCTAGGTTGCGGCCCTATTTGGAATTATGGGCAGAGGCAGAGCTAAATGGGGTTTTGGGATTTTTGTCCACAGTTCAGTGATGGGCAATTCTAGCCATATTTGCTCAACAGTAATTCGTGTGTGCAGAATTGGAGCTGTTTGCCCCCAGATGGGTTGGACCCAACTCCCCAGCACCTTCCCAGATGTCCGTGAAAGGCGGGCGAGGGTTTGGAGAAAGCAGTTTCCCACCGCTGCCTCTTATTCTACTGGAACGGTGTGGATCTTTCTTTGTCCACCCATTAAATGGATTGGCAAGAAAGTGAGGAAGGAAAAAGCCCAGGAGAAGAAATATCTTGTTTATTCGCCCCCGGCTTCAAAAAGGAATTTGACAAATCCATGATGGAAAAAGAGACCGACACATCCGTAACCTCCGTGTAGAAACGCAGTCTATCACCGGAATCAGATGTGCCAAGTAACTCCACTTCCTCATTTGCCTAAGTTGTCCACCAGGCTAAGATGCCAAAGCTATTCCATTTACCGATGGATTTAAAGTATTTCATGCTGTTTCTCAGCCCAGAAGTGGTTTCCCGAGTAGCGTACAATTAGTCAGAAAAATACTGCAGGCTTACCATCTGAAAAAACACAACACACAAGGAAAGGCGGGCAGGGAGGGCAGAAGAAAAGAAGAGCCAAGCGTAAGATTCGCTGGGTGGCACCTGGGGGCCTCCTGTTCCATCGCCAGATCCGTTTCCTCCTCCTCCGCTCTGTGCCCCAAATGAAATACGCTGGATCGCCAAAGGAAGTGCTCCTTTCGTGGCTTCATTTGTGGGCTTGGGGAAGGATTGCAGGGCAGGGGGCTGTGGGAGAGAAAGAAAAGCAAATTGTACATCCATTTTTAAAGTCCGGTGACTGTGGGACATATTACCAGGGCATGAATAATTGAGGTGTCTCCTGTCGCCAGAGCCCATAAAAGACGGTGCGTGGTGCGCGCATGCGCCAGAGTGTTCCCCCCCCAGCCCAGAGATTCGAAGAGCTTTTAAACAACACGGTCGCCACCTTCCCTCCAGAGGGCCGTGAGAAAAGTTGTTGGGGAAGATGCACTTCCTATCATTAAACCCCAATGAATAATTGATCTCAAACCTCTGCATCATTTTAAATAAAGCCTGTGATGTGTTAAAGCGGAGGGGGTTCGGAGTGGGCTCTCTCTCGGTCCCTTCACCAACTGATAAGCTAAAAAAGAAAAGCGTTCCTTTCTCATTGACTTGGAAGAAAAGGATAGGGGGCGATTGCAGAGGAAGGATGGCGTGATCTCAAAATGGTTAGATCTCAGGGTTGTCGTCTAGGTGTTTGGGTATAATTGGGTACCCTGCAATGACATGGTGGTTTCGGAGTGAGGTGGGCCCCGTCATCTGTTGGATGTTGCTAGACTCCAGTCCCCATCAGCCCCAGCCAACATGGCTCATGGGCAGAGATTATATGAGGTCCAGGCCACAACGTCTGGGGAGCCAGAGGTCTTGTTCCTCTCCCCACACCTCATTATTCCGTGTTTAATCCTTTAGTGAGGGAGCAAATAAAATCCAAGTCCTTAAATTCACCTGTTTGCACCAGCAATTTATATTCTTCGTCCTCTGATTGTGACCATTTTGCTGGTGATAGGAATCAATTTTGATTAACCAATTAATTAGCAGAGTCTGGGGCACTGTTGTCTGGATTTTATCCTCCGAGTTTCAGGCCTGAGGTTGAATTCCCACTATTAGTTGCTTGGGACTAATCCTTGTTGCACAAAGCGGGGCTTACTTTTGAGTAAGCTTGCACAGGATTGTATGTCAGTAATTCCGAAGTTATTCCTAAGTGAGTGTCTAACAATAGACTTAAGTGTAAAGTAAATCCCATTGAATTCAATGGAGCTTGCTTTCTAGTAAAGTTCACACACAGGCACAGTTGGTGGGTTATGGCAGGAAGGATACAGGAGTTTTTTCTTTTAAAAACTTCTCATCTCTGCAGTCCTCTGTTTTTCCAGAGGATTTTTAAATGGCTGATATCTCAAGGAACCATCTGGGTTTGGTTTTTTCAAGTCCCACTTCCAAACTTTTCTTCCGAAAGATGGAAAATGGAAAATGTTCCAGATTAAAAACTGCCCAGTGTCTTGTACCTAGAAAAAAGCATCCAGATCAACACTTAGAAACGAATTCTAAGAATAAAGACAGGTTTCTGGATTGAACCTGCCAAAGAGGTTTCTGGGCCAAAGAGAAGAGGAACAAAGTTTCTCCAGCACCTTTCTTGAGTTAACCATGTTTTTATTTTGCTGTGCTTTTTTGTTTCATTTTCAATGTTACGTTTAGATCACACAACTGAAAATAGATAACAACCCATTTGCAAAAGGATTTCGTGATACCGGCAATGGAAGGCGAGAGAAAAGGTATGTTAAATTAACAAATAATAAATACACAAATATTTCTCAAAATGTTTTTATTTCTTTCCTTCGCTGCATTCTCCTTTACTTATTCAACTTTCCCCAACCTGATACCTTCCAGATAAGTCAGATGCAAATTGTTAGCACCCAGAGCAGGGCAGCTGAGAATGCTGGGAGTTGTAGTCCAATCTACTTGGACGGTGCCTGAAGTAGATACGTTTTTGCTTTCCTTCTTTTTAAGACTGCGGTCAGAAATTCCCTTCCAGTCATCGATGGCTTCTTGCCACGATGGATGTTGTTTTGAGCATTAGAAACTCGAGGCCTCCAAAAACCACTCCCTTGGGTAACCTAGTGGCAAGGTATTTCTGTCCTGCCCGTGGACTTCCTATCTAGAGAAAACTGGCGGCTAAGAGAGGCAAAATCTGGACTTGGGTAGCCCTTTGGTCTGAGCCAAGACGGTGGTTCTCAAATATTGATGCTTCCTGATCAGGCACTGAACTTACTTCTGAGTAAATGTGCCTAGTCATGCATAGCAGAAAGTTGTTAAAAACCTACTGCAAAACCCCTTCTCGTTATTTTATGTGGCTTAAGTTTCTCAGTGCAGAAGGGCACAGAGCCCTGCTCCAAAGAACTCAACATCTAAACTTTGACAGGGGAAGTAACAGGAATAGCAGGCCTGTGGGTTACCAGGTTAGTAGGAGATATAAGATACGCAACCCAGTTCAGGTTATCTTCTTGGAACCAGGAGAGAAACCTCCTTTGTGGTGGCACCCAAACTGCCGAATGATCTCCCTGCGCTCTCATGTTTTAAGTTCCGATTAAAGAGCTTTTTCTTTACCCAGCCCTTCCCTGAGAGAATCCATTTTTTTAAAAAATAATTAGGGTGGTGGTTTAAAATAGATGACTTTTAATGTTTTTGTGTGTGCTTTCTAGAAAGGGGTTAGCCATTTTCATGTATTTTAATTGCACTAGACTGTCTGTTTTTTTAATTCATTTAGGAAGCTTCTATGCCGCCCCATTCGCCAAAGCCTCGGGGCGGCTCACGACAATAAATAAATAATAGCAATATAAAAACAATATAATTTGAGACAACCTGGCCAAAGATGTAAAATAAATAAATAATATTAGCAATTAAAATGACGTTTAAATAAACGTTTTAATGCATTTGAATCATCCCTGGGAGATCATTTAAAATAGGTTCAGTGGTATATAATTTAATTCACTGAAGAAATTAAGATGTGTGTGCGGCTATTTCAGCTGCACCTGTTTAGGGTTAGTTTTAGGGCTCGGTGCAAGAGCCCCTTCACGGGAAGGACATGCCAGCTCAGGGCAGAGACTGCAGGGCTCGGCGGGGGGTGGGTTTCATTCCCACCATCCCTGTTCCTCCATGAAAATGGCCGAGGCAGAGAGGGGAAGTGGATCTGGACGACTGTGGTCCAGACAGTGCTCTGTTGACATGCCAAACGATAAAATCTGCTTTTGTGCCCGCAAAAGGAAACAGCTTACGCTGCCCTCGCTTCGGATGTACGACGAGCAGTGCAAGCCGGATCGAGACGGGGGCGAGTCGGATGCTTCCTCGTGCGAACCGGCCCCCGTGCGGGACTCGCTGCGCTCCCCCTTGGGCACGGCCCCGAGTCCCTTGAGGCTGCATCGCGGCAACAGAGGTAACTTTTCGAACAGGCGCTGCAACCAACCAAACAGCTGCCGCTTAATCCTACGTGCATTTAGGGCCCTCGGACTCCTAGCCTGCCTTCCCAACCTGTCTTCCCCAGAGGAGTCCCATAACAGGCATGGAAATGAACCCTCCTGAGTAAATAGTTAGGCTCAGGGTGTGAGATTGCTGGCAAGTCTTGCAGAATTTAGATGATCCGATTGGGCCGCTCAGATTTCAATGCATATATACCTAATTTTTGTTTAATGGGTAGGGGGAGGATAGATAATAATACATAATATTGGGAGAGCCAGGGTGGCGTAGTGGTTGAGAGCCTGGGACTGGGACTCAGAGGATCTGGGTTCTAGTACCTGCTCAGCTATGGAGCCAACTGGGTGGCTTTGGGCTAGTCACAGACTCTCAGCCCAACCTACCTCACAGGGTTGTTGCTGTGGGGATACAATGGAGGAGAAGAATAATGTAAGCTGCCTTGAGCCCTTTGTAGGGAAAAGGCAGGATACAAATCGCAGTGTGTGTGTGTGTGTGTGTGTGTGTGTGTGTGTGTAAATAAAAAGTAGTGCCTGCAATTTTACCTTCAGGGATCTCCATCCTACTGATTTCTTCACTTCCCCAGTTAGGAAATGGTATGTTTGTGGCACCCCCGTTTTAATTCTCATTAGCCCAGTCAGGGTAAGATCTCCCATCGAGATAGATCGGAGCTTCCCTCCAGTGCTGGGAGTCCCACGGAGGAATCCAGACCTCAGAGTGTTTTGTACTTTGCGGAACTGTTGATTCTTCAATAACTTCCCTTTGCAAAACAAACCCAAAAAGCAGGTCTGCAGGAATCAGCATGGTTTTATTGTGCACACACTTTGGGGAGAGGGGAAAAACAATATTTTTATAATCTCCCTCTATTTGTTCAATAGCTTTCCTACTGAGAATTGGTCCATGTTTTGGAACCAGTGGCCATGTTCTCGACCACCCTCTGGTGTCTGCTGAAGGCACAGTTTGCTCCCCCTTGAGCCCTCCTGTTCCGTTCTTGACAGATCGTGTCAATTTCCCCACCTTTTAAGCTTTAACTGGAAAGGTTAATCAACTACAAAGTTGGTTGATTTATTGTACTGTACTGCCATGGATAAGCACAATAAGTCTCTTTCTTTAAGCTAAATAAAGAGGCCGTGCCAGGAGAACATTTAATTAATTCCTTTCAGGAGTAATTCGGAATAAGCTAACAATTAATTGCAATTAATCGATTGCAGTTCTGTATACACACACACACACGTACAAAATCCAGACAACCCCTGGATAGCAAACTTCTGTGTAAGCGTGTGTAGAATTTGGTACTTTCCATCACTAATGGCCTTCTTACTCCTGAGCAGAAATGCATAGGATCATACTGCATGTCAGACTTTTGTCCAAAGGAGCTGGCAAACCCTGGTTTAATGGATAAGGTCCAGTGTTAGTCCCCGAGAGCTATAAATTTAAGCCTGAGAATGTGAGTTTGGGACGCATACCGATAATGTAAGTTCGTAATGTGCTCTTCCAAACAGCCATATTAAAACTGTCCTTTTGTTCCAATGATGCACCATAAAGTCCTTGTCCGAGGCAGCTTATGACATATTGATTATTTTAAGTCCAGTTTTAATCCATACAGCAGTAAATTGAGGGAACACTTACTTACTTTTGAGGCCGTTTGGGTGCTGGTGTGTTTGCTGTGATGGGTGTCAGAAGCAGTTACTAAAAGGAAGTTACTGATAATGGCTTTTCCTCCTTACCATCCATAGTCAGCTTTATAAGTTGCTTCTCACTGCCTTGAATGCCACACAAGTGACTCTCTAGAGGTTTCCGTGTGTGTACGCAGTTTTATTTGCCTCAAGTTGCTCACACAAAGTGATCAGTCAGCTTAAAAGTAATTGTTTAATCCAGTGATGGGAGAATTTCAGACCTTCCCAGATCCGATTCCTATCAACTCAAGCTGGCTGGGGATTATGGGCATGGTTGTCCAGCTCCATTTGGGCAGCCACCACTTTCTGGCCCCTGCTGAATTTAACAGAAGGATTTTAAAAAGCTCTCTCCCTCTCTCTCTGTCTCTCTCTCTCTCTGTCTCTCTCTCTCTCTCTGTCTCTCTCTGTCTCTCTCTGTCTCTCTGTCTCTCTCTGTCTCTCTGTCTCTCTCTGTCTCTCTCTCTCTCTCTGTCTCTCTGTCTCTCTCTCTCTGCAGAAGACAAAGGTAGTGACCAAGAACTAGAAAAGCTCCCGGAAGGGAAGAGGCCCAGTCCCAGCCTGGGGAACTGCAGCCCTCGCAGCAATGGCAGCTCCTGCTTGCAAGGAGACGAGGCCGGGAAGGAGAGGAGCGGCAAAGCCAGCGAGACCTCCAAGGACAGCTTGGAGGGGGTCATTTTCAACCCGCTGGGCTTGGAGAAGGACAAACAGGAGGGCCGGAGGAAAGAGCTGCCGCTGCCGCACGAGGGCTCCAAGAAGGAGGCCCAGGGCGACTCCACGCCGCTGGGGGGCAGCAAGGAGGCCTTCACCCCGCTGATGGTACAGACGGACAGCCCCCCGCACCTGAGCGCCGGGCACCTCCAGAGCCTGGCCCTCTCGGGCCTCCACGGCCAGCAGTTCTTCAACCCGCTGAGCGCCGGGCAGCCGTTCTTCATCCACCCGGGACAGTTTGCCATGGCCCCCGGGGCCTTCTCCGCCATGGGCATGGGACACTTGCTGGCGTCCGTGGCCAGCAGCAGCGGTCTGGAAAACGGGGGGCTCCCGGCCACGCAGGGGACTCCCGGTGCAGCCGCCCCCTTCCCCTTCCACCTCTCCCAGCACATGTTGGCTTCTCAGGTAAGGCGGCAAGGTGGGGCGTGGGCTTCCAGGTGGGCCAAGGGCTGCCCAGAGTAGGGCAGGCGGGCTGATGTGGGATCTGAGCCCCCCCCCCCCCGGTGCACCAAGGGTTTGCCCCTGAACGCGGAAGGACAGGTGTTCAGTTCTGAGCTTACCTTTGCCCCCACTCAGACCGGCCTGAAATGCCTGGGCTTGCAGGTCTGAAATATCCAGCCCTTCCACAGAGCCTGCGGTTCCGTCTGAGCGGCGCTCGATCGGGGCATTTCCATCTTCCTCAGACTGGGGCTGTTTCCACCACCCCAACTCAACTCCAGCAAAAGATCCCCCAACCCCGCACCTCTGGGGCTGGCCCATCCCAGCCTTCCCCAACTGGGTGCCCACTCCAGAGGGGTTGGACTGCCACACCCACCTTCCCCAGACAACTCGTGGTTTAACCCGTCTGTGCCTCGTCGTCCCTCGCGATGCACCAAACACGGTTGTGGATTTACGCGGGGCGGGAATGGAAAGGGGACCTGGCACGCGCACGGGGCCAGTGGAGGACAGGTGCAGATTTGCAGCCCTCGAGGAAGGCAGCTCCGGAGAGACAGGAGAGTCGTGTGGAAGCGGATGCCAGGGGTCCGGGAAAGGGAACAGGAGGGGGGGTCCCCCCGTCTCCCTGCGGCTGGACGTCGGGCTGTTCCCACGAGGCTGAGGACACAGGGAGGGAGCCGACGTAGGGGGCCAAGCGCATTTGGACGGAGGGACTTGAAGTGTGGAATCCGCGGCCATGAGCCGCGTCGGTGGCCGCCAGCTGGGGAGAAGGCGGCCAAGTCCGAATGGCTTCACCCCTTGAAGATGGTCAGTGGGGGATTCTGGGTAACCGGGCAGAGTTAAATGGAGGCCTTCGCTCCCATGCAACCTTGCGGTGACTTTAAAAGGAGATTGGAGACGTTCCCGGGGAAGACGTCTGCTAGTCCTCATGGCTGTTGCCTCCTCCAGTATCGGAGACAGCAGGCTTACGTGCACCAGTTGCTGGGGAACATGGGTGGGGGGTGCCATTGCGCTCCAGGCCTTGGGCTTCGCATCGGCAGCTGGTGGGCCTTGCGTGAGCAGAATGCTGGACCGGATAGACCCGGGCTTGATCCCGCAGGTCTCTTCTTCTGTGCCCGATCCTGGATCAGCCCCTGAGGAGTCACGGGGTTGGTTCTTTCAGAGATCTGAGCGTGCGGTTTGGTGAAGTCCCCCATAGTCCAGCTTTGGGCTGAGGGACTTGCCCAAGCGCACAAGGCGAGCATACCAGTGCGGGTCCGGCAGGCTGGCATTGTTTTGCTTTTGAATGTTTCTGCCCTTCGGTTTAACAATAATAAGGAGAGAAAATGAAAAGCATTTTGCCTGCTGAGATTAGATGCCAGAACACCGTGCTCAGCCGAGGAGGCGCCCTCTTTCGCTCAGGCTGGGATTGGGTTTGGGTTTGGGGTTTGGCACATAGGATTTCAACTGAAGGTGAGCCTGGGATGGCAGGAAGAGGCACCGGGGCAAGCGTTCCCCATCCGCAATTTGGGCTCTTAGGTCGCTCTGCCCAGCGTCACATGAATCTGCTCTCTGGGCAGAGTAACCTTTTAAAACCAGACGTATGCATTTCATGCCTCATAGCCCTTTATCACCTCCATTGCCAAATCGGTGCACCCCATATGGGGTGGAGTACAGCTCCCATCATTCCCAGCCAGTCTGGTCTGAAATTCTGAGCTCTGTCATCGAAAAAGTCGCAGTCCGGGGAAGGTTGGGTTAGAGCGATGGTCTGGCAATGACGTGGTCCTGGCATTCATCCTTCCTGCCCTTGTCCTGTTGGTGGTGTTGGCTCTTGTGAGCACGGAATGATGGGCTAGAAAAGGTTCTCTTGGGTCTGATCCGGAATGCTTCTCCGTACGGTCTCAGGTAGCTTCCTGTGCTAGAATGTACCCCAGCAGTACCCCAGAACAGCTCTTTTCTCCACCGTTCTCCAAGCATTCATGTTACTCTGTGTTGTGCCAGAGCAAAACCATCTAGTCTTAATCTTTCGGTTTCTCTTGTTTTAAATCCTTTGCAATGAGGAATTGCCAGTAGCTCTCCAAACTCAGAGGATTATGGGCATCCTGGGAAAGGTGGAAAGAAGTGGAGGAAAGGGTTGCAAAGCAATTTGCCAGCCGTTACAGTAACACACCAGAAACAAAACTCACATCCTCACTAGCTGGCTCCCCAAACTGATTAATCTACTGGCTCTTTTAGACCTCGTCTTGAATTAAAATCGCATTTATTACAGCCATGAAATATGTAAATTAAAAAGCAGATGAAATGACCCCTCACCCAAAAAGCAGACATTTGCGTCAAGTCCAATTGTTGGGCAGTTCCGGATTTTCCTTTATAATGTTTTAAACACTTTTTCCAGGTCCCTTTTGGCTTAATTTTGCCTGGCATTTTACAAATGGGGCTTTCATGTCAGTCTGGGGATGCATCTCTTCGTGTGGCATTAACAGAGCTGTCGGATTTGTCCCCGCTTCCTAAGGATCTCAAGGCCTAGTTTTGCCGTGACTTCGAGGACTATTACAATTGGGGTTTGTCGGAGGAGCAAAGCGACCAAAGAAACCCACTGCCCTGAGGCACCTGACAAAGATGCCGGCAGAAGGAGAGGGAAGGGAAACAGGTGCCAACCCAATGGGAACTGTAACAAAATGTTGCAGCGCAGGGCGCGCCCATGTGGGGTTCCTGCCCTTCTGCTCCAAGCCCATTTCCGTGCCCTGAACCCCCCACTGCCATTTTCTTGCACCTGCAGTCCTCAGTGGGGGGTTGTGAGTTTGCTCCCCCCCTTAGGCTTCTCCCACACCTATTTTTGGATGGCTTCAAAGCTGGGGCTTCTCCCAGGCCTGCTGAGAACGGGGCATTATTATTATTATTATTATTATTATTATTATTATTATTATTATTATTATTATTATAACATTTCTATGCCGCCCCTTGCCGAAGCCTCGGGGCGGCTTACAACACAATAAAATACAATACAATGTAAAAATAACAATATAAAATTAAAATTAATAATATAAAATAAATAAAAAATATAAACGCTATAAAAGAAGTTAGAAAAGTTATAAAAGAAAAGAAAAGAAGTCGCCCTGGCCAGATAAATAAGCATGGGCGGTGCTCCGTTCGGGCTTCCAACGCAACTGCATCTCTGCACAGGTGACACGTTTAAACTGGCCGAATAAGGAGGGATCTCCCACATTTCTTTCTAAATGAAGCAGCGAAATTCATTTTGGGGCTGCATTCAGGGGGAGGGTCAGGTTAACTCATCCCTTACCCGCCCCCCCCCCCCAGCACCTGAATTCCTGATCAAAGGAATGACAGTGTTCGGACAACACAGCCGTCACTGGAGGGGTTTCTGAAAAGTGGGCTCTTGCGTTGCCCGGGGCCCGTGTTCCACTGCGTGTGAACCACAGACAACCCATGAGGAGCACCCACCGTCTGTCACCAGCTTGTGAACCGTGAGTCATTGACCACGGTCAGTGATCTTCTCTGGGTTCAGACGGCGAGAGAATCCATGTTGTCCGAACCCGGTTGGGATATCCAGAGCAGTTCTCTCCCCTAAACGCTCCACACCATTGCTCCAGATCACCAGGCGTTTCTTTCTCGTTGTAACTTGAGATGTTTCTGTGGAGGAAGAGGAAGGAAGTTATCATCATCATCACCGCCCACTGCATTTCCATATGGCCCATAGCCAAAGCGCTCTGGGAGGTTCACAGCAGTTAAGTCACCCATCCAAATTTCAGCCAGGCCCGACCCCGCTTAGCTTCCAAGCTGAGGCAGGATCAGACATTTCAGGCTACACAGAAGCCCTAGCCAAATCTGTCATTTGCAGCTGGCGCTAGCACAGCGTGGCGCTCTCCAATCCCTTCTCCTAGTCAGACTGAAATACTAAGCCGGGGGGGGGGGGGCAAGGCCTCAGGCCAGGGTGAGGTGCCTCTTCCATCCCAAGGGCTCCCCTCCATTTTGGAGAACCTGGTGGGGTTTGCATTCCACAATGGCAAAGGGGACAGGACGAAATTCAAAAGGTGGGGCTAAAATTGCAATAGAAACACCACGTTATTGTCCTTCAGGCTGCGCCTGCCAGGCTCTAAGAGACATTTCAAAACTTGGAAAGGATTGGTGCTTACCGGGCAAGGACCCAGGTTAAATTCCCCGTATCTGCAGTTCAAAGGATCAGGTAGCAGCGGATAAGGAAAGAGTCCTTGTGTGTGTGTGACTGTGGAGGTGATCATATTGAATTCACGGGGCAAATAGCCTCACCTGAATAATGTAGATTTTGAAGACAGGATAGAATTGGCATTGCACGCGTATTTCGTTTTCGTTAAAGCTGATTAGATTCTTTTTCCTGGCTCGAGGGTACACGGTTGTTCCACACTATGCTTCTCCACCAGAGGCCTTAAATGTTTTAAACAGTATAATCTAGTTGCGACAAAGCCGGAGCAAACAAAAAAACAGCGATCCATCAAGCTAAAAACAGTCTAGGGTGAATTCAGTTTGCAATTATCTAATTTCTCCTCCAAGTGTCCAAGCAAAGAACGTTTCAAGTTTGACACGAAGAGAGAACCGACTGGATCTTGGCACCATTTGGATCTCTCTCAAGACAATAGTTCAGGGGATGAATAAATTATTGGAAACAATAATGCAGCTTTGTCTGAAACCTTGGTAAGGGGGAGGAATTGCCCCCACAAATACCTTTGGAGTTAGGTATTTGTTAGTTGTATATTTCAGCAGCTGGGACCCTCTTACTTTCCAGGGTCCAGAACGTTTCTAGGCCTTACGGAGCTAAGCAAAGCCTTAATGTGGCCTTCATGCAACTTGGCTCTCGTCAGGTGTGGCGGGCTAAAAATCCCCATCATCCTCAGCTAGCAGAGTGCATGGATGATGTGGCTTGTAGTCCAACACATCTGGAGGATGTAAGGTTGGATGAAGGGCGCTGGAAAAGATGGGACCAGCAGATGCAGAGCGGAAATGACCAGCAGTGTTTGCACATTTTAATACATTTGTTTGTTCTTTCATCTGTTTTTGTCATGTTATTGATCACTACTTTGGAATCTGCTTAGATGTGGTGCAGTATACAAAGACCGTGCGTAAAATAAATAAAGTTTAGCTTTTCCTTGGCGTAGGGGATGTGCGTGTGCCTGCGTATTAGTGCAACAAGCACAGCTTTAGACAGGGTATTGCTCATGTCAGATAAACATCTGACTAGCCCCAAAATGAGCTCAGCTTGAATTGGCATCCAGCGATACATTAACACGGCCAACGGCCGGCTCCGCTGTGGCGAAGAACCTTTCCGGTGCTCCAAGCAGATGCGGCTCTTTTTTAATTTCCCGGTGCTCTCACTGTACCTGGCTATGCGAAGGCCGGTGAAGTAGCTCTCCAGCCACTTCTCTGCATATCTGCCCCAGGCTTTTCCAGTGCCCTCCAGGGTCTTTTGCATTCCTGCTGGCTGGGGCTGATGGGAGGTGCAGCCCAGAGTATGGACGGCCCTAAGTCGAAGACAGAGGTTCTAGCCTGTGTCAAGCTATGCTGGGTAGTTTTTATTGCTTGGTGGGTTTTCTGTGTACTCGCATTGTGCATTTGCCACCTGGCCAGTGTGGTTCTGCAGGCAGGGCCAGTGTGTCCATGTGGCCTCTTTCTGGGGGACAGTCCTCTTTTTAAAGGGCTGACCAGAAGGCCACCCTTGATTTAAAGTGCTGTTGTGTCCAGTTCTGATTTAGGGCTGGAGAACCGTTCCAGAAGGTGACCCACCCACTGTGAGCACATGGGAAAAGCAAGCTCATATGACATACTGCCCAGGCCTGGAGTGCCCGTAGAAGGTTGGGGGTTCAATCCCATGCTTTGCCAGGAGGGCTGGCAAAATTCCTACCCGAAACCCCAGAGAAATGTCCCTGCCAGTTAGTGTTGTCAGCAATAGACTAGATGGTCCCAGGGTCTGACCCTGTCTGAGACAGCTTCTTACCTTCCTATTTAAATAAACCCTTTGTTCAGAACCATGGGGACTAGAACCTTGCTTTGTTTTTAGAGGGAGGGTCATAGCTCAGTGAAGGAGCACCAGCTTCCCATGTCCGAGGTCCCAGGGCCGGATCGGTGAGCCCCTGCCTGAAATTCTGTGCAGCGACTGATGGCCGGTGTCAGCGGTACTGAGCTGGACGATCTGACGCTGCAGAGGGCAGCTTCTGATGCTCCCACGAAGGGTCTACATTTATTTCTGCGTCTGCATGTGTACCTCTAAACTAGCATACACAACGTGTGTTCACACTGGGGTCCTCCTTTCCTTTTGGTCACACGTGTGAAATTTTTTCTTCCCACTGTAACCCTTCGTCCAAGCATTTCGCCACTTTCTGTGGCGTAGAAACCAGAATTAGACGCCACGTGTTGTTCCAGCAGTCTGCCTGTGATCCAAGTAGGCCGGTGCATTCTCAGGATTGCACCCAGTGGGTGAGATCCTACGCATGTTGAAGCAGAAAAGAGTCCAATCCTGTTTTTAGAATCCTGTGTGCATTCAGGCAGAAAAAATCCTATCATCCTATGCATGCATAGACAGAAAAAAGTCTTAAATTCCCAGGACTGGGCCCTACAAGTTCTCTGTTTGAAGGCCTGCCTAGAGTTCTTTCTAATTGGAGACAACTATGCTAGGGACACTTTCCATGGAACTCGGCCAGTCTTACTCCTGCGTAGGCGCTCAGAAAATTGCTCTTACGCAGCATTTGCTGCCTGGATAAGAGTTTCCTCTGGGTGGGATCAAAGAGAAGCTGCGTGTTGGGGGGGGATGGGAATGTGCTTTGGGCACAGGCTGTTTCTAGTCCACATGAAGGCATGCAGGAAGTTAGGTCATCTTTCAGTCGAATAAGCGTTCGGAAAATACAGCAAGCCTTGATCTGTGTGTCCTCGTACTGAGTGTTGCAAAGGAAAGCTTCCTCAGGGCTGGTGATGGGGCCCCTGAAGTCGCAGGCTCTCATGGGTTTGTGGGAAAGGCAACATCCTGGGTTCGCATTTGGAAAGGCAGCTGCAGGGAGTGGGGGGGCAGGACTGTGCGGAGGGAGTTTAATCCGTGTGGGAGAGCTTAAGAGTGTCGGAAGGGGAACTGGGAGGCTTGGCTTTGACTCCCCACGTGGCCAAGAACAATTGTGCCGACTCCCAGCGTAACCTCCCTTACAGGGTTGTTGTGAAGAGACAATGGAAAGGGGGAGCTGTGCATGCCACCTTTGGTTCTTTGCAAGAAAAAGGCAGGATATAAATAATATAAATATAAATATATTCATTTAAAGCTTTCATGTACCATTCCATCACTGGCATCTCGGGATGGTTTACAAGAAGCGCAGATAAAATAGGATAAAAATGGTACAGCATTCAGTGATAAATATAAAACCACAATTAAGGCCAATTAGCAATTAAAACAATGGGAAAATAAAAAGGTTTTCACCTGGTGCCGAAAAGAGAAAAGTGTTGGTGCCAGGAATTGTATTTAAATACACATAAATAGAAACATAAATATATACATATAAATATCCTACCCCAAGTTGTAATTCCAGTGAAAACTACCTTTCTCCTTTATGCTGTGATTTTCCCCTGCTTCCTGCGAAAGAGCAAAGTTGCCACTGGTGTTGATGGTGTGTTGCCCCCCCGCAACATTTGGGGGGATCGCAGGAACACCTGGGAGACACGGAGGGCACATTCCAAGGGTTTGGGGGGGAGACCAGCTTCCCCCCCACGGAACCCATCCCCCCTCTCCCGAATGCAGAGCACAAATTCAGCCCACGCAACAGCAGCAAAAAGGGGGAGCAATTTTTTACCTGCCAACAGGTTTTGTCGTCTGAACCCCGCCAAGACAGCAGGGATAATGTTTCGACAGCAACATACAGTGCAGTGGCAAACCACATGTGACGGGCGAGCCTGAATCACTGTGCCGTCCGAAGCCAGGCTGTGGGTCCGCCTCGCGATCGCGTGTCCGCTCTCCAGGGCTCAAGCAGAGAAGGCTCTTTTCCCATCACGGACTTTTCAGGAGAAGGTTCCACAATTGGACTCGAGACCTTGCAGACCGGCTGTTCCGCCGCTGAGCCACAGACCCTCCCCCATGTGCTAAGCTCGGCCTAAGAGCTGAGCCGAGGTGTTGGGGAGGACGGACTCGGGATCCTCTCCTCGTCCAAACGGGGGGCCGTCCGCAGGTGCTGCACCGGCCCTCCCGGTGACCAGGGTCAGGGCTGGCCTTGATCGCATCCGTGCCACCCCGGGACCCGTCGTGGCAGGAGGGGCAGCTGTCCCGCGTCCGTTTCGCACATCGGCCTGCAAGGAACCCAAAGCGACTTATCAGCGCCCTGTGAGGCAGGCTGGGTCGAGAGTCCTCGACCGGTGCGAAGGCAGCCAGGCAGCTTCCTGGCCGAGTGGGGCCTTGAACCCGCACACCTCCCGAGTCCCAGGCCACCCTTCCGATCACACTGGCTCGCAAAGCAGGTAACACGGCAGTATGTGTTGCGCCGAAGGCGTGTCTCCACCAGGAAAGACAGGCCAACCGGCCCGAGGAAGGCCCTCGGGTCGTTCTCCAGCTCGGCTCCGGTGTTTCCTCGGGGTATTTCCGCACCTGCAGAATCTGAGCTTTTCTTTCTCATTTCAGGGAATCCCGGTGCCCACCTTTGGCGGACTCTTCCCTTACCCGTACACTTACATGGCAGCGGCCGCCGCCGCCGCGTCCGCGATACCAGCAACGAGCACGGCCTCCAGCTCCTTGTCCCGGAACCCCTTCCTGAGCAACGCCCGTCCTCGCCTGCGGTTCAGCCCTTACCAGATCCCGGTCGCCATCCCACCCAGCACCAACCTCCTCACCACCAGCCTGCCCGCCGGCTTGAACACCAGTTCAGAAGGCTCCAAGCCCGGGAGCAGCAGGGAGTCGAGCCCCCTCTCGGACCACCCCGTCCACAAGCCCAGTGGCCAGAGGGCGTCGTTGTCCCCCAAGGGCTCCTTAAAGGATTCCATCAATGAACTTCAGAACATCCAAAGACTAGTTAGTGGCTTGGAAAGCCAGCGAGACGTCTCCCCTAGCCGGGAGTCCCCCAAGTGACTGGCCACCGAGGCGGCTCCTTCGGACGGGATGATGTGTACAGCACAGTGTATTTATTTTATAGCGAGGTGGAGTGGGATTTTAAGAGCGGGCGGGGAGAACGAGGAACAGAGACGGCCGAGTGGGAGGTCCCACCACCTCCGCTGGATCGCCAAGGGGAGCGTGTTACGATCCAGCGGTATAACTGGGTGGGACGAAGCCGAGATCCATCCAGCGCTGGTCCCACGTTCTGGGATTCAACCTTTCCTTGCCACCGGCCTCCAGATACACCCGGCCTTCGCTCTGGAGATTTCACAGCAAAGGTCCCGAATTCTTCTTGTCTCCTACTTTGGCTGAGACCAGATTGCGGTCTGAACAAGACTACCTATATTATATTACCACATTTATGGAGGGTCCCGGAGGGCGTCGTGTTGGATGGATGCTTAAAGGGCACTCGCTTCTAACTGTTTCAATTTCTGAATCACTGTTGGAAAGGCATTTGGCTTTTTTTCATGGTTTATTGGAACAAACTCTCGAATCAGACACTGCTTTGGGTCCTGTTATCTAAAGCAAGAAAGTGGGAGAAAGTTTTTTTTAAAAACAACAAATTCTAGCAGAACGAACATGGAAGGTTCGTGCGAGACAATGCAGATGAGAGAAGCAAAACTTTTCAAGCTGTTACCCATTTACCCGTCATTCTTGAAGGGCCATAAGATACTGACACAAAACAACAAACCCAAAATTTCAGAATTGGTACAATCCACGTGACTTTCTCTTTCTTTCTCTTTTCGGACTCTCCCTGTGTACCAGGAAAAAAAATTAAAAAGGAAAAAGAAACCTAATATTTATGGAATAAATGGTAATTTCTGTAAATAAGCTATACAAATCCCAAAATATGCAAAAATTTGTATTAATTTATTTAGAGTTGTACATTGGAGTGTACATAATTAGAGTTTAACTCATCACATTTAATTGTTCTTTTTTCATTTTATGTGAACATACCTATTGTAAATGAAGACCTATTTAGCTCTTTGTGAATGAAAGAAAATATTGGTTTTCTTTTGACTTTTTGTGGCTGAACAAAAAAAAAAAAAATGTTTACCCTGCTTGTCCGAAGACAATCATGTGCCATCAGGACCACTTTTAGGAAATGAAGAAAAAGGGGTTGAAAACCTTTTTTAAATCCTTTTCAAAGGGACTTTAGAGGGGACACCCCCTCCTAATATATAATCATTCAAATAGCGATGCAACACTGAGAGAATGGATGAAACAACACAATCTCTTTTATACTGCAGGGTATAATAAAAAAAATTATGCAGGAATAAACCTCAGGTTTTTATTTTTCACTCCAGAACAACCAAGGGGGGCAGAAAGCCCCACCACAAACATTTAAAAATATACTAAAATTTAAAATATCACCTCGACAGTGTGCTATATATTGTTTTAATTTTTTTTTAAAGAGAGATGATTAGAAATGTGCCGGTTATTCGGGTATCTATCTGTTCCATTTTTTTGATGAGTCCTTTCAATAAAAAATATTCAAAGAACACGTTTCCCTGGCTTTCTACCCTCACCTGGGACGTAAGGTGCGGACGGATGGGCCTCCGGTGGCCAGGTGTCCTTGTCTGCAAGGCACCGTCCTCTGAACAGCTGCCGAGGAGGCGTCTCTGTTTAAAGCAAGGGCGTTTGGCTCCAGGGCTGCCTTGCATTGCAGAGAAGGTTTTGAGGGCCGGATCCGGCAGGCAAACCACATCTAGAAGCAAGAGAGCAAGCAGCAAACAAGGGCAGGACAAGCCCTTGGCCTTCCTCCCAGTCCCTCAGTCTTAGAAGAGACGTTTCGGCTGTTTGAGAACAGTGGAGGAATCGGCGCGAAGGGCCGGAAACGTCTGTCCACAACCGGCGTCTGTGGCAACTGGACAGGCGCTCTTTCGGCCCGTTTGGGTTGCTTCTCACACCCAACCACACTGTTGTCTGTCCCCAGGCCAGGTGTCTTCCCCCCTTCCCACCCCTCTTCTAAACTATAACCCCACTTGATCTGTTCCTCACAGGTGAAAGGTGTCCCAACTACCTGATCACCTCGCCAGGGCTCTCTGCACCCTACAGAAAATTCGGGCCTTTGGATTAAGGGTATGGGAAAAGCCAGCCAGACAAACCTTTTCTGAGTCATGCCAATTCTGCAGGCCAGTTTTCACGGGGGGCAGGATTATGCCCCTATTAGCTTGCCCTTGTACTAACAGGCTATGGGGCCTTGGCACTCACGCACTTAAACAAAAGTAGAATGAAATCCAGTTTTTAAAAATCTAGTTTCATTGAACAGACAGCAGAACCAAAGAGTGAGAGCAAGTTTTATTTTTTGGGTGGGGACAAGGATCTGTGTACATTTGTGCCAGCATTAATTGTGATCACGTTGGGTTTGCATCCTGCCTTTTTCCTCTTGCGAGGAACCCAAGATGCCTTGCATGGTTCCAGGTTAACCTCACAACAACAACCCTGTGAGGTGGATTCAGCTGAGCCTGAGGGACTGGCTTAAAGTCACCCAGCAAGCTGCATGATCAGGTGGAGACTAGAATTTGGATCTCGCTGCCATGCTGGCTCTCATGAACCTGAGCTTTAATATCTATTGGCATGATTAGAACAAAATTCTGGTAAAAAAAGAAAGCCCAAATGCATCAGTGAGCAGACTACGGAGCAGAAGATGGGTGAGTCCACAAAACATTGATGGAACAAAATTTTCTCTATAAATCTTTTTTAGGGCTTAGTCCAGACACTAAAGCAAGACTGGAGGCCGTTACGGAGCATGCAGGTTGTTTGAAGAAGGCTGCTTCTGATACATACCTATGTTTCAATTTGCCTCTGGCCAAAACAGGTCACTGAGGTTTTGGGCCTGCTTCAAAAACCCATGCAACCTGTTTGATCTGAAGCCACGATGAGATTAAAAAAAAAAGTATTTTGGAAGCTGGCCTCAGACCACTCCCAACTCTCTTACAGCTCATAGTTCATCCCTTTTGCAAACTTCTGGCATGGTTTTCTCTTTTTAATTCCCTGACTGATTCACATGCAATTTGGCAGTTTTGGAGGTTTGGGGGTTCTTGTTTCTTTTAACCAATAAAAAATCATGGGGAATTTATGAATATTAAGAGATTGCCTCTTCTCTTCCAAACTTGGGAGTCTTTTTATTATTGTTGTTTCTTCTCTTGTTTCAGCAAGACTATATTTTTCTTTCAAAAAAATTTAAAAATGAATATGTTTGTTATTATTTTCAATTAGGGGATGTGTAGGAAGTCTGCTATAAATCCCGTTGGGTCTGCATTTCATTTTGATCAGGAAAGATTAAAATGCTTCAATTCACATCAACATCCGCTTTGCATTACAGAGATATAACGAAAAAGGCGCAGCAGTGGGGAGGGGGAAACGAAGATTGATTTAAAGCGACAGCAAGAGAAAAGCTGGTCTGGCCAGAGGGGGCTGTGAGGGGGGGCAGGTCATAGCTGAATTTAAATAGAACAACAACAACAACTTAAAGCCCTCACAGCCCATAAAATCTTCCGTTCCGTTCCTTTTGATTCACATAGCCAACATAAACTGTTTCCCTTTGAATATGATCTTTTGCCTTAATTGTGTTTGCAAAATATGCTTCCCACCCTTGGAGAAAGGAAGTTTTTTATTGGATTTTTGGCTGGCTGAACTTTCTGGAGTTTATCTCTCAGTGGCTCTTTGGAACAGTCTGTATACATGGATGTGCATTTTTCCTTGAAATGGAGGCTGGGATACTGTATCCTATAGGGAATAAGCCCCATTAAATTCAGTGGAGCCTATGCCTGGGCTAACATGCCCAGGATCGCACCATGAATTCAGAGTGAGTGGGGCATTCTTACCAGTCAACGTGGCCTTAGGATCTCCACGCAGGATGAACGGGACAACCCCAAACCCCCTGCTTCAGCTGCCGTCTTGAGCACAGTACTGCCTTCAGTCTTCCCTGTCTGCAAAATGGGTACATTTATCAGTGTGCGAGAAAGTGTGAGTGTGCCCACATGGAAGGCAGTGGCTTTGCCACAGAGCCTCGGCCCGTCTTGCTTCTGCTTTTGGTATCGTTTCTTTTCGATCTTTATTTTCTTAACATGTGCAAATACTTTAAAAAGAATGCGAAACAAGGCAAAGTGAGCAAAGTGAGCAACATTGCCAAGGGGATTTTAAACAAACACAACCTATTCAGTCTCCCAAATCTATCTATCTATCTTCCTGTCTTCCAGTGCTCATTTTAGTGCTGGTTTTGATGCAGAGTGGTACGTCACTCTTAAAAATACTTTTTCGACAATGAAATGCAGCCAAGCAGCCAGGCTACCTTCTAGATAGGATGGGGAAGCAGCTCGTGGACCATGGGTGCCCTTTGCATGGTACCCCAAAGCCTCTTGCCTGAGCAGCCGTCCAACCCTAACCTGGGAAGGAGGTGCTTGTGGAACTAGAATAATCAGCTAGCAGAGGATGGGGAAACCATTCCTCTGGGGCGAGACTGGAGACACCTTTACGACAGGTGATGTTGTCTCAGCTCCACAGGAGCAAAGCAGGGTGCTCCCGGGGGGGGGGGGGTGAACTGAGCTGGGGAATGAGGTTCAGCACCATGGAGAGCTCAGAATTAAAGCTGCCATGGATAAGGCACCCCGCCCTGGCCTTTATGGCATGCCTCGCCTTAGTCCCCACCTGCCCACCCTGGAAAGCTTTCTTCTTTTCCCTTCCCTGCCTCTTTTCCATGCACAGGAGCAAAATCAGAAACGGAAAGATTTGCTTTCTCCATGGAAGCGTCTCCCATTGTGGTCTCTCCCTTCTCTCTCTCTCTCTCTCTCTCTCCGTTCAGCTACATGGTAAAATAATACAGGATGACATAAACAATCCCTTTTCCTCACCAATTACGCTTTTCTCATTCTGCGGAAGATTTATTAGTCCAATTATTGGTGTTGGAAGAACAAGGGAAGACAACTGCAGCGGCGGGCGCCTTGGGCAGAGGGCGCCCTCTGCTGGCCGAGCCTTGGCGGGATGGGAATAGGGTGCCCGAAAACTGCCCTGGGGTGCTACCCGGTGCCTGAAAAATGCAGGAGCCAGGAAGGGTGCCAGGTGCTGAAAAGATGCCGGGATCAGCTGGCTCCCCTGTGCTTCCTGGTCTAAAGGCCCCTTTAGAGTCTAAAGGACACCCCTTTTCTGCAAAAAGGAGAGATTTGCTGTGGAGCCAAGCGTGGAGCAGTAAAGGTGGCGCTTAGGGGCCCAAAGCCGGCTCATCCAGGGAAATCCGGTGTCTCCGAGATCTCCCGGGTCCCTGGGCGGTTTGGAAGTTGCCATGGTTACGGTATCAGGCCTCTCTGTGGGGAACTGAGAAGGAAATGGGGTTCATTCTGGGAATTCAAGCTGAGTGAAATACACTTTGGGGGTTCTCACCTCACCCCAAATTTGTTATTTGTTTGCTAAGTTCACACCTTGCCATTTTGTGCAAGAAACCCAAGAGGACTCACATAGCCTTCATTCTCACAACAACCCTGTGAGGTAGGCAAGGCCGAGCATCATGGCTGGCTCAACACCACCCAGTAGGAACCAGCACCTGGGTCTCCCAAATCCCAGTCCAACTGCTCCCTTGCACTGGCCTTTAAAAACACCAAAATACACGAAATAAAAAAGGCCATTAATGTGCAGATCCCTTGTCCCTGTAGATTAAACTACGAAAATACGCATTTCGGGGCAAACTGCATTGGAGCCATCCCTATCCAAGCATCCACTGGGCCGGCTCCTCCACAAGCCAGGAGGGTTCCTCCAGAGGAGGCGCGCCTGCGTGCTGGAAAGGTCTCCTCGGGAGCAGGGCTAATCAGGAGCAAATGCCTGCACCTGAGCCTGGGTGGGGCCGAGCAGGCGCTGTTGGGCAGCCTGAATGCCAGTGCCGGAAGCAACACGCAGTTTTGGCCCTTCCTGTCCCATCTTCCACACTCGTCAACGCCTCCGTGATCCTGTTTTGGACTGGGTATGTACCGGACGGATTGTATTTTGGATTCCTCCTTGTCCTCTGACCTTTCTGGAGCTTCATTCAGCCTTTTCTCTGCGCTGTGCTTTTGCTTTTGCGTCGAGGTGGCCCTTGTTGCGCAGGGTCTGCGTTAGGCGTTTTTGCGCGCGGGTCAAAATGGCAGGAGCAAAAGGAAAGGAAGCTGTTTGTGCCGCTCGGTTGCGTGGCGTTCGTGGGAGAGGGGCCCAGAGGTGTGGGCTGACCAGGCCCCGGCGTCCCGGAGCTGAATTGGCCCTACTCAGAGTAGGCCCATTGTGCTCACTGAGACACTCCTCCCCCGTGGCTTGTTGCTTTTGAGATGGTCTGCGCAGCCCTGCCGGGAACGTGTGCAAGGCGCCGCGGCTTCACGGTGCGCGTTCCCAGCCCCACCGGGCCATGGGGCTCAGCCCGGCCTACCTCGCAGGGCCGCTGTGCGGGGAACACGGAGGAGAGGCCCAGCGCGAACGGGCGGGCCGCAGCCAGAATCAGCATCCTCAGCAGCGGCGCGTCTTGCAAGCCTGTGCGGGGCAAGCGACCTGGGCGCGCGGTGCGGTCCCAAGGCGCTCCGGACGCCTCCCAGAAAGGGTTAAGCGCTCCCTGGGATTGGGGGGGCCGGGGGGGGGGCGCTGGACGCCTGGCCATGCCAAACGGCAGACAGGCCTTTGTCCCGGAGCCGGCCGCTGACGCCTTGCGCGGCGCATGAGGCCCCTCCCGGCCCCAGGACAAAGGCGAGGCGGGCTGATCCCTCGGGCGCAGCTCCCAATTAGGCGAGACCCGCCGGGGTCTCCCTGGAGCTCGTCCTTTCTCTGCCCACTCCGCCGGCCCGCCGCATTCATCCCCGGTGGCTGCCCCGGCCCGCCGCCGCCGCCCAATTAATGGCCCTGCGCCCTCGGCGAGAGAACGGGGCCTTTGTTGGAGGCCTTCTCCTGGGATCGCCGGGCTTCCCATTCATGCGCGATGTGCTGATTACGATTAATTTCATCTCTCTGCCACCCCGTCGCCGCCGCCGCCGCAGCTCCCCGGGCAGTGTACAGCCGTTCTTAAAAAGCAGAGGCAAGGAGTGCGGCCAAACAGACACACACACAAAATAATCGAAAGTGTTCTGTTTTGCAAAATGGAACATTGATTTCCCAGCTAAAACCATGTTTAGTACGAGCTGGGCCCCTTAAAAATAGCCGGTATACATGCCCCATGGTGCTATTCGGTGCCTGTGCAAGCCATCAGATGCCTGGGAAAAGAAGGTAGTGTTGCCTGGCACTAAAAAAGGTGGTTTTGGTGCCAGCAGTAAAGAAATGTTTGTTTAGAAAGGTGCCACCACTAATAAGGTCCCCACTTTCTCAGCCTCTCATCGAGGGAGGACTTGAAGGAAGCTCTCAGATGTTGATCTTGGGTCTTAAGCGGTGTTGCTGTTTACTAATGTTACTGATTTTCCCCCAATCCTTGACTCAGGGCCAGTAGCTGACACAGCCTGTCCTACCTCCCAGGGCTGTTGTTGTGAGGACAAAAGGAGTGGTTTCTTTTGTAAGCTGCCCCGAGGCTTCTATTCTATTATTCTAGGATGGGATAGAAAAGCTCTTAATGAAGAAAGAAAGAAATAAGCTACCTTGGTTTGGGTGCAGAGGAAAAGCCAGGTATACCCGTGGACATGAGGAAGTAGAATTCAGTTCTTATTTTTTTTAAAAATGAGTGCAGCGAGTACGTGGCTGGGAGAAAGTCACTCCACAACCCAGGAAACTAAGATGCAGCAATTCTGACAGAAGAGTAGAGGAAAACTCGGCAGAGATGAGTGATAGCCAGCCTAGACTCGAGTTGCGATTTTTGCTTTCAATTCCCAGAGCACCTTCCTCCACCCGGGTTCCCTCCAGAGGCATGATCTCCACTCCCACCATCCAAGCCCTGATAGGAGTGGTAGTCCAACAGCTTTTAGGGAAGCGGCTTGAGCAAACCTGCCTTACACAGGTTGGGACCCCAGGACCTGAATTTCTCCCCTTACCAGTTCACTCCTGCAAAAAGAATTTCTCGGGATGTTTTTATTAGTTGTCCATTTTGAGTGTTAATACTGAGCTACTATTCCGTGTATTGTGATAATGTTTAGGATGCCCAGGTGGTGTTTGGCCGCGTAGGATGGTGGGCAGGGCATCCATATTTTAAGTAAACAGAAGGTGTCCCCAAACTCTGTAGGATATTTGGGATGTGTATAGGATTGAGCATCGAAACAGGATTATCCGTGCCTATTGTGGAGAGAATTTTTTCTCTAAACACTTGCTTCTTTATCGGGTGTACTTTTAACCTTCCAGAAATTGTGGAGGGATGTTTCCCTCCAACAGTGGTAGAGATCCAACACCCCATGGCCCTCGCCTTTCTCACAGTGGGACTCAGACATCAGGAAAAGAGAGGCAGTGTGGTGTAGTGGTTAAGAGCGTGGGACTGGGACTCAGACGATCTGGGTTCGAGTCCCCGCTTGGCCATGGAGCCCACTGGGTGACTCTGGGCCAGTCACAGACTTTCAGCCCAGCCTACCTCACAGGGCTGTTGTTGTGGGGATAAGATGGAGGAGGAGATGTAAGCTGCCTTGAGCCCTTTGCAGGAAAAGGCAGGATATAAGTCGCAATATGAATAAATAAATAGGAAAAAAAGAGGCCATTCTGTGGGCAACTTGGGGTGGATTGGGGCAAGCTTGGATGCCCCCAGGGTCTCCAAATGCCTGGGACATGTACTCCTCGACCCACCGGAGAGGGAAATTGTAAATTTGGGGGAGGTGGGCCGCTAGAGTGCTGTGCTTGGGCCGCACTTCCGAATGCTGCAACCCCGAGTAGGTTTACTCTGGAGCCTGTCCTTTGAATGTTGTAGTGCTTCTGCTCCTTTGCTTTGTAGGAGTTATAAGGGCTTAGTTGTGAGCCGAGGCATCCCTGCTTTCTTCTGGGGGTGGGGGGAGCCACGTATGTTCGCCTCTCGTCTGCTTCCCTTTGCATCACCTGTCTAATTAAAGCCGTTTCAGCGACGCCTTCCAGCTCTTCACAAGCTATTAATCGGGTCAGCAAGGTTAAGGCTAGGCTGGCTCGCCTGCCCTCATCCCTTTAAAAAGAAGAGAGAAGAAATGAAAAGATGTTCATTAGGGGATGAAAGAAACGCTGGCTTCCAGGGGGCGCCATCCTTGTCCCAAGAGTTGATGAAAGTCCACATTCATCCGAAGCGGCACCCGCTGATCCCTCCATCGCATTGGGATCATATCCTTCCCCCAAGAAGGCCCGCGCAGCGCGTGTGGGGAGCACCCCCGGCTGCAGAATTGTAGGGCAGAACTCGGGTCCCCAGGCCGATTCAGTGATGGCACCTGGTGGCCATTTGGTTGCTGTTTAAATTTGTTCAGTGGCTTTCTTGGAAAAGGGTTTATGGAATTGCGCATCCGGCACCCTTCCCAACAGTAGGGCCGGCCTGGAGCAGAGGGCACCATGACCCGAAGTGAGAAACAGTTGTGGTTTATAGGGTTGCTTCCTGGCTTTGCCCCTCTCCCCAAAACCGTTCCCCAAGGCAGTTTCTCTGGAAAGCTCTCTGTGGCCCAAAGCATGGATTGAAAATCCATCTGTTGTTTATATTATTTATGGTGCATATTTCTGTAGCGATGGCTAAGCGTTCTTTCCATGGCTGGCTTCTTCCACCATCCCATCATTCTGGAAAAAGCAGCAAAAAGCGTGAGACCTGCACAAGAGACCTCAGACTGAATCCTCCCTGCTTTTCAAGGGGTTGATCTTTCTGCAGCTTGTTCTTGTGTCCAGATTCTTTTTTCCCCTTTCCCCATGGCCTTCTCAGGAGAAATGGGATATTCTGGTAGGGGGAAGTGTCCTTTTTCAAAAGAAGCTCATCACAAAACATTTCCTCTTGTCAGGATCTCTGCCAAATGTCCAGAAATGTGAATTTTGTTTCTGTAGGCTGGATGAAGATAAACAGAGGAAACCGCTACTTCAACTCGCAGCATCCTAAACCAGGGTTGTTGGGGCTGATGGGTATCGGTGGCAAACAACATCTGGAAAGGCCCTGTTTTTTATTTTTATTTATCTGTTTTATTTAAGAGTTTTCTATTCTGTCATTTATTTGGCCGAATCTCATCCGCATCTCTGCTCAAGCAGTAACTCTTTCACTTTAAGTTCTTAAAATCCGAACCTTGAAATTTTAGTGTACTGTTGTGAGGTTTTTGAATGGTTGTTGGCAGTTTATATAGCACTTGTCACAGCCCCTTGCATGGCAAATGTCCGTGTTTTTTAGCCTTGAAAAAGATCGATATTATGTCAAAGGTGCAGCAAAATAGTTCGCAGGGCGTAGATGTTCATAATCTTCCAAGCTTGGGCATTTGTTTGCCTTAATCACAGACGGCTGTTCTGTCCTGGACCATACCCAAAGAAGTTTGCGTGTGGTGTAGGGGTTAAGAGTGCCGGACTGGGGCACAGGAAATGTGGATTTTGGTCTCTGTCTACTATGCAGCTCCCTGGGTGATTTTGGGCCAGTTACAGATGCTCCACCCAGCCTACCTCGCAAGGTTGTTGTTGTGAGGATAAGACTGAGAGGGGGAGAATTATGTGAGCCAACTGGAGCTCCTTGAAAGGAAAAAAAGGTGGGATATTATTATTAATAACAGCAACAATAATAGTAATAATAAGAATAGCCTCATATAGGAGCCCAGAGAAAAATACGTCATAACTTCCCAGTTTTTTATTTCTGTTATGTGCCCATCCAGTCATCTCCAACTTCTAGGTAGCCCATGAACGAGAGCCTGTGAAAATGTCTTGGTGTGCAACAGCCTTGCTCAGATCTCCTAAATTTGAGGTCACTTCCTGAACCCCGAGAAGCTGGTGCAGTGGAGTGGTTGAGAGCATGTGGCTGGGACTCAGGCGATCCGGGTTCAAGTCCCCGCTCAGCCATGGAGCCAACTGGGTGACTTTGAGCCAGTCCCAAATTCTCAGCCCGGCCTACTTCACAGGGTTGTTGTGGGCATACGAGCGAGAGCAGCAGGAAGAGACTGAGGTGAGCCACTTTGGGTTCTATCAGAAAGAAAAAGGCAGGATAGAAATCTAAACTGAATAACTAAACTAACTATCACTAGATATAATAAAACAGTGAAGCAGTTTACATCCAAACATTAAAGCAGAACTGACAACACTAAAAGACAATATTAAAGCAATTCCAATTAAAATAATGCAGAACAGAGAAATGGTATCATGAAGTGGGATAATTAATTTAATTAAAAACCAGGGAGAGTCAAGAGTTCAAGTGGGGGGGTCCTTCAGTGGTGTTGGATGGCAGAGCCATCAAAACTCCCATTTCTAACAGGTCATGGAGGACTACAGGCGTGGAGAGTGAAATATCAGATTCTCTCTGGGGTGAAGCTTCCATATCTGCAGATTCCAAGGGCTTAATGGGGAAAAATGAGGAACAGAATACTAACCTGATCTCATTTACACATGTTGTGAGCAGAGCCAGCTGGAGCGAGGGGTCAGACTAGATGACTGGGGAGACCCCTTCTGACTCACTCAGTTTTTATCTTTCTGTTTTCATCTGTCAGATAATTTGATTAAACATTATTTCTTTCCTAACAAAAGAAGCAAAGGCCTATCAGAGCCCATTATGGTAATCTCTAATCTTCTGCTTTAGTTCTATTTTTAAGACCAGACTTTGGTGGGGATTCACCTGCCAGGCTTGTTTGGCAGCTTCTAAATTGTACCTACAAACTTCCTGTTACGTTATTTATCCCTGTTTTCTGGATGGTTGGCTGTAGAAATTTACAAATAACTTCTAACTGAGGATTTCTGATGGAAAAGAATGAGGTTTTAATTTTAATTTTTTTTTAACAGATGCTTGCGTGGGCATCCTCAGACTTGCCAGCCCCATTAAAATCAGGACCTCAAAGGGGAAACATTGGGATGGAGCTAGTGAGGTAATTCCCTGAGCTACCACAAGATGTCGCCCCATGTCAAACTGCACGAAGGAAGAGGTTTCTAATTACAATATAATTGTATTTTTCTGCATTTATGTAGGATCCTAAGTATGCAATAGTGCTTTTTTGGTATACACCACATGCTTTAGCCTTGGGTGTGTATAAAATCATCAATTTATAATGGGTCAAATGATCCACAGCACAGAATGGATGAAGATGGATTATCTAAAATATGGCACTATTTTCTTTTTCATATAAATTACACAACAGCAAGTCAATACTTTTCCTAAGATTATGCTAAAAAATAAATATATATTTGTTATTATGAAAACCCGTGAAGCGAGACTCCAAGGAGCCAATGGGTTCCACCTATATATTTCTCTGGGAGTAAACAGGCATAAAATGCTTGAAAGCAGTCTCTCCTTTCAGGGGCTAAATAGAAATTGAATGATTTTTTTCTTAGGGTGTTTGCGTCTTTATTTTAAGAGAGCATTTCCTCTGAATGTCTCCCAGCTTTGTTTCCCCAGTTCTAATGCGATTTTTCATAATATCAGAATTTTGTATTGCCCAGCGAAAGCTGCTTGTGGTAGATATACGGGTGTTCCTCGTTTTTTCGAAATTAAAAACTCCCAGATAATCAGCATTTTCCCTTGCAGGGTGCCTGGCCCAGCTCAGCCAGTCCTTTGCATGCTCAGACAGAAAAGCCTCAGGGAGCCCACCACGAGGCTTTTCAATTAAAGGTCCCCTGCCGGGGGGGGGGGGGCAGCCCACCAGCTTCCAAGGAGAGGCCACATTAGGGGCAATCCACAAGCTGTAGCCCCCAACCCTTTAATTCGGAGCCCTGAATCTCTGGCATTCCTCCTCACATGCCTCTCCCCAGGGGCACCAGCTGAAAGAAAAGGTTCGGGGGCCCAGGGGATCTCCACCGCATCAGATCCCCTGGACTCACCAGCTCCCCCCCCCCCCGCAAGCTGCCCCACTGAAGTCCTTCTTCCTGAACCAGGTGCCCTATTCTGCCCTTTCCAAGGCCCTTTCCACACGCAGAGCGGGGTGAAGAGGCTGCCTCAGTTGGGAATATCCAGACACAGGCTCCAGGACACGCATGTATTAGCACATGCAGACCTGTCTGATCCTTTTTGCCCGAGGTGCCCAAGCCCTGCCTCTTGGGGTCCCGCTCAAGGCCTTTCTTTCCTCTTGGGAGGTCCTCTTCCCTCCGCTTTTGCCACAGCGGAGATGCTTTCCGGGGGCTTCCACCCCGGGCGCCCCGGGGCTGCTTCCCCAAAGAGGCCGGGCTCACTGCCGGGCCGCCCCTCTGGGCAAAGCCCAGCCAGCCTCGCTCGCTTGCCCGCCCGCCACTTGCAGGAGCCGCTTTCGCACCGTCAGCCGGTGCCACCCCGGCTGGCCAAGACTGGCTCCCCGGCCCTCGCTGGCTCGCCACCTGCACCGGCGCGGACAAGAGCGATCTAAATCATGCCCAGGGAGGAAGGTGGGGAATCTCCACTAGGTGGAGTGTGCAGGTCTTGGGAAGGTTTTGGAAAACACGTTTTGCCATCTCCTTCATCCCACTGCAGTCCTTCGCCTCCCATCTCACGTCGCCTGGCGAACTGGCTGCTCGCTCCAGGGACAGGAAAAGGGGTCCCGGCTGCGGGGTCTGCTGCGGACTGGATTTCTGAGCATGCCCCTCATGCGTGTTTAGGCAGAAAGATGGCTCGCACGCGTGCAAAAAAGAAAGAAGGGGCCCCTCGTGGCTTGCTGGGTGCCCCAAAATGCCAGTCTCCTTATCTCACAACCTCAGGGGTCCTGTCCAGAATCTAACTCCAACCCTGCAATGGACTGCTATACTCTGTTATTTATTTATTAGATTTATATCCCCCCTTTTTCTTACGAACGCAAAGCAACGTCCAGATCTCTCTTCCTCCTCCTCCTCGCTCATTCTTATCCCCCCAGCAACCACCCCGGGAGTCTGCGGCTGACCCAAAGTCACCCCGTTGGCTCCACAGCCACGCGGGACTTGAACCCGGGTCACCTGAGCCCCAGCTTTGACCTCTTAGCCACAACACCATTATTTGGGCGCTTGTTATATCCTGCTCAGCACCTGAAGCAACCTGGATTGTCGTGAATCATCTGCAGCAGAGCTGTGAAGCCGGGGTTGGGTGCCGTTGACGGATGGGACTTTTTGCCCACGATTTTGGGCTCGCCTCGCCACCCAGCTTTTTCGGACTGGATTTTAATTTTGCTAACAGGATTGCCTTTTTGTACACCCTTGCGAGATCTGTCCTCTTTTGCTTGCTTCTTTTCTTGATGTTCATCTTCCCAAATATTTAAGGCTGGCATGGGAGGGAAGGACGGCTCCTGTGGAAAAAATTAATCTGGAAATATCGGCCACCCGGCTGATGTGATGGTGTGGACAGGCAGTTTCAGTGTAGCTTTCAGCTTCTCAGAAAAATTGCAGGGAGAGCTGGGATGGGGGCAGAGATGGCTTTTTCTCCTAAATCGTTTCATTTCCTTTCTCCCCCCCCCCCCCCGCTGCCGTTCGCAATTGCCACCACCTTCCCGACTACGCTATCTACAAATAGGAATAGATCAGGAGGGCTCTTTTGAGATTAGAAGCCCATATTTCTGTCTGTCTTCCCCCATCCCAGAGGCAAGCGAATGAGTTTGGCGCATGGCTGACGGTAGACTGCTTGGCACCACAGGCCTCATTGCTTGGGTAACCTCCTCCCCCCTTTTTCTGGAAGCCTCTTGTCAAGGTTTATGTAGTGTTTTTAATGGGGGGGAGAGAACCCATCTCCCCCAGCCAATTAAATTTGCTAGGGAGAAATACAAGCTCCCACAGACAGAACCCGACAGAATTCTCCGGGGTTGAAATGTGTCCAATGTTTATCCAAGGGCTTCTAACACCGTGGGGTCAAGGGAAAATTCCTCCGTGTGCATCTCTCTTTTGCATCCGGCTACAAATGGGAGAGAAATTTCTCCTTCCAATGCAAATGTGCTCAACTTACGGCACTTTCACCAAGACGCAACACAAAGGTCAGTTCCGCTTTGAGTGCATGAAATTAGGTGTGTCGGCACTACAATATGAAGCAAAGTGCTGCTCAATTTTTAACACGGCTTGCCTTGCCTTCTCCTCCGAAAAGCCTGCCGTCTCACAACGACCCTGCGAAGTAGGTTAGTCTGAGAGTGGCTGGCCCAAAGCCACGCCAGGAGCTGCGTGACTGAGTGAGGACTTGAACTCAGATCTCCCCAGTCCTAGTCAAAACTGTAACCACTAGGCCACTGCGAGTCTCCCTCAATTTTCCCCCAATCCCCCTGCTGCATCCCTCCCAAGATAAGGTCTTCCAGAGGAGCTGAGATCCATAATCTGGATCAGAGCTGCTTCCAGAACTTGGCATGTATTTTTTGAAGTGGGTCAGGTTTTATTTGATCACGCATGTGTTTTTATTATGCTTCTAATTTTTAAACAATGGTTTTGACTATGTTTTCATTTCCATCTGGGCTCTTATTATCATCAGCCACCTTTATTTGGTCGAAAGGTAGGTTATAAATCTAGTCATTGAATCAAAGAAAAAATAAATTGGGTTGGCAAGAGGGGAGAGGCGTTCTCTTTTCAGCTTGTGTGTTCCAAGAAGGTGTTTCCTGATGGAGAGTTTGTCGTTTTACCAACCCAAAGGCGCTGTGTAAGCTGAAGATGTTATCGGGATCCAACAGAGACGCAAAAATCTAAGGATTGTTCATGTTTTGTTTCCCTCCCAGGAATATTGTTTGTTGACATCTTTCCGCCTTGCAAACTCTGTAGCCCGTAAAAACACAGGTTGGGGCTTTAGAAAACCCTGAGAATATTTTCCATGGGGTTTTTGTGTACACGTGCAGAAATCTGGAAAAATGCAGGAATTTTTGGAGTTGCGGTGAGGAGGGAAATGAAAAAAGAACGCAAAACTACCCTGTTTCGTCCCAGGGATTTTTGGAAAAATTGAGAGAGGGGGTCCCGCATGGTTTTCCAGCTCCCCTGCTGGTTAGGTTGGGGGCAATTTTGCTGCTCTGGAGGTTTTTCAATTGGGAAGGCGGAATGTGCATTTTTTAATCAATATCTACAAATAATCAGGAAAACAGATGTGAAGAGGACCTGTAAAAGCTGGTGGGAAGAAGGTGCGGGCTTCAGTTTTGGCATATCAGGTGAAAAACCACCCGCTGATTTTGCAGTGTGGACCAAAGCACCAAATAAGAGGGGAAATGGGATGTGGAAAAGCAGAACCCAAGGATGTTGGAGCCACAAGAGAGTGAGTCCTTTTGGCAAAGGATCTCAGAAGAAATTTCCAGCTTGGCTGGGCCAAAGTAGCCGTTATTGTCTCCGTCATCCCCCGCTAAATCCTTTTCTGGCTTTCTGCATTTTCTCAGCGCACCCTTGAAGCCCCCTCAAAGTGAGAGCTGGAAACGCTTCGAGATCTCCCCTTGCTCTTCGATCCCTTTCTCAAGCCCAAATTAAATCTTTGCTTCTTAGATTCCTCTCTCACATTTCTTAAAGAGCTCAAAGTGGCTTACATGATTCTCTTAAATTATCCTCATAACAACCCTGTGAGGTAGGTTGGGCTGAGAGTCTGTGGCTGGCCCAAAGTCACCCAGTGGGCTCCATGGCCGAGCGGGGACTCGAACCCAGGTCGCCTGAGTCCCAGTCCCACGCTCTTCACCAGTATACCACACTGGTGCTCTCTGTTCCAGGCTGGACCATCGCTCCCAGGTGGCTGCCCAGTTGCATCTTGGGTGCCTCCGGTGCGGGAGAGCCCACCTCCTCCCCAGGTCTTGGGCTCCAGGGTCGGACTGCTCCAACCCTCCGGAGGTTCTTCCGCCTGGCTTGGCGGAACCTGATTCTGCGCTCTGGGATGATCAAGAAGAGAGCCTGGCCTTCCTCTTTGCGACAACCCTTCAAGGACAGTTCTCTCTCCCTTCGGCCTTCTCCTCTTGAGCTAAACATGCCCTGTCCTTTCAGTCTCTCCGCACAGGGGTTCGTCTCCAGTCCCCGGATCATCCTTGGTGCCTCCTCTGAACCCTTTCCAGCTCATCTGCATCTTTCTTAAACTGTGGTGCCCAGAACTGGACACATCACCAGACGAATCTGTCTTTGCTGATGATGACGAGACAGTGGCTTCTCCCACAATGGAAAGCAGCAGGTCTGTCTTAAAGGGGTGCAGAACAAGCCGGTCCCTCTCCTCCCCCGGCCGCCGCCTCCCAGCGGCTGATGCCCAAGGCCTCTGCTTCCTTCCACCTAATGGCCGAGCTGGCCCTGCAGGTCGGGACCTTTTAACCCTTCCGGGGTCTTGTCCCTGCAACCTTTTTGGCTCTTTCTTTAGAGAGATTTCGTTTATATGCCAGCGACAAAAATAACAACACTAGCACTTGTGGAGTTTCGCAGCATTTATATATATTTTTCCAATAATCTAGCCAACAGCTCTGTAAACTAGGCTGCTGCTATTGTCTGTATGTAGCCTCCTGGAGACAAGGAACCCTTCCAACTTCTTCACACTGAAACGCCTCCCTCCTCTTAAGATTTTTAGTTCAAACATCAATTAACCACCTGGCCAATTGTTCCGAGGCTTCTCTGCCGTCAGATGGATACTTGGCTCACCCCAATGTGGTGATGTGTTTCAGGTCATGACCCATTCAACTTCCCTTACAAACACAGAACATAGAGACAGAGTGAGTCAGAAGGGACCTCCTGGGCCATCTAGTCTGACCCCCGAATCCCCCACCATGTCCAGCCTGCCCTTGAACGCCCTCACTGTTGGGGCTTCAGCCACCCCCGTGGAAGCCCATTCCACACCCTCGGGGTCCTCACTGTCAGGAAATACTTCCTGGCATCCAAATTGAACATCTTTGGGTTCGGGGACAATCCTAGGACATTTTCCTGCCCCAGGTGAGGATAGGCTTGGTGTTTCTCATACCAAGACAAGCAGACTGGCGCTGAAACTTATTTCAGCCCCGCTGCACTTGGGAACATGGAAACGCACCTTCCATCAAGCTGTGCCCCGCATCCTGCGTGAACCCTGTATGGTCTGCGCTGGCTGTCCAGAACTCCAGGCAGCTTTCCGTCCTCGCCGGAGCTGTCCACGCAGTGCCACTGCCTCTCCCATTTTGAATCCACAAACATAAAACAGCTTCATCCCTTCCGTCCCACCCCAAATCCAGTTACTGCGTGCATGTGGACCCACCAAATATTGGCAAAAGCGGTAGATAAAACCTCTAAATTGAGGTGCATACAGGGTCGGCAAGAGAGCAGACCTTGACTGTTCCCCCCAGTTCTTGCTGTGGTCTGTAACTCCGGCCCGTGAGGTGGCAACATCCATCCGTGCTCCTTCCGGAGGGCCAGGTCCCGGTTGGATGGGGAGAAAGGGGTCTTCCAGCAGCTGAGTTCTGCTCCGCGCCTCTTCCGCCTGCACCAAGGTGCCATCAGTCACACCTTTCGCAGGACGCTGCGGTGTGTCTTCAGCGGCCGGAGGTGTCGATGACAGCATGGGAAACAGACTTTGGCCCCTTCCTGGCAGGTAGTGGGAGGGGGAGGAAATTACTTTAAAAGATCCTGCACGCTTTCAAGTCGTGTGTCTGTTCCGAGAGTGGAAACGCAGGCGCTGGCTTGTCGGCGGAGCTGCGTTCTCGGACAGTTGGGACATCGCGGAAGGTGCTTCACGTGCCCCGGCTGGGAGAAATAGTATATTTGAAACGCACGGGGCTTGTTTCACTTGGTTTGGAGAAGGGGAGTGCTCCCTGGTAAAGGGTTAGAGCAGAGGTGCTGAACTTGCTTTGAGCCCGTGGGCCGAATTCCAATCCCAGAACACACTGGAGGCGGGGCTACATTCCAGCAGTGGGTGGAGCTAAAGGGATGGGGCCAAAAAGCCAGCCTCGCTTACCTTAAAGTTCTGCCTGCCAGGCTTTTAGGGTCACCTTTTCAGAGAGGGAGCCACCCCGGGGGCCCAGGAATGCCAAAGGCTGCAAGTCTGTGGACTGCCTGCACGCTTTACCTGGGAGGAAGACCCATTCAGTTCAATGGGATGGATCCCTGAGTAGAGGACATGCCCTTTTGTCAGTGTCCACGTAAGCACCATTTAGAGCCGCCGCTTTGTTTGCCTTGGAAAACGGCAGCGATAACATCGCCCTTGTCAGCTACGCAAACCATTTCAGACGTAAAAGGACCAGAGCAATAGCTCCTTTGACACTGGTCACTTGACCCCTTATTAACAGAGTTTTAATGGGGCTCTCTATTAAAAACAAATGGTTTCTGATGAATTCAGCTGGCTTTCCAGTGTATATCATCTCTATAAACAATCTTCTGCTATGTTTATAGAGCCAGGACTAGGTTGAAAGGAAATTCTGTGCCAACCAAATGAAGTATCTGTGGTCACAAAAAGATGGGGGAAGGTGCCCTCTTTTGGGCTTGCTCGCACTCTGGGCAAGACAGCTTCATGGCACCATAGGAGCACCAAAGTTCTCCCAGTTTTTCACGTTCAGAGCGCGCTGTCGGCGAGCGTTTGCAGTAGTGGCACATCCTTATTACCTTCCTCTGAACCCTTCCCAGCCTGTCTGCATCTTTCTTAAATGTTGGTGCCCAGAACTGGGCGCAGGACTCCAGGTGAGGCCTCACCAGCGCTGAGTGAAGGGGGCTAGTGCCAAATCCCACTTCCTGGGATTTGGAAGTAATGCTTCTATTTGTTGCTGCTGCTGTTAGTCGCGAAGTCGTGCCCGACCCATCGCGACCCCATGGACAACACTCCTCCAGGCTTTCCTGTCCTCCAGCATCCCCCAGAGTCCACCCAAGCTCACTCCAGTGACCCCATCCAGCCACCTCATCCTCTGCCGTCCCCTTCTTCTTTTGCCATCTATTCTTCCCAGCATCAGGCTCTTCTCCAGGGAGTCCGTCCTTCTCATTAGGTGGCCAAAGCATTTGAGTTTCATCTTCAGGATCTGGCCTTCCAAAGAGCAGCCAGGGTTGATCTCCTCCAGGACTGACCGGCTGGATCGCCTTGCGGTCCAAGGGGCTCGCAGGAGTCTCCTCCAGCACCACAATCCAAAGGCCTGATGCTTCTGTTAATGCAGCCTAAAATGACATTTGCCCTTTCTGCAGCCATGCCACATGGCTGACTCTTCCTCCGCTCGGGAGTGACAGCAATTCCAGGGTCCTCCTCACTTGCAGGACCGTGGAGCCAAATATTCTCCACAGCCTGCATTTCTTGAATTGGAAAAGCCCCGTAGGAAGGATTGCCGTTGCCGTGAGAGTGAAGAAGGCGAAACCATGCAGGTTGTTTGTGGCATGGGAGAGAGGATCGGTCGCCTACATTCTTGGCGACCTCTTAAATCAGAAAAGCAGGAAACTGCTGCACTGAAGCCATGAGAATTTCTCCTAAAGTTGCCGTGTGTTCTGCAAATCAACGCAGTGTTTACTCAGAAGTAAACTCTATGATGTTGACTGGGGATTTATTGCCCGGGGTCGTTAGCACGGACACCTCGGTGTTACTAAAGGGTTCACCCCTTCAATCCGTCTGCCTTCCCCTCCGTAAACTATTGAAGACATGTAAAAGAAAATATTAACCCAGTCGGCTGCCGGATTCTCTGAAACTGGAATTTACTGCGGTAATGAGACGGTATGTTTTTGAATCAAGGTGAGGGCCTTTCTTCAAATGGAATTTCTTTTTCTTTCTTTCTCCAGCAGGCTTGTCTAAAACGGCATCTATAGTCAAATCCATCATATTTATTGCATTTAATCAAAACTTGATTTTGGTTAAATGCCTTCCATATGCAGTGAGCCTGATGTGTTCCCATTTTGAGCCCTGGGTCTGTAAATATGTCTCTCTTAAGTGGGACGGCTCCTAGGCTTGGACTTCGAATGCTAAGAGGATTAATCTAACCAGCCTAGGAAGAGATGACTGGAGAGCTGAACCGGGAGCCAGGTTAGAATTTTTGTTGAACCGTGAGGCATCGCGATGAGTCTCGGCCCTGTGTCTACCTTGCAGGGGTGTTGTGAATGCGTGCCTACTATTTCAGCTCCTAGGAGAAGCCATATCCACTCAGCAGGAGGCCTCTGTGCACTACAAATAAATAAAAAGCAGGGTCTTTTGCCATGGTTATACTGCCCAGTAGAATTAATTTTACTGCCCCAAGACACTGTGAAGGGCATGATAGAAAAGCTTTAAATGACTAAATAAATTTTACAGCAGTGTGGTCTGCCCATTACAGTGGCCCGGTAAGAGGGCCAGACTGGGACTTAATAGATTCAGGTTTGAGTCCCCACTCAGCCATGATGCTTCTGGGGCGATTCAGTCTAGCCTACCTTGCAGGGTTGTTGCAAAGATAAATTAGAGGGCAGGGGGATTTTGTGAGCTGCCTTGCAAGAGGGAAAAAGTGGATATAAGCCTAATAAAGGCATTGTATGCACAATACTTGAAAGGGGCAGGTGAGCAACCTATGGTGTTCCAGATATTGCTGAGCTTAAACTCCCAGCATTCCTCACTGTTGGTCATGCTGGCAAGGGCTTCTGGGAGTTGAAGTCCAAAACATGGAACCTGAACTTCTGCCCTATTTCATCTCCCTCTCTTTCCATTTTTATTCTGACGTGTGGTGGTCCTCACTGTTGTACACACCTCCTCGAACGGGTGTACCTGGAAAGGCACCTGTGCAATCTTTCAGACAGTCCTAAAGGGGTCTACTCAGGAGCAAGGCCCTTCCTTTCAATGCAGTTTTGCTCCCACCTCACTGTGTATAGGATTGAGCCACGGGGCTTGGGGGCAAGAGTGTTGAACTGGGGCTTGGGAGATCTGGGTTCAAGGTCCAGCTTGGCCCTGAAGCTCACGAGGGGGCCTTGGGATCTCAGCCTGGCCTACCTCGCAGGGCTGTCCTTGGGTTCCTTACTAGAGGAAAAAAGATAACGAAAAGCCCCATTGGAGCTTAGGGCCTTACTCACAGGGGGAATTATAACACTGCAATGCAGCCAGTTGGAGATCTGCCTTGCCTGCCGAGCTCCCTGTGCAGCTTTGGGACTCGTCCTACCTCGCAGGCCTGTCGTGAGCATAGAACAGAGCGCTGACATAAGCCTTGCAGGGGAGAAAAGCAGCAATCCAATAAACAAGGCTTGGGCTGCATCCTGGTCGGGGGCCCTTCCAGCCGCCTTCCTTCCCCAAGCTGGCGCCCGTGGGGTGTGCGGCTTCTGTGGGCTTCGAGACCAGGCAAACCGCACCCCAGACTTCTGGAGGGCTGCCAGTCGCCCACGCCTCCGTCGAACTACAATTCCCAGGCTCCCCGGCTGGTGGGGGTGGCAAAGGCTGAGCCTGGACCAAGGTCCGGGCAGGAGGCCTGACTGGCCCTTGGGGTTGTCAGTTTCCCCAGGCGGGCCACGTTAGCCCTGATGGGCCTGGCAGAGGGAGATGGGTGGAGCCGCCTGCTGTCTGCTTAGGCCCAGAGGCTATGTGTGGCCTTGGTGCTTTGCCTGGGGATTTCTCTCGGTGGCGGGGGCCGTTTTTTAATGGCACATGTGGGGTCTGTGTCGCCCAGAGAGCGGGCCCTTGGCCTGCCCACACAGGAGCCTCCCCTTCCTCAGGGCTCGCTGCCTTTTGACTCGGCGGCCTACACGCCAGGGTTGTGGTTGTGGGTCACGGAGGGGCTGAGCATGCCTCTTTCTTAAATGTGCGGGGGCCCACCCAGGAAAGGCCTGCAGGCCAGACGGGCGAACGTGTGTGGAAGGTGGCCGCACATGTCGTGGGCAGGAAAAAGCGTGTTTCTAGCCACGTCCTTCACGGGGACCGCTGAGCCTGTGCCAGACTTGAAAATGCTATTTTTATCGGGGCAAAGGAAGTGTTCCTTCTAAGCTTTCCGGGGCAGGCGGCCAGCTTGCGATGCACACCAGGCGACTTGGGCCGCCCAGCCTCGCCTACCTCGCAGGGCTGTTGTGGGGACGAAATGGAGGGGGGCTGTCTAAGGGTCTCGAGTTTATTTATTTGTTTATTTATTAAAACATTTCTATGCCGCCCCCTGCTGAAGCCTCGGGGCGGCTCACAGCATAGAATAAAATACACAATAAATTAAGACAAGAACAATTAAAATATATACATTAGAATAAAATAAGCCGCCCCGGCTATAATTTAATTAATTATATTTAATTAAATTGTATATTTAATATACAATTAAAATATATTAATTCCAGTTTGCAGTGCTTTTTACATGCCGTTTGAAGCATGAGACCGAAAGGGTGGTTTGCTGTTCCCCGGAGCGGAGTCTTTCTCAGAATGTGCATTTTCCTGCAGTAAATGTAGAACTTGCATCTGCGAAAAAATAAGGTTATAGGAAGGGGAGTCCAGTAGGCTGGCCAGTTTTCCACAATTCGTTTGGAGAAGCCAAGGGTGTTTTATTTTTTTAAATCCAGGGATCCAGTCCATGAACGAAGAGTACAGGGGTCAAGTGTAATACTAGATTGTGGCTACTCTTTGTCCCTGTGATGGACAGGCTGCAAAAAGGCGCAGAGTGGGCCAGGTTGGGTATTTATTTATTATTATTATTATTTATTTTATGTATACATGAATGTTTATATTTAGGGGAGAAACACCTAAGAAATGTGTTCTGTTTTTTCCTGTTCAGCGTAGCAACAATAGTTGCCTTACTGGGCTGGTGTTTTTTCTGTTTTTGTCTGGCGTTGAGCTTAGTATATTTTGCAATTTCTGTGGCTTTGTAAACTTGCCTAGGAATGTATTTGAGGGCTGATGATGCACTGAGCACTGGGCAGACTGGAATTCGGTGTGGTGTAGTGGGTAAGAGTGTGGGACTGGGACTTTGGCGACCCTAATTTGGGTCCCCACTGAGCCCTGGAGCATACAGGGTGCCTTTGGGCCCAGCCCAACCTACCTCACAGGGTTGTTGTTGCGAGAAGGTTGAGAGGAAAAAGAGAATTCTGTAAGCTGCCTTGAGTTCCTTGGAAGGAAAAAAGGATGCAAATATGACAGATGGTAAATAGGGTGACTACCCGGAGGAGGGCCTTCTCTGCGGTGGCACCCCAATTGCGGAACACGCTCCCCAGAGAGGTCCGCCTGGCACCAACGCTCCTTTCCTTTCGGCATCAGGCGAAAACCGTTTTAGTCTCCCAATATTTTAATTGTTAACTTGTTTTAGTTAGTTTATATTTTAACACTGGTTGCTGCGTAATGGTTATTTTCATTTCTATTAATTTGTTATAACCCTCCCAAGACATCTAAGTACGGGACGATACAGAAAGGTTTAAATAAATAAATTGACTTCTATATTGTCTTTTAATGTTTTAATTTGGTCTGGTCTCTGACCATACTAAAGATGCTGCTGCTGATTATCATTATTTAATAAGAAATATCATTAATAATAAAGATTATTATTTTAATTAAGTTAATTATAATTAAGATAATCATCACCATCCTCTTCAGGACTCTTGGTTCAGAACTGCTCTTTGCCCAAACGCACCCACTTGTGGGCCCGGTCTGGCTGTGAGATTTGTGACATAATTGGGAACGAAAGCCACAAAATTCGGACAGGGTGGCTTTGTATCTCGCATGCTGGGCTGTGTCTCAAGCCCGCGGCATGTGTGCCAAGCGAAGCTGAGGGGAATTAAACCGAAAAGGTACAAGGTGAGGCGTAGAAATTGTGACAGGTAAGCAAAGCGGGAAGCCCCGGTCCTGGCGGGAGCTGCCGCAAGCACTCCAAGGTGTCGCAGGACCTGTCATCAGCCCCTCGGCCCCTTTTCCAAAGGCAAATAGTGCCAAGATTGCCGTCCTGCGGGCGAGCTCGCACCCATGCAATGCCACGGGTTTCCTTCGCAAATTTGTGTGCCGCTCTTCAAAAACAGACGGGCTCTTGGAGAGACTTAAACACGGAACAGGAACGTAGCAGCCGGGAACCAAAGTTTTGCCGCGTGGATTGCAAGATGGAGAGTGAGGAGATGAGAAATGGAGACCAGGCGGGTTGGGAGGAGAGAAATTAGAGCCGTCACTTTCCTTGAACGGCCCCGACATGAGAAACACTGTGTACTGCCAGGACCTGGCAGCCCGTAAGTCACGGCAGAGGCACCTTGCCCAACGGGACGTGTGTATGGTCAGGCCTTCTGTCCTATTTTTCATGTTCGTGCCAGTTGTGCGACACAATTTATGGCTCCGCGAGGCCAAAACATGAAAAAATGAAAAATCGGAGCGGTTCAGAGTTCTCCCACAGTAGAAAGCCAGTCCGGGGGCAAGTCTGTTTTCCATCTGGGTTCATTAATGTGCTGATTTTGCTGGGTTTTCTCTAGGTGGTACCTGCTGGCAGGAAAGATGCACGTGCGATGCTGGAGGAGAGCTGGGGGCAAGCACCACGCAGAAAAGGCCCCGCTCTGGACTGCCACAGCATCGTCCCGGTTGCAAAGACGCTGCTGGACAGTTCCCGTGCCGTCCCGACCACGGTGCAAGCGAAAAGGCCCGGAGTCTCTCGCAGAAGGTACGGTTAATCATAATTAGGAATGCAAAACTGCCCAAAGCTTGCTTCCATAATGCACACCTTTAGTGCGGCCGCAGGTGGAGTGTTGTGCTCAGTTCTGGTCTCCTTACCTGCAAAAGGGGTTGGAAAAGGTACGGAGAAGGACAACGAAAATGCAAGGCACTGGAGCCGGTTCCTTTCCGGGCCTGCTCAGCATAGGAAAAAAGCAGGAGAAGGGAGACATGATGGAGGTATTTGAAATAATGCATGGAGTGGAGAACGTAGAGAGAGGGACTTGTTTCTACCAATCACATAACACTTGAACCCGGGGTCATCCCGTGAAGCTGATGGGTGGAAGAGTCCGAACAGATCAGTGGAAGGACTCCTTCACACAGTATATTGCTAAACTGGAATTTGCTGCCATGAGAGGTGAGGGTGGCTTGAAAAAGATTGTCTAGATTAATGAGAAATCTTTGCTTTGGTTTCTCTCGCTTTCTCATTTTTTCCAGTCTTTAGTTTATTGCTGAGAATGTTTTAAGGGTCTTGGTAGAACTTTTCTTAGTTCTTCTCCCCCATCTTTTTAGTTTGTTCTTTTAGAACTTTGAGGACTTTTGAAAGTGCGCATGAAAATTTCTGAACGTTTTTGTACAGATTTCTCCTAATACATGCTTTTTCGTATGCCGTTTTTTTGCCAGCAGTTTTCCTAATATACTTAATTTTAATGCTATTCCTATTGGAATGCATTGTCCAGGCATAGTTAGTTTCTGATTGGAGAATACTAATAAATTCTGGAAAGACCCAATGTGTATTTTAAATGTCTATTTAAATTTGCCTCTTGTGCCAGATGGATTAAAAGGCGAAGACATGCGTCAAAAGGAACCAGTTTGCTATTCCTAGTCCTAGGTATCCAAAGTTTGGAAAAGATACATTCAGCGAAACAACAGAATAATCTTGCAGAGAAAAGTTGTGGTGTGTAACTGGCCCCTAATCTGTTGTTTGGTTCTTATAAATAGCATTTTTAGAGATGGGGGTGGCAGTGGAATTGGACACTATGTTCATTTAGCTTGAATTTCATTTTGCTTTTAATTAATTTCACCCCTTCTGATTAGTTGGCAGTGAGCTGTGGCGACAGCTGCTTATGTTCTCCATTTTTGGTGGAACAAGCGGGCGAGGAAACTTTGGCGCAGCTTGGGCTGAACATCTTCCAGACCCAGTTGCTGTTTCCCCCATGCAAGAAAAGTCTGGTTAAGTTTGCGGGGAATTCTTGTCTGCCAAGGGGGAAACGATCTGGGAACTGTGGGAGATTTGAGGGCAGACTCCACTAATTTGATGCCTTCCAAATAGGTTGGACTGCAAATCCCATCATACTGCAGTTATAAGTGTGGCGCCACTGGACCATTCCATTTCCCTGGTGTGGGGCTGGTTTGGGGAGAACTCTCCTTGTTCTCTATTCTTGAGGACTAGAACCACTAGGTGGAAAATGCAAGGGAACAGACCTGGAACCGTGAGGACTTTTGGCGGTGGAGCAGCTTTCCCCGGGAGGAGATGGGTCTCCTTTGCTGGAGGCATTTAGGCAGAGTCTGTCCTTCAGTCAGGAGTGCTGTAGCTCCACTCTGCACTGCAGAGTCTTGAGGTTGGACTAGATGATCTCTGGGATCCCTCCCGACTCTGTTAGGCTTTTGCAAGGCTGTGGTTTGGAACCAAGGGAGACGAAGGCTCAGATCTGGGAGGCCCATTTGTTCGTTCAATCGCAAGCTTTCTCTTTTTGGTTTTCCCATTACCAACTTTATTGGTTCTCTGTCGGAAAAAGATGTTGTTTGATGGTTGTGTCTGGATGCTGGTGGAGAGTGGGCTCGGCGCATCTCTCCGGCCGCTGTGCAGAGTCCTACGGTGCTCATAAGCCATGTGGCTGGCTTCCCAGTTAACACTGGGGAGCAGGGCTCCCTCTGACTCTCAGGCCTCTCCCACACTTTCCCTTCCATCACCTGAAAAAGAGCGGGAGGTGTGAGAAGAAGCGAGCGCCATTCCACCTCCTGCTGCCAAAACGCTTCTCTTACTTCCTTTCTCTTTCTTGGTTCTGAAAAAAAATGCTCCCTCACTTTCACAATTAACGGAAAATGCTGCATCCGAGGTTTCTTTCTGGGGAGAAGTTGGGGGTTGGCTGGATTTTTCTGCCCCGCAGAATTGCATGGCCTGCCCCTTGGGGCAGGTTCATCTCTGTGATCTGATCTTACAGGCCAGCCAGCAAGTATGGACTGATTTTCAGTCATAGAAATGGATAGTCTGTCTGTCTGTCTGTCGGTTCTGCACTGCCAAAACGGTGGAACTTAGCATGCACGCTGTGGGGACGAGGGGTGAGCATTTCGAGGTCCCCTTGCTTGAAAATCATGACTTAATTTGAATTAATTTAAATGTTTTTATGCGGTGGAAAGCTGCAATGACACCTTCGGTCAGCAGGTGGCAAGCTTTGCCAGCCAGCACATAGCGTTGCCGTCTGTACAGCGTGAAGTCTGGGAATGTTACTAAGTTTTAAGTCTGCTTTCAGTGGCTTCCAGGGGATTGGGGTGGATAGACCCCCCCTCAGGGGGCTGCACAGATGCATTATGGGAAAGGCCGTACCTATGGACACTAGCCGATAGCACTTCTCTCAGACAAATATGTCCAGCTCGGCCATTTGGTGGAAGGCTCTGCTCTATCAAAGGAAGGGCAGTTCCCACCCATGCTAAGTTGGATTTGTTTGCTAGTTTTAAAATAAAGCTGAGTTTTAGAGGGTCACTTGCTCAAGGCTGGAAGAGGATGCCAAAGACTTAGGGAGGTTTTAGAAGTCCATATTCATTCATTCATTTCATTTATCGATTTATATCCCGCCTTTTTCCTACAAAGGGCTCAAGGCAGCTTACATCTCCCCCTCCATCTTATCCCCACAACAACAGCCCTGTGAGGCAGGTTGGGCTGAGAGTCTGTGACTGGCCCAAAGTCACCCAGTTGGCTCCATGGCCGAGTGGGGACTAGAACCCAGATCGTCTGAGTCCCAGTCCCATGCTCTTAACCACTACACCACACTGCCTCTCATAATGCTTTTATCCCACTCTTGTCCGAGGCTTTTGTCTCCCTCTTATGCTCAAAACCACCTGAGTTGGTAGGTTAGACTGGAAGAGGCCATGTGGGCCCAGTTTTCCCAGTAAGCGCCCTGCTGGTCTAGGATTTGAACATGGCTCTCTCCCAGCCGTATGACGCAAATGTATGCAAATAGGCAGGGGCAATGGACAAGCACCTCATTATGAATATTAGTTAAAATTATTATCTGTAACTATCAAATTTAATTAATAATTAATTAAATTATCATATCCATAGTGCCAGATTCATATATCCAACAGTGCTAATTAAGGATAGGTTATTTATTTTCTGGATTTTATTTTATTCTTTTTGTGAATAGATTTGCCTGTAGAGTTGTCCTTTCCACCTACAAATGGCACTCAAGTAGCTGGCAAACTGAATCAGTATTTTTAAAAGTTTAAAAAGAATGATACAACCAACACATTGAAACCCACACACAAAAACACACCAAGATCACCGGAGAAGGCCAGGCAAGCCAGCAGGCTATTTTACGAGCCACATGGAAATGGAGGGACGTCCAAGAGAAGCAATCCAGCCTCCCTTGAGGTCCCTGGCTTGAGGGCAGCCACTGAGGAGCTGTGTTCTCCCACGGCCGCCACAGGTGGCTGCAAAGGTGGCAGAGCGGTGAAAAGAACCCACGGAAAGAAAGGGGTCGTTCAGGTCGTTGGGTCCCAACTGGGTTGGGCTTTACAGATCAAAAGCTGCACCTGGCCATGGAGCTCTGTACATGGACAGGACACCTCTGTCCGGATTTTTCTGTGCCAAGGCCTTGGCGAGAGATCTTGGGGAACAGCCCTTGGATTTCGGGGCACAGGTTCTTCAGCCGGTCCTTCTGACCAAGAGCCCCTAGGAGCGGCGCTTTGAGGCAAAAGCGGATTTGCCGAACAGCTGACTTGGAACGCATCAGCGCGCGGCTTGATGTATTATTTCAAACCGTGGCCTCCGCTTGTCTCCCCTCTTAACCTTGAGTCTTCGCAACGCTTCCTCACACGCTCGTGTCTTTTTTACAGGACAGTTGAGGGTGGTGCGTTGAGTTATTTCACTGCCGACTCCCCCGTTCCTTTCGTTCTCTCTCTTTTTATGGCCAACTGTCCAACTTCGCTCTTGAGCAGGGCAACTCTTTAACCGGATGGCTGAAATTCCGGCTCCAATATAAAATATATCACTTGAAGTCTACAGTCTGAACATTGCGGCTTTGGACGTCCACAACTCGGTCACTGTCGTATTTCAGTTTTCCCACTTCCTGGTGTGGTTCCTTCTCCTTTTAATTAAATTTTAAAATTACAGCCACTCCCATGGACTGACTTGTCCTGTTAGCAAAATATTGATCCCCTAATGATGGGTGCTTAATAGTATCTTTACTATGCTTTCTCCAATGTTTTTCTTGTAACAAAATCTCATCTCCCCCCAGTTTCTGTATAGTTTTCATAACTATATCTTTCGGCTGGAGAGCCAAGACTACTGATGTTATAAGAGATTCTATTTAAGCAGCCCAATATCACAATCTTGCAATATACTGCTCCTTTGACATTGTTTCCTGGTGTGGTTGGTGGGGGGAGACAGACCAGTTTGTAAGAATTGACTTACCAACACACATTAAGCCTGGGAGGAAAAAAACAACTTTTAAATAGAGGCAGTGCAAAGACCTCCTGTGATACTTCTCCATGGAAATTCCATTTTTACGTCGCTTGGGGATCACGGCAGAATCCACAGGGCTTATGTCCACAGCAGCGCTCTCCTTGCAGAGTTTTGCTTTCTAAGGCTAGGCATGGAGTAAAAAGAAGTTTCAGTGCATTTGACCAGAATTTGCCCTGTTTTGCACCTCCTGGAACCAAAAGCAGGTTCAGACAGAAACTGAGCCGGTCTGTAGGTTTCTGAGATCACCATGCAATTGAGAAAATAGCCACAAAGATATGTTTGAAAAAACGTGTGCATTCAACAAAAGCGTAAGCAAAGAAGTGTGCATTGGAAAAACAGGCATTTTAATCTGTAGGAGAGGAGAGCTTGCATTCAGAAATGCCACTGATTAATACTGCTGGGAACACACACAGAAATATACATGTATTTTTGTGCGAAAGCAAAGCAGAGCTCATAATCTCTCATGGGTGCAAGTCAGAATGAGGCTTCAGGTCGAATTTGGAGATTGCGTTTTGCTAAGCAGCACATCCCTGCAAAATATTTCCCCAGCATTTGTAGGCAGATAGATTACCCTGGTCTGACTTTGTAAGCTCATTACCCCACTCAGATCTGTTGCTTTCCCCTTTTATGCCCCCCAAAATGCATGCTATCCTTGATTTTAACTTAAATAATAAATCCAGCCTGAAGATTGTTGCTTTGCCTCTTGACAGAAATAGGCATCTTTACTCAAAAACCTAATTCCACAATAAACCTGTGAGCTGTCGAGGTGCCAAAGATCTGGGGCATTGCACTTGCCACAACAAGCTAATATTAGCTTATCCCCCTTGGAAGCTGTGAACTCAGCCCCGTAGCCAGGAACTCTGCGCAAGAGGCGAGGCTGAAAGGGTGGAGGTAACCTTGCCTATTTTCTCCTGTACAATAGTACGCAGGATCCAAACATTCTTCCTACTGTTCAGCAAAAATCCTATTATTTGTAATTTGCACCCGGTGATTGGGGTCTTACCCCGTGGAGCAGGGGAAAACCAATTTGCTCCATCTTCAGATGATTGGAGTGGTGTTGTGTGAAACAGCCCCCTTTCCAGACTGAACGCCCCCCACTGCTTCGGCCTTTCCTGGTTGGACTTCGTTCACTTGCTTTTTATGAGTCGTCTGTAGAATGTCATCAGATGGTCATTTGATGTTTCTCCTGGCATGACTCCAGTTTCTTACGGGAGCACATGAATCCCAGCTTTTCTCTTTTTTCCTGAAAGGATGGGCAAACAACACAATTTCTGCAAGCATATTTGGCTTAGCAGGGTTCCTTGCTTGTCTTTTACGGGCTTAGTGATATTTTGCGCAGCGAGTCAGACCGAGGTTCACGTGACGTGCCTTAACCATGATCGTTCTCAGGGCTGTTCAGTGACATTTTTAATCAGTACACAAGTTTTGCAATAACATTCTCCATGTAATGTAATTTTAGTGCTCCCCTTGTGCATTATATATTGCAAAATCTATGCATGCATATATATAAACATTTTAATTTTCAAATAGCTAGCTCTGTTTACGTAATTTTAATAGGGAAACTTTAAAAAATGCAGCGGCACCGAACAGTAGGAAACACAATTTTAAAGCTTCTTTTTTAAATTAAGCTTCTGGAATGGCATGTTAAAGTTTCCCTTGGATTTTCTGTCCACATGAACAGCACCCAGGGCTGGCATTGAGGGTCAGCTTGGTTGGGAGTTCATACCCTAGCAGGGACTCATTAGTAGCAGCCCCTTAGACTTTCTCCACTTCCCCTGCTTGTTCTGGCACTCTTAATGCTGGTGGTGGTGGTGGTGAGATGCCTGGCTGTTGGCGTCTCAGGCAAAGAAATGAGAGCACTTTCCACAGACACAGAAGACGAGATCACACTGTTTCCATTTTCGGGCAACACCCTCGAAGATTCCCTGCTTTTTTCCAAGCTTTTCCTGAAGTGTGTCTCGACCACGGAAAGAGTGTGATTTTGTGGCTGGTTAATTTATTAAATTTATATCCTGCTTTTTTCCTTACAAAGAACCTAATCTGTATTGTGCTGGGTTTATTTGCCTCTGTATGGGTTTTATGCCATCATATTTTCTGTTCACTATTTTCATTCCTTTGTGGAAAGCAGGGTATAAGTGTAAATGCTTTGCTGTGGGGCTTCACGTCCACTGCTTTAAGTCTGAAGAAGTGTAGCACCGCTGAAAAAGTTTCTCTAAATGGTGTGGCCTCTAGGATCGGGTGGGCAATTTGTGTGCCTCCAGAGGTGGCTGGCCCACATTTCCCATCATTCTGATGTTGCCTAGGCTGATGAGACTTTTAGTCCAAATCATCAAGGGGCCCACACATTGACCCCTCCTGGCCATTTTGAACCCTGTAACCCTGCAGGCGGGTTTCAAAACGGGACTCTCATATGGGAAAGCATTGCCAAGGTCTCCTTCACGGAAGGGGCGAAACCGACTGTGGCGGCAAGTCCAAGGTCTTGACTTGATCGGGTAATTTGCATGCTTCAGAAAATGAAATCATTTTCTTGGGGAATGGGGGAGTGCGTTTTAAGCAGTGAACATCTGTTGGCCCTCGATGCATTGCGGTTTCCTAATCTGGAAGGTATTTTTATAGCGTTTATTCAGTTGGGGGGGGGGAGGTAGAAGCAAAAGGAAATTTTAGACTGTTCCAGCTCTCAGTGGCAGGCATGAACTGGGGTGGGTGGGTCAGGGATAGCTAAATGATCGCATCTTGAAAACTTTTGCAGTGTCAGGCCCCGATTCTGTTGGGTTTTTTGCCCCATCGTCGTCTTCCTCTCTCAAAGACGGAAGTGCAAACGTAGCTGGTCTTTAACTTTCTTCCATTCATGCATATGATTATTAATAACTCATCGTGTGACAGCGACGAGTGATTTTGGAGGCCTGCTTCCCGCTCTCGCCTCGCCTGCCCTGTCATTCATCTAGGCTTCGTTTGTACTCTTTCCTTGTTGATGGGGGGTAATTCCAAAACTCTCGCCACCAACTTGACGTATCTCGCAGGTTTATCTAATGAGCGATGACACCAAGGGGTGTTTCCAAACCTCTTCATTAAATGGGTCAAGACTTAAAATAATAATAAAGACACATGACCTGCTGAGATTTCCAAGGTGGTGAATAGTTGGAATGTTTCGAGCTGTTTTTCCACCAACACCCTCTCGTAAAAGATGGGGGGTTTGTAATTAAGAGAGACAGAACGGGGTGGAATCCCTGTATGCCATGGACAAGTTTAGAGATTAAATCATTCCTTTTCGACAAATAAGCACGCGCACACCTCCTATTTATTTATTTATTTATTTAGGAGACTTCTATGCCGCCCCATTCGCCGAAGCCTCGGGGCGGCTTACATCCATAAATAAACATCCTTAAAATAATATAAATTAACGGTATAAATTAAGTCGCCCTGGCCAAAGAATAAAATGAATAAATACTATTAACAATTAAAATGACATTTGAATAAAAAGGTCTTTGCCCGGCGCTGAAAAACAGATATGGTCCATTGAGCAGAACAGTACATGCTTCTTGGGGGAAAATGTTCCCATTTTTAATTTCCTCATTTTACCTCGTAAAGGAGCTTACATACAGATGATGCGCAAATGAGTGGATGAAATGGCGCAGGTGTCCAGGTTGATCGCGGGCTGAACGCGAGTCAGCAGGGTCTTGGGCTGCATTCGTAGAAGTGCGATGTCCAGCTCAGGAGGAGTTGCAGCTCTGCTCTGTATCTCCAGCAGAAACCCTACACTGTTGCTGGTGTTTATGCCATCCTGGAGAGCATTCAGAGAAAGCTCACCAGGTTGGCCAGGGGTCTGGAAACCAAGCTCCATGAGGTTGGAAGAGCCTGTTACGTTCAGTCTGGAGAAGACAAGGATGGGAAGGCCTGATGGGAGGCTTCCAGGGTAGGCGTGAGGAAGAAGAGGAGGAAGAGCAAGAGAAGCTGGTGCCAGTGAGAAGATGCTCTCATGTAGGGCCAGGGTCTTTCCTGGGGGCCCTCCGAAACCCACATCCAGGACTAGGGGCTTCAAATATGCAAAGGGCCATCCAGGATGAGAATGTCTTTTCTTTGCACCAGAACCTAGAAACTACCGAAAAGCTGTTTTTCCAGCTAAACTTTAAGAAGAGTCTAACAAGAAGAGCTGCTTGGCAGTGCAATTGCTGGCCTCAGCGGGTAAGCCCCCTCCTTCCCTGGAGATACTTGAAGTGGGGGGCGGGGGGCAGACAGACATCTGTTGGGGTCACTGTGATTGAAAGATCCCCACACTGAGCAGGAGCTGTTCCTGATGACTAATAGTGAGCTTCAGAGTCTATTTAATTTTTATTGCGAGTTTCACTGAAATGGAACATATACATATAAGCCCAAATAACTCCATACATTTAATATACCATTTCTACATAAGCTTCATCAAAGACAAGCCAAACATTTATGAGTCCGCTCAAGTGTACCATCTGTCTGTCATCTGCTCAAATATTGATAGCATCGTTAGGTCTACAAGCCAGTGTTGCTGGAACTAACCTTTTTATCCTCCCAGTGTCGTGACCCTGGTCTTCTTGATTGTAAAGACATGCCGAAAATCCATGAGCCTTGAGCATGCTTTAACTTCGAAGAGACAGTTCCATAATTTAAATGAATGTGTGCATTGAGAAATATTGAAGAATATCACAATGCAAAGTTTACCCGTATTATAGCTTCCTCCCAGAAAGGGTCAACCACAGGACATCGCTAAAACATGTGATTAGAAAAGGCACTAGCAGTATGATGTCTTCAGGAATTGCTAATTCAGAGGGGCCATTAGTAAAGAGACATTATGGTGTCCGATAAACATGAAACAATCGTTTTTGCTGAATCAGAGGGAGCTTAAGTTTTAGATATAGTCTCCAAAGAGGCACTCCATTGATTAAGATAAAATCGGATGGTCCAATTGATTATTCCAGTCCTGCTTAAGGCTTTGCATATCAAATTTCTACATCAAGAATAAGTGTTTATAAACATGGAATGTGGGTCGATATAACTGATCTCTCTCAATGCGTGTTTCCAATAACAGGATTCTATGAAGCTGTAAAAGCAGCAGAAATAAACCTACATTCTACTATTATTTTTCAGCCACTGTTGATAGCTCTGAAAAATGACAAGAACTCATTACCCACCCCATGAACTGATCCAAGGGATTAAAGAAATCAGCTTACTTTCTCAAGTTTGCCGCAAGAAACATTTTTTTGCCAATTTTTAGGATGCATTTTGCGAGTCAGCTTGGCATGAGTAAAACCGTACACATTTTGGCTGGTGTTGCTGTAATCTGTGGCCCACTGAGAATCGCATGTGTGGATTGTAAGAATTATTCTAACTTTGTCTCTCTGCATACAAATCGGCACATGGAGATTTTATGCAGATTGACGTCTCCTTTGGGCCTCTCCCTTGGTGTCAGGTTTGCGTCTCTTTCGTTATTCATTTGGTGGCCAACCGGGAGACTTTCCTAGCCTCTTGAATCTACCCAAAGGCGTTCGAACGGAGGGGATGCAAACCAAGCTAGCCAATGATGTTTGCAGTCATCTTCGTGCGCTTGCTAATTGCTGCTTTTCTCAAGTGGATGATGTTCTTGGATTTCTGGGCAACCCGCCTGGCCAGGGTTGGAGGAAAGGGGACTCAGCACATGTGAACAACTAGCTCACTGCGCAAAGCGGTTGTCACACATTTTGGTTACAGCGGGCCGCTGACGCCCTTCCCGGTTCTAAAAGCCTAGACTGCCCTTAGCAGAAACCAGCATGAAGTGGAGACGTGTGGATCGGGGCCACACAAATAGCAAATGCAGCAGATGAAGGACGTGATCTTATGCATGTTTAGGGAATGCTAGAAAAGGTGTTTTTATCTAGTCAGTAGAGGTGGCTGGGGATGCTGGGGCTTATAGGACTCTCTCTTGTCTAAAGACGCACAGGCTTATGCATGCCGCTTCTCCCATTTTCAGGGAATGGATGTTGCCGGGGGAGGGGGGAGCCAACTTTTCCCACTATCCCTACGAGATGATCCTTATCAACTTCCCACTTGTAAGGGATGCAGGGAAAAAGGGTTTTTTTAATGTATGTCCATCAACCCTTATAGTAGGCAAGTCCTATCCCAACAGCCCCCGTTCCACAGATATTTTGCTCAGTTCAGCACCAGTCCGGAGAAAAGAACAGGAAGAAAATAGAGTTGCCATAATTTGCGTTCCCTCCCGGCCTGATTTATTGCTGTCTTGGAAACCCAGAATTTTGCCGCACCTTAGACGAAATGAATTTATTAAGGCATGGATAAAATTGAGAGGATGTGCTTAGAAGCTGCGTTGGCTTCCATGCAGAAGGTGGGATATTGCTGTAACAAGCGTCTGTAATATAAAAAGACCCTCTGTAAGCTAATATAAAAATATAAAAAGACTCTGTAAACCTCCTTTCATCTGAGGCTTATCCTTGCAATTCTGTTACGAGGCTGCAGTTTTGAAGTGGTGACAAAAGAAAGGCTGCCTCTGAGGGCGGGCAAAGGGCTGTTCTCTTACAGCTGAGCTGTGCCAACCCAGTGATCAGGGGTTGGGAGGGCGATTTGGGAAGGAATATGCCACAAAAGCACCAGTATGTAGAGTCCTAGCCTGATGCTTTGGATCACAAGGCTCATCACGCTTACTGTTTGGGGATGATGGTCATTTGGTGGAACTGACTGCCGCCAGGCAGGGGAATGGCTGAATTTGTGGATGGCACTTGTTCAATGTTCTATTTCCCCAACAAAAATATATCAGTTTTTTAATATATATATCTGTAACTCATCTGTGCAATTTTTAAAGAATTACCAGAACGGCCTGCTTGTTCCGCAGCTCCCTGCCTGTCCAGAAAGCAAGCGGGAGCCGAGACGAGGAGGGCCCCTCAAGGTGTGAGGGGTTGCGGAGGGGGCCCTGTGTAAGGACCCCACACCCTGGAGCCAGAAAGGATGGCTCCCAGACAGCCATCTTTCTAGCTGCACCTTTTTAAACACATTCCCTGTTGTTTGCATTTTGGAAGGCACAGCTTTTATTGATTGGGTTCTGCAGAGAAGCAGAAAGAAGAGGTCCCTGCCCCAAAGAGCTTACAGTCTACATGTTGAGGATTCAGAATGGAGTCAAAAGTAATACGGAATCGGTCTGAGAAAAAGCTGTTGACCAGGTCTTTGGGCACAATCTATGCATGTCTGTTCAGCGCGATTCAGCTGCTCCCGGCACTTGCTCCATAGCGAAATCGGTTAAGCTCAGAGAGACGGAGCAGTAATGGATACATTCAGGGTTGTGTTGGCCATTGGGCTTTTGCTCAGCTATGTGTGGATAGGATGCAGACTAGGGATTTCTTTGGGCTGGAGGGGAAAGGCTGTCAAACATTGACCTGCAATGAAATACTAGATGGAGTGTTGTTCAGGGTTTCTGCCAGCCAGCCAGCCAGCCAGCCGAGCCCTCTTCCACAGTGCTCCATTCCGTCTCCTCCCTATTCTTTTCCTTTGAAATTTCCCCCAACTCGTAGCTTTTCGTAACGACCGCGTGTGCGTGTTCACATCTTTCTCTCTTTTTTGTCCTTCTGTCAACTTTAGGGTGCCTTGAGGTGCCTTAACTCTTTTTGGCTTAATTAGGAATGGGGAAATCTCGTTGCACTTAGAAGGAATAATGCAGAGTTTTTGTTTTTCTCTTTAAAAAGAGCTACCTCGTTCCTTCTAGCATTGGTTGGAATTCCAGAAATTAATTACTTATCTTTTGGCTTCTACGTATGCATTTTATGTACAAATCAGTCATTATTGAGCATAGCACATTTTGACCGCTGTGGTGACATGTCTCATAGTGTTTCAGATCCTAAAAAGAGGAAAACACTGGATATTCAATATATCTTTAAAGATCTGTATTTCTACTTAGCGGAGTTACAGGGTGACATCTGGTATATCCAAGTTAGCATTTTAGGTTTTGAATTCGCAAGGGGAGTTTGTCACTCTTTCTTCTGGTTTTCACAACATGCTTATCCCCTTCCTCGCGGTTAACTTTTCGCCCTATAACATGTAAGCAATCTCTTTAAAACTCTGTGTCTATTTTCCATCCTGAGCATGGTGTGCACTTGAATTAAATGTTCTTGTTTCAGTCATTTTTGCTCAAACTATTTGCACCCTAGACAATCACTTTGGATTTTGCTGATTTTGCTTTTTGAAGATCTTTTTCTAAAATGAAATGACTGAAATCCAATTTTAAGCGCGAGGAAAAGAAATGGCAGGATGCTTTTGTTTGATTTATTTTATTTAAAGTGTCTGTGTACTGCTCCATAGCTGAGCAGATTCCAGAGCAATTCCAGTTCAAAACTAAAGTAAAGAAATAAAAATGATACAATTAAAAATGAAATTAAAAGCTATTATTATTTAAACATTTAGGGTTATTAGCATTATTGTTCAGCATATAGGTAATACTTTCCAGATGCTGGCAGCCCCTTAAATTGCAGAGGAATCCTTAGAAGAACCCTATAAGGTAGGGAAAGCCAGCCGCAAAGTTTTCAGAAAAAGGGTGTCTCTTGATCAGACTTAATAGTGTAGCCCGATTGTATGTCATTGCAGCTCTCTGTAAAGTTAGGCAGGTATATAGCAACCCCATCCATGCAGGTTAACCTACAAATCTTTGCCGGATCTCCAACACGATGGTCCATGGTCACCTTATGTACCTGCAGAAAATTTTGCTAGTGTTGACGAGGTGCTCTAAGAAATAGATTTCTATTTCTTCTTCAGATTTATTTAATTTTGTAAATCTGAAGTTGGCATGCTGGAAAATGAAGCGTGTTCCCTCGGGTGCCATGTTTACTTGAGTTACTTGTGTCTGCGTGTTCTGGAGCTCAGTTCCTCGCTCTGCCTTGAACTTAAGACTTTGGAGCAGAGACTTTGAATCTCGCCAGCTTCACTTCCACGACCATCCAGGCCCATCCTGACCACCATTTTGTGAGAGCACCCGCGATACCCTCAAAATGCGTGCTGTGCAGGCTTAACATGTTTGGGAACCCTGATCAGCTCACATACCTCACTGCCTCTTATTTAGGATTTAACAACTCGAAAGATGCACTGACATTTGCTGGATTTACTGACATCTAAATTCTTTGATTGCCCTGAATGAAATTCTTAGTTGCCACACATGGCTGGCTCTTCAAGATCAGAGAAAGACAACTTTGCTACCATTTAAAAATGAGTTGTATACTGCCTTATATGCCTTCCCACCAATAGCCAACCCTCCTAATTTGACTTCCGCTGACTTTTTGCCAAGTACTCTCTGTAAAATTGATCTCTAGCTTTGCTAGGGCAAGAATTAACTCTGATTCTCCTTATTTCTATTCTTGATCTCACAAAGCGAATGTGATTCACTTAGGAATGGAGAAGGTACCAAATGCAGGGTTCTTTATTTGGAAAATAGGCAGGTACAAGCTCCAGCATTCGGTACCCCTGCTTTGCATGTGATTCAGTTCACCACATCTTTTTGTAGGGCTGGAAAAACCATTACCTGAAACTCTGGGGAGTGAATTGCACCCCATTCAGTGCTGGGCTATGTGGACCAAGGGCTGGAGCCAGGATGGTCAGCATCTGATTCTGAAGCTGCCGTTGTTTACAGCCTCACCTGGGTACCAGTTCCACTGAACCCTGAAGGACTTAAGCTTTGAGTAAACACATGCTTAAGGTTTCTGTTTGAGCCTGCCATCTCTCTTCCTGTGCTCCATCTCAGTTAAGCCTGAGATTAAATGCAGGGTTTATGGCTGGAATATCTGCAGCTTTTTCATCCCCCACAACCCCTGTCCCCAGGCTTTAACATCCAGTCTGATGAAGACTTCTAGAGAACTTGGAAGGTTGCTCATGAGCTTGTGACAGGTTGGTTATTCTTAATAACGGTATTGCCAGCCTCTGGACTGTGGATGATTTTCTACTGGATCAAGGCGGCTTCCTCTTGCCTTTTTTACAGCAGACTGGTAAATGAATATGTGTTCTGTTTCAGTGTCTAATGGATGCCTTCTGAATAAGTCACTGTCTAAAATCCAGACTGTTTTTAGTCCCTTGTAACCAATGTGCTCTTGTTAGCTTCCCTTTCCAGTTTTGTTTGATGGAGGAACTCTGTATAACTCTGAAGCTTGCGCAGGATTCTTACATCAATTGGCCTCAGCTGGATAACAGACAAGCTGGGAGCACAAAAGGCAGCTTAAGTGTTTGGTGACTTCCCCAATTTTTCTACAAAGTGTCATCTGTAGCAAAATCACAGGCAAATTTTGAGGGGCCTGTAAAAACATCTGCAGAAGGTTTAAGGCAAATGCTTTAATGCGCTCGCTCGCTTGCTTGCTCGGTCTCTCTCCCTCTCCCTCTCTCTCTCTCTCCCTCCCCCCCCTCTCTCTCTCTCTGTGTGTGTGTGTGTGTTGACTCTCCTTTGTAGGAAACACAGAAGATTCTAGTATGCTTCATGACATTTCAGGAATGAGGCAAACTTTGTCTCTTTCTACTTCCTATACACTCAATTTCCCCCATTTCAGGCATGTTTCTTTCCAGTTCTTCACAATTTGAAGCCCTTAAGGTCCCCTGATTCAACCCAACACATCTAAACCACTGAGTGTTCAAGGGAAAAAATGGGTAGGTGATCATTTTTAGCCTTGGTCAAGTTAACCATATTGACAGTTATTTTTTGTGTGTCTCATAAGAGATCTATGATTTATTTATTTCTCTTCCGCTGCCCCTTCCATTCTTCCCAAGGAATCTGAAGAAATTTCAAAGCGTTTGTGTTCTGACAGTTTTTTGTACAAACACTCACTTTCTCTGTTTACATAGCAGACATGGTTTCCCTTAAAAAAATACATTAAAGCATTAGCTAGATTTAAAGAGGAGGAGGAGGAGGAGGAAGAAGAAGAAACCATTTTTCAAGCACTCCTAGAGAGAGAGAGAAATTAATTCTGCTGCAAAACACAAATCTAAAGTTGTTGGACTTTGTAGGTTAGGGGAGGGGAAGACAACCGAAGAGAGAGAGCTTTATACAGTGTTGGGTGGAAATTTTGGAACTTGAGGTCGCTCACAGCTGATCGGCTGTGGTTTGAGGAGGGACAAAGGCAGGGCTTCACACAGCCTCGTTTTGGGACCTTTCTTTTGCAGAATCAGCTGGGGAGACCACTACCTTTAAAGTGCTTTGAAAAATCGTGGTGGGAAACCTGTCTAGGCATACCTGTCTGGAGCAGGTATATTTCCGAGTATCAGATTCAGGAAACAAATGAGCAGGCTGCCTCCTGGGCTTGTCTGGCTGATAATTCTGGGAGGGCTCATTCTAGATGCTCTGGGCCCCTCCTGAAGGAGTTACATTCTGCCCCAGAACATAACTCCCAAGCTTGAGGCTCCAAAGTAGAAGTTACTTCTCAACAGAGTTGCCCAGGGTCAGGCTGCATATGCCAAAATAGAGAATTTTCTCTCTCTGTGGCAGCTCACAGTGGCATGATTCAAAACACAGCAAGATGGAACATCGACAAGGACATGAAAGCAAACGCACTCCCATGCCCATGTTCCTTGGTAACTGCTGGACATATGCCTCTGATCCCAAAGGTGACCTACAGTCCTGAGGACTAGTGACCTTTGATAACTTCATCCTCCATGGATTGTCCAGCTCCCTTTTAAAGCCATCCAAATGGCTGGACATGACATCTTGTGGAAGAGAGTTCCATAGTATAATTGTGTGCATGTGCAAATTCTCATCTTTCCTGACTCTCCAGCATTTTTCACAGATGAACCTGTTGGTTTCTAGAGTGAGAAGAGAGAAATGTCTCCCTATACTAATTTTCTCCACACCATGCATAGTTTTTGGACACCCCCGTCCTATCTTCCTGTATTTTTTCTAAGCTCAGCAGTTTTAGATGCTGTTGCTGAGGAATGGAGCCGAAACCTGTTCACATTTTAATGAGAGCATCTCTGATTTCGCATGCTTAAACGTATATACAACCCAGAAAATTTAGTATTTCGCTGAATTTTGCTATGCACTTCTCCAATTAAAGAGCATGAAATTGTGTGTTAAAGGGGAAGGTGCACAATTTCAGAAAATGCCAATCAAAATGCATAATATCAGAACTGCTGGCAGAAAGTGGATTTATTAGGCAAAACTGCACCCCAAAGTTTGCAGAAATATGTACAGAAATACAGGTGGAGTTTCATGCAAACTGAAAAAGATTCCCCAAACTGGGACAGACTGAATTTAACCCTGGGAGAGTGGGAATCCCAAAAGAAGGCTTTCATTTGTCCCCATTTGGACTTTTTCGTCATACGGGTGTTGCTCCAGCCCCAGGTCAACCCGGAAGTCGTCCTGGGATGGCTGGGGACTTCAGCCGCAGTCCATTTACTCCATTGGCTGGATCCTGGCCTTAATTTATAATAATCTCAGGAGATGTAAAAGTTCAACAAATCTATGCTGACTCCCCCACCATGTACAGTTATATACCTTAAGACACACTTTGGCGCTATGAAATTTTATTATGAAAATGCCTCTTCTAACCCATACGGGGTGCTTGGATCTAACTGAACTGTACTGCCCAATAGTGGGGGACAGCTCAGCTGGGTATACAAAATCACATTTATGGGTTGAGAGGTGAAGGGGACCCAAACTGGGTCTTTTCTCAGCCCTCCAGGGCAGATTTAGGGTTGAATGGATACATCCCAAACATTGGTGTAGAGCAGGCGAGGTTCAAAGGACAAGCAAAGCCCTCCTAATGCCATGTGACATAATTACTTCAAGCTAATTATATATCTTCTGGGGTTGTCACATGTTTTAAAAATCTGTTTTTATTTCTTTAATCCCCCTTCCCTTTTAATACGGCATTTAAAAGCAAATAAATAAATCATTTCTTAATATCTTCCTGTGTTCTGAAGGCTCCAAGAATCCCATGTGTTCCTTTGTTTGGGTTGCGAAAATAAAATTCAAGTTTAAATACTGGGGGAACTTTAAAACATTGAGCAGAGTTCCAGGGGGAAAGATTGTGATTGAGACAACTTGCATTTTTTTCTGCTTTAAATATGACTTCTTAGGAATTTAGTAAAAGTTACTTTTACAGACACAATCGTACATACCACAAAGTGGGCCTCTGTGTAAGGCTGTACTCCTAGACACATTTATTGGGGAATAAACCCCATTTGATACTACGGCATTAGTTTTTGAGTCAAAATCCTCAGGAAAGTGCTTTTAAGTGTGTACATTTACCTGGAAGTAAGCCCCACAGTGAGAGTAAACGCACAGGGCATCAGATATTAGATCTTTGGTCCCTTATGCATTTGATCATGAGTAAATTAATTAAATTTATTGCATAAACACTCATAGTATCAGATTCTACATGGCAATTCAGAGGCCGCAAATGCCATTAAGCAAACGTGAGGTTTGCATCAAAATTAAGTACACCTAGGACTGAACCTCCATCCTGAGAATGCTTTACCAGGGAAATAGACCCCACCGACCCGAGCGCGGCTTGCTTCTGAGTAATCGTACACAGCAATGGGCTAGAAGAACTGGGACCTTTTTTTAACCCTTGGATTTTGCAAGGTTTTTTGCCCGATGAAATTTCCATTGAGAGAAATAATGGAAGAAAAGTAAGACATAATCAGCAGTGCCTCGAAAGGCAAACAGTTATGAAGGCTAGAGGGATGTTTTGGGAAAGAGACCTGTGCAAATTTTAGGTTGAACTCTTAGAGCACTTAATTAAGGGCATGTCCAACTGTACTAAATTAGGCTCGGTTCTTGCCTATTTCATCGGAGAAAGATAGGCGCCAGAAATTAAGGAGGTTTCACCATTCTTAACATGGGCAAAGAGAGCTGTGAAAGAAAAAAAGAGTCTCACATTAAGGTAGCTGGAGAATTTTGCAACTTGTGGAAGGGGGTTGTGTTTTTTTTAACTCTATTTGTTCCCCCAAGAGCTTCCCCAGAATGGAAAACTTCCCTAGTTGTTGCTTGTAATCTCATTTTTTAAAAAGTTTCTGGTTTAGGGATTTTTGCCTTTGGAAAACAAAAACGTTAAGCAGCTCTCAACTGGGTATGTGTTTCCCGCTATTGATGGCCACTCAAAACAAAACTAATCAAATAATCGCAATAAATCCTTTTCAGATGTTGGGGAATAAATCAGTGGAAATGTAATTAATGGTTTCACCTTAACTTTGTCCGGTCATTCCTTGTTTCCGGACATTTTGCCCAGCATTACTACCAAGATTTGGATCCGCAGGGCAAAGATGGTCTACTCTGCTCCCAGAGGCAGGAGTCCTGGAAAGATTGCACACATGAATTTAACGGTGTGTGTACCTTTGGGGTTTTTCTCTTAGGGAAAAGGAAATACAAAAAGCGTCCAAGAACCTTCCAGACCTCCTTCATCAACCTGCATGGATCAAACACCCCTTTTCAAAGCTTGATCATTCGGGGAATGCGAAGGAGGGGAAAAACCCTGGCATGAAAAGTTTGCCTTTTGAGACATCTTTTGAAGAAGAGCCCTGTGTCACTTGGAAGCTAGCTATGTTTCATCCATCCACATAGGTAGAGTAGCCTTAAATAGATTTACTTGGAAGCCAACACCGCTCTAAAACGGTATTTGCAGTGCTCAAAGTAGTACACAATACTAACATCAAATCCGTCCTTTATTCCAGTTTTGCAGGATCAGGGCCAGTTGCCCTAAACAGGGCTTACTCCTGAGTATTGCCGCTGTGAGGAGAATGTGAGCCTTCACGCCGTTCCTCCCTTTTAGTGAAATGCATGGGGAAGCACATACTCTCCAGTAGATTTCCTAGATATTTTCTCTTTCCAGGAACGCTGCTCCCTTATCCTCCGTCCAAGAGGATTTACTGGAGGGAGAAAACCCAGTTAAACTGCGGGTTGGAAAAGCTGCCAGTCTGTGAATAGTTGCAGCTTAGTCCTCTTCATCCTTAGGCAAAAGTTAAGTCCCACTGAGTTCTGCGAGGCAAATTCCCAGGAGGTAGCTTTGCCCGGTGCGATAAACCCAGAAGGTTTATTACAAGCAATGGGTCTTGCATTCGTTTTGGGCAGTAAATGCACAAAGATCAGCCGTGGAACATTCTTCTTTTAATTTTGCCTTTTGCCAGGAAAATGCTGCATTGATTTCGGGATATTTTTAAGGCATTCCCCCCCCCCCCAATTTGTGTGGGCAAAGGGGCGCTTGACATGTCACGGGGGGACTGTTGCTAGAATTTAATCGCAGGTACTGTGTCTGTGTGTACCTGGAAGTAATCACAAGACTTCTTTGAGCATGTGCAGAATATTTGTTTGCTGCCTCTAGCCAGCAATACCCTCCCAATGCACGCACACGTACATCGGTGCAAGAGTTAGGGGGTACCTTTTATTACTTTCCCTATGGCCTTCAGGGACAACCTCGCAATATCAGCTGGGAAATGATATCTGGCTTAACTTTATCTGACTCGGAGTCCCGCACTGAGCCAGGATTGGACCCAATGGCCCTCTGGCTCCTTCCAACTCTGTTATGATTCTATGGACGTATTTACCTTAATGTCTAGGAGTTTCACTGCTTAAACTGTAGGAAGCTTGGGGCAGGTGTCTATGGGTTTTGTCCCTTTTTATTTTGGTTCTGGGTACCACCTTATTCTGTTAGGCAATGCAACCCAAATGAAACTTCCCAATTTAAAAAGGTTGGCGAGATCAGTTTTGGATGTGTCAAAGTTCCCTATCACATTTTAATCAGAAAAGCCAAACTTGTCAGAAATACAACTGGCACCCCATGCTAAAGAATTCCCTTTATATGGCACAGCCCAACTTTCCCCAGCTTCAAACACTGCATTATCCAGAAAGGGGTAATTATGAGAATTTAAATATTTGTTTAAAAGGATTTTCCTTAAAATAGCATACAAGTGCTTCTCAAATTTAATGTTTAGAAACTGCAAGCAAATATTAATGATATCACTGAATAACAGGATAGAGGCAAGACCCTTCCCCAAACAAAAAACCTCTGCAGAACCATAACAGAAGGTTATTCCTATGTGTGAATACTCTGAAGTGCCTGTTCGGTGAGATGTGCTGTCTAAGAACTGGGATCTTAGACATGCCTACTCCAACACGATTTACTCCCTGTTCGAACCGCAGTCTAAATTTCTCCCCATATGAGCTTGTTCTGCCCCACAATTCATTTACGAGCAAAACATGCAGCGCGAAGAAGGGTTTGTTCTCGCATCCGAACACGTGTCTGCTTCTTCCCATGACCAGCTAGTTCCTCCTCTGGACCTTCGTGCTTATTCCATACCCAGCACACCCCCGACTGAAATTCCAAATTTCCAAAGTGCGGCTGTTTAAAAACACAATTCTGTGCAAGTCTACGCATGTCTGAGCTTGCCTAAGCCCCCAGCTTGTGCCACACAAGCAAAAGCCCCGTGGTACCTCACAGACTGAGAAATTTACTGCCGCATAAGTTTTCTCCATCACCTGCGCGTGAGTGATGCGCCTTGTGCTCAGACCAGCTTCTTTTCGGCCGTCCTCTTGCTCGCGGCAAGGGCCAGCGACAGGTAACCTAACAGTTCATCTTTATTCTAAGGGGCTTCCTTCAAAATTGTTTTTCCAGGAGTTCTTACCCTCGACAGAAAGATGCCTTCACATTCCTTCTTGCTCACGGTCCTTTAGGATCAAACTGTAGAAAGCTTTGGATTATGTACATAAATATATTTAAAGTCTGGGGGAAAAAGGTTCATTAAACGGTTGACCCCAGTTTACTCCCCCCCTCCCCTCTTCTTTCAGACCTGCTTCTGTTCCCAATTTCTCCATCACGTGATAGTGGGAGTGTATTTAGGGGTTTAAATTCACTGGGGGGGAGCCTTGATTTTTTGTAAAGAGGGGGGGATTCTTGTCCCATAAAAAAAAACTGGTGCTGAGTTGTGTTTTTTGCCTGTGTTTTTTTTAAAATAGGATTGCTGGGGGGGGGAGGTCCATGTGAAATAAGACCCCCCCATTCCATCTAAGTTTGCTAGTGGGAAGCATTTCAGACCCTTCGAAGTTGACTTGGGACAAGTGAAGGTAAGAGAAAATATTCAATTTGCCATGTTTATTGCTATGTTTAAAAAAGTACAAAAAAGTTGAACCAAGAAGTGTTGTTTTTGTTTTTCTTACTTTGAAGAAACCTCTGAGTGGAATACACGTGGCTTAATTCTAGTTTTGTAAAGAAACAGAAATGCCAACATTGAGTCCATTTTCTATTTTCTGTCCAAGGATTGGTTTGAGTGGCCTCTTTTAGTGGCCCGTTCAGGTTGGGAGCAAAACTCACCTTCTTGTTGCCCTGAAATCGGGGACCTCTCAGACCCTTAAATGAACCGGGTCCTGTCCTCGCTCTTGCACACGTGTAAATGCACTCCGGGGCGGTTCTCATTATCCATATGGATGCAATACAAGGTTGGCTTAGGTTAAGCTTTGAAAACTAATCACTGTGAATTTAGCTGAAGAGGTCAGCCGTTAAAATAAAATGTGTATATGGGGGGGGGACACACCCTTCAGCTGCATTTTTGTCTTAAAAAAAATTGTGCTCTGGAGACAATGTGTTTGGGGGAAGCCTGTTTTCCAAAGTTTGTCATCAGGCGCTGGTACCATTTTAATGCTATTTTAGCATTTGTCTCTTTCATCCATTGCCTATCTGTTTTATGGCACATTTTATTTCTCTCTCTTTTTTTAACCTCTCTTCCCCCCGCCCCATTTTCCAGCTTTTATTTTCTCCTGCACATACACTGCTTTGGATTTCCCTCCTTTCCCCAGAATAATAACTTTAAAAACCCATTTATTTTGTTACGCATCCAACAACAATCACATCTTAAACCATACCCAGTGCCATATTGAGGCCAATTTGAAGGTAAACATTATCAGTCAGGGTTCGGTGGGAGACAGGGAAGCTCCTTAATCATTTTGTAATGTTGTTCATGCCCTATTCAGAAGTAATTCAGAGGAGTATCCTATCAGGATGGGATTCCAGCCTAAATTTCCCCCCCTGTGGCACACGCTCGGTCTCTGTGCAGCCGGATTTTCCGTGCCCCCCACTCAGAAATCATCCCCACTGAGCTCAATGGGGTGCTTTGAATCTCAGCCTTCAAGGGCCTTCCCTTTGGTAAGATGTTGAATTGTTGTTCTGGATTATATTTCAAGAATCCGATTTTCATTGTGGTGCCTCAAGTAAAGGTTGGCCTTTGTTTGCTTTTTAATGGCTTTCTGAAATGGATGAAGCCATGAATGTGACTTAGGCTAGGGCAGAGAAAGCGTACGTGGGGATGGGACCCGATGGCCTTCACTTTCAATATTAGGATTCTGTGATTCGAATTTCCAAGCTGCCATCTGATTCAAAATGACTTGCTACATGATGGTAAGGCTAAACCGTTGTCAGGATGCTACATCCTCCTGGTTTTCTGTAAGAACAAGGGAATGGGAAGTTTCTTTTGACTTATTTTAAGGAAAAGCATGGTTTAAATGAATAAATCCGAATTCAGAGAGGACATGAACATGGTGGGGTGTTCAACCCACCCACCTGGGTTTTCTTGATACAAGCTAAGCCCTCAATAGCTGGAAAACGTCGTGGGAAAGGGGTCGAGGATGAGGGCACGAATCCGAAACACGAGTGTCTTGTTTAAAGCAGAGTGGGAGATGGATTTAAAAGCAGGGCGAGTAAACCCGCTCAGGATGGCAGGCCAGGCTTAGCGCCCTCCCTCTGTTATTCCGGGCTTGAGAAAGTGTGGCGGGCAATCCGGAGTAAGTGCAAGGCGGAATGCCAGTCTTTGATGCTCCCTTGCCCAGGAGTAAATCCTCATTCTGCTGAAGGGGAGTGACTTCGGAGTGGCGAGTCCGGCTCCTTCGGGGCAGCGGGGCCTCCGCTCAAAGAGGTGCAGCCGGTGCCCGCTTTGCACGGCGATCCAATTGAATGGAGGCGCGATTCTGAGCCGCCTTTGCGGAAGCCCGTTTTGCGCGCTCTTGCCCTGGAGCGCGCTGCGGAGCAAGGGGCGAGTAGTCCTCCTGGGAATACGCAGAGTGGGTTTTGGAGTCAGACCCGTTCGCACGGCCACGTATGCATTTGGGGGACTCCGTGCGCGCAAGTGAGACGCGGAAAGGGCTCCATGCGTCGAAGCAGAGAGTTAAAATGTGATGTGGTGAGAAAGTTGCGCCAAAGGGTGGGAGTTGGAGTTTGGGGGGGCAAGTTGGGATCCGATGCCGGAGCCCAGCCCTTCCTGGGCGTTTTCTGACGTGCTGGTTGGTCCCGGGCATCGTCCGGCTGTAGGTCCTGGATGGTTTTCGGGATGCGCTTAGCGCAGGGGCAGCGCGCGTGCATTTGGCAGAAATTCCGGGTAAAATAACTGCGAGCAAGAAAAAGGGCGCCGTCGTCCCATTTCAGAGCTAAAAAGACATGTTGCCCCGTGCGCGAATGTTACGACTTGGGCGTGTTGGGGTTGCGAGGTGGGCCGGCCTGCTTACTCGGGAGTAGGGGCGGCCGCGCTCCGCGGGGCTCCCTAGCGAGTCAGGACGGGGCCTGCGCTCCCCAATAAACAGGCGTAGGAGCGCATCGCGGCCCGGGCCCCAAGACCCGCTGCCGACCCGGATAACGTATCGTGTGCACGGCTCTTCCCGGGCCCAGCGCCGCGCCCCGACCTGGTTAGGCATGTGTTTGCTCGGGAGGACGCCCAAGCCGCGATCCGCCGGCAGGTTTCCTCTGGAGCAAGCCTGCAGCGTGCGCGCCCTCTCGCCTCGGGCTTTTGGCAGGCCTTTTGCAAATTCAGGCTAACATGCGGGGCCGCCTTGATTCTTTGGGGAAGGGGCAAAAACAGCCTCTGGCACGAGAGGATGGGGGGCTACTGACCCCCAAGCAGCACCCCCCCCCAGATGCCGGGCGTTGCTTCCATACCCGCTTGTCTCTGGATTTAGCAAGTTTTCTGCAACGCTCAAATTCATTAATTTTAAAAACCCGACACTTCTCTCGGCTTTTTCCCCCTCTTTCTTTTGCAACGATTTTCTCCCTTCTTGCCCCCTCCATGCTAAAATTTGCCATTTGAAATCTATCCGGGCTCGGGCTAAGAAGCACAGCCGAGTTTATAATAATAGATCCTGCAGCAAATCGGCCTCTGGTTACGCAGGGTCGGCCTCTTTACTCTCGAGTAGGCACAGCCTCCTTATCCCGTTAAAACGACGCTACTCTGGGCTTCAGCGGGTTTGGGACATCTCAGTAGAAGGATCCACCCTATTTATTTACTTCGGCCTCTGCTGGAACTGGAGTTTCTCCGGAGTAAACACCTTCTGGATCCTAAGCTCCCCCCCCCCCAAGGACTGGAAAGCACCCCAGAGTGGTTTTATTTTAGTTTAGTTTTATAGACGTGCCAACGGGGAAATGACCGATGGATTCCGTGCATTTTTGCTAGTGGGATGGAGCCGATCTCAACCAGGATCCAGAAATCGCTGCCTGTCCTTCCCGCAATCGTATTTTCTAAACCCACCAGACGAATCTGTTCCTAAAGCAGGCCCGAGGTTGTGGAGGGGATTGGAAAGGTGTTCAGGGGCTGCTTCATTCACCTGGGGGTCCTTTCTCCCCCACCCTCACTTTTAATATTCCCATAGCCAAAAGATGTGTTAGAATAGCTTTTCAAACCTTCCCCCTTTCCAAGACTCTCACATTCCCGCAAATGGAAGGGAAACGGAATTTCCTGGGGACTCGCCGCATAAAATTTGTCCTGGTTTAGATGCTTTATAAATCACGGTAAAACCATTACGAAAGGTAATTCTGAACTTTTCTTACTTGCACAAAGAAAATGAGCCCAAAGTTGCAATTTTTTCAGAAAATGCTTTCATGCATGATGTTTGGAATAGGTTTGGAAGGGAAGCTATATTAATTCTCTGTATAAGAGACACAAACACAGAGCTATGTATATTTATTTTGAATAATGTGTCTTTCTGTGTACAGGCAGATGTGTAGTGTTCTAGAAATATGTTTTCTCTGGAATGAATAAAATAGGTGCTTTTAAAGCACAATTCTCATTTCAGATTTGCATGTATACACACAAAACCAGGGGGAGAAATAAAATGTAGGAAGTGCATTTATTTCTGGAGATGATGTGGCATTTTGAACACTCGGAGAGTTTTTTCTTTCTATTTTTGGTTCACCCGTGGAAACAATCTGCCCAAGAAGGTCTAAAGTATTCTCTCTTCCCCACTTCATCCCCATTAAAAAAAAATAACTGAGCAGGCAGAAGTAATTCCCTTTGCATTCAACAGGGCTGACTTCCAGGGTTGTCTGTATAGGATTGTAGCCTCTGTTATCAAATCTTTCCTGTGCGTGTGTTGAAAAATACCAAATATGTTTCTGATGGGGTGGAGGGAAGACCCTAATGGCTAAGTGCTTTTCGCTTTGAACTCTACTTAAGAAAAATGTAGAGATTGCCATCCGAAAAATGGTAGGAAGAGTTCCTTTTTTTTGCTCCCTTCTTGGCCGCCAAAAGCCTCGCACCCGTGTCCGCATGGAAAGAAACTGGAAGGACACATCACGGCCGATCTTTCTCAGGTCCCCGAAGCTGGCAATTCCATTTCCAGGCAGTACCAGCTAAGTGAAGGCTCTGAGAGAGGATGGCTTCCCCAGAAAAGGTGGGTGCTGCAGAGGAATTTGAACGAAAGGTGTTGTCGCTGTTATTGAAGTATTAATAAATACTAATCGAGTAATATTAATTGTGCGGATGGCCCACCTCTGCCTCACCAGTGGGCTCTTTGTGTTTTATCATGCAGAAATATTAGTGTTTGGGTGTCGCGGACTACATAGTTTATCATTCCCAGCTGGGCTGGGGGACAGCGGAGCTGGAATCCAATACATCCAGTCGGGAAGCATTTTTCTGGAATATCTCAACATGTGAGCTGACTTGGTGCAGCTTCCTTCTTCCGAATACCGACTCTCGAGCCGCAGAGTTTGCCTTTAAAAGGTGCCACAGATTCAAGACATTCTTCCTGGGGGTGGGAATCGGGTGACACTGTCCCCCCCTCCACACACACACACACACACACACACAGAGAGAGAGAGAGAGTACTACATATTTGGGGCAAGCGAAGGCCAATTTTCCAGCTGTACATAATCTGTGCCTATCTGAAAAAAGTTAATTTCAGCTAGAAAATGCAACCAATTTTGGCATGTGGCTGCTAAGCTCCTGAGCTCAAAGCGGATTGGAGGAAACTAATATATGGATTGAATTCAGACATAGCCCATTGCTCTCTTCTATGAATGACTAAGTCTGGACCCGACCCAAACTATCCCGTCTATATTTCACTTGTTTTTGCTCTGGGTCCCGGGCTGTTTGCTTGTGGATGCCTGGAAATATTTTGTTTCTTTTAATATTTTGGTGTGGTTTTATCTACCCACACAGATGATTGTGCCAGATAGGGATCGAAAAAGGAGAGCTGAGCTGCAAGGCTGTACATATTTACTTGAGAGTAAGTCCCATGGAAGTCAATGAGACTTCCTCTTGAGTACACATGTATAATATTGTGCTGCTGGTCTTTTTGGGGTTTCTCCTAACAAGATGGTGTGAGGACCACAACATTAGATGGATTTTTTTAAAGGATTATGGAGCGATTCTGTGAGGTTTTATCCTGAGATTAAACCAGCTGAGTTCAGGGAGACAGAACTCCAGGTAAGGACTGCGTCCACAGAGGGGTTAACAGGGTACAGATCTCTCAGTGACCATGAGTTATGAACACCAAACAGAACCTCCATGTCTGGGAGCAGTATACCTGTGAATGTGCTTTGCTGGAGAGGCAGAGGGCAACTGAGCACTGTTGAAGATGGAAATGCTGTCCTAGGAGGCTCTTTTATGACCTGGCAAGTATTACTTTACATACGGGTGCCCCTAAAACAGACTAACATGAAATTATTTTATGCAGTTGTGTGTAAACATGCAAATCACTTTATAAGATTGGTTTTTTGGACAGCTGATGTTGGTCAGGGAGGTCCAAAGATGGAGGAGACTAGCGTTGCCGTGGTTCAAGCATTGCAGATTCCATTATGCCGCCGTGGGCAAGTCCTTGAGGGCGGGCCTCAGTTTTCCTATCTGTAAAAGGGATGCGTTTTCCCCACAGGTGCTGTGATATTTCTGATCTCTCTGGAAAACTGTTTTTGAGCAAGTTCTGTGTAGTAACAGACAGCAGAGCTGAGAATAGAGCGTGGAAAAGGGGCAGCTGGAATGACCCAGGTTGGGATGGCTTTCCTAGAAAGGAGGGCTGGAAGAAAAGTGTCTTAATTTAGATAAAAGAGAACTAATAGTGAAATCTAATGCCTGTTTGCTGAGACGAAATTCCCACTGGGTTCCATAAACTTATTCCAAGTGGCATCCATGATAGAATTTCCTAGAAGTATGAGCTGCTTGTTTCCTGCACTTTCTTTTAATAATACTTGGCCTTAGGCTCATCCAGTGGAAATAATTAGTCCAGGACTGACAAAAATCTTTCCTTGCCCACACCATAGTAATTAACTTACGGGATTCACACCCACACCATAGTCATGATGGCCCCAAGCGAAGCCAGCAGTTAGTGAGTTCGGATGAGACCAATTCTTGGTGGAGGAAAGCTGGTGGTCGTGAGCGTGGAATAGAGCCTCCATGTCTCCGTGCAGTCTACCTCTCTCATACCAGGTGCGGTGGGCGAAGAGGGGGGAAGCATTCCCCAAGTCCTGTGGTTGGCCACTCTGGAAAAACCGTCCGCCAGGCCCTTCGCGATAAGCACCTCGTTCCAGATGTCTGCCTTTAAGCAGGACACTGCTAGGCCCGTGACAGCCAGCTGGCAGGCGAAGCCACACCTGGCGAATGGCTGCCTCCCGCGCTCTCCTTCAAGGAGCTTTCCCCGCCGGGGCAGCCGCCGCGTCCGAAAAGGGGAGAAGCCCCCCTCTGGCTTGCCTCTTGGGGGCTCCTTCCCTGGGGGGGAGGCGAGAGGCCGCCTGCCCAGGCCCACGGCGGGCGACCTGGCCCCGCGCCTGCCCGCACGGCCTGCTCGCCCGCTCGCTCCAGAGCCAGGCCTAGGCCTTGGCGCGCCCTGCAGTGGTTCAGCCAGGATTATAAGCGTGTGACCTGGGCGGATCCTTCTCCGCCGCACTTTCCAGATGTACTTTAATTTAAACCATGGATGTGAACCTCCAGCCGCCCTCCCTTGCTCCAAGCAGAGCCCAAGCACTGGGAGAGTCTCGGCCAGGGGCTTTGGGGGGGGGTCTCTCAGTCCTTGGTTAGTCCCCAGGTTTTCTGGGCAGGGAGGGGGCGGCCAGTTTGGGGAAGGGGGCTCCAGGCTGGGGGAGAGATGGGCGCGAGAGCGCCAGATTTTGGAGGATCCTATGGCGAGGAGCTGGGAGAGCCCTGGAGACTGACAGCCGCGACGTCAGCGCCGGAGGGGGAGGGCAAGGAAGACTCCAAACCGAATCTGTCTCCTTTATTTAATGGAACATTTTAAAGAGGAGATCCGAAGGCTGCTTCGCCTAATCTGTGGGAGCAGAACAGCGCTAGACGAGGTGTCGCTTACTCCTGAGGTTGCCTCCTTGCCTGCCCGTTGGGAGGATCCGGCACGGAAATCAAATCGGACGGCGTTACCATTTGTGCTCTGGGGTTTTGTTTTGGGTTTTGGTTTTTGGTTTTAATTTTTAAATAGATAGATTTTTACCTGATCCTTTTTGTTTTCGTTTTATTTTTATTTTTTGCCAAGGATTTGGGAAACGAGGGGGCCTTTTACAAGGATGCTGGGTCCCCTTGGATGCTTTTGATGAGGCAGAAAAGGACAGCGGCAAGAGCTCCAAACTTTTCATTCCAGCTTTGAGCCTCAGGCGGTTACTGTAAGTCAAGAACCCCCCCCCCACAAACTCTAAACTCTTGCAAAGCAAAGACCCCCAGCCAGGCTAAAAGGGGATGGATGGACGGAGAGGGGAGGCAGCAGCCAGATCAGACGTGTTTCCAGAAGTTGTGAGATGGGGTGGGAGGACCAGCTGGAAGGACTAGGATTTTCGTCTCAAGCCAGCCAAGAAAGAGGGAAGGGCGCTCAGGTTATGTTCAGAAAACGGAGCACTGCCTGATGGCCAGGTTGCATTTCCGTTCCTGTGTAATCGTGTGTGTTTGCTTCCAACTTGCTTTAAATTTCTGTCACCCTTCCTTCCTTTTTCCAAAAAGAGAAAGAGAGAGAGAAGACCTACAAGCAGCTTACTGCCTCCCTCGCTAATTTGGGGGTGTATGAGCGGCTTCATGCAAGTATTATGTTTTAGGAAGCAGAGACTGTGGGTGTTACTTGGGGGAGGAGAGATTGCAACTCCCATGGCTTCTATAAAAGCGGGTTTTACCCACATGGGTCAAAGGCCTTAATCCTCCATGTTTGGGAAGGTTGGGGATTGCGGGGCTTTGGGGATGACATCTGTGTACATTTCTGGGGGAAAGAAAACGGTGCGGGGGGGACCCTTGATTCACAGGGCGGAGGGTTTTGTTTCGGTTTGTTTTGGAACATCCGAGCTGCATGGTGTTGTTTTTTTCACCCGCATAAACAGCTCCTTATAGGATTTCAGTCTGGACTGCACATAAAGCCTCACCCGCATTCCTGGACTGGCTTTATTGGGAATAAGCCCCTCTGAACTGCAGTGGCTTACTTCTGAGTAGACACATAGAGGCTTGTGCTGTTAATTTCAAAAAATCCCATATCCCTTCTGCTTCACAAACACAAACTTCGTACCCCGGCACAGCAAAATCCAAATTTGGCATGGGGAGGGGGACATTTTCTTCTTCCAAATAATTTTTAACAGCTTTTTGGACCTGCCCCCTGGCATAAACTCTTTCCCTCTTTTAATAAACTCACCTCCTTGAAGTGAAATATGCCTTCCAGCTCTGTCCTTAGGTATTTTGACCTTGAAGTAAGGCCTCTTGAGTTCAGTAAACTTGGAGGGCAGTCCCACACTGATCTACTCGGAAGTAAGCATGGCAATTCAGTTCAGTGGGGTGACTCACAGGGAGGCAGGTATGAAGGATTGGGGACTTAACTGCCTGACCAGGTTTGCAGTGGAATGTGTTACTTTGTGCAACAGAAAAAGGGCCCCAGAGGGTGTCTTTATATCTGTTTTAAGTGAAACTTCGGAGGGCGTTTTTTGATTAAACAATTTCAGGGTCTTTTAAAAAAGTCAAACTTACTGCAAAAGAGGTAGACTTTGGGAGAAGGGAACACAGACTAACCAAAAGAGGGGACCAAAACAAATACGCTGAACAAAATTCTGGATGTAAGGCAGGACAAAAACATCTATTTTCTCTCTGCAACAACCTACAGCACGTGTCACCAGACTGCTTTGGTGATAACCAGAATGTGTGTTGTGCTTCAGACCTTCCTCTCCAACCAGAGGCCGGGCACCGTCCTGGCCTTCGAGGTAGCCGCTCTGCACATTCTGCAGAATTGCTCCCAGCCCATTTTTTAAGGTTTTCTTCCAAAAACGCCTCCTCCTCCCTACACTTCTTTCCCCGTTTGCTTTACTTAGAATGCGGCACTCTGTTTTCCAGCCCTCTCTGGATAACCTGTACGACACCTTCTCAGGCACTAAACGTATGAAACGGACAAGTATGTTTCCCAATCTCTCTTGGTCTTGGGCGCATTGCAGGTGCCCATTGGAGGTGAATTTGTGAAAATACTGTGCTCTTTTGGTGTGTGCGAGTAAAGGAACTAGGACGAATTAGGACTGCGTGTGCATAGAATTGGGCCTCGCCGCCTCTGCCTTTGAACTTCAGACACCACCGCCTCTGGACCGCTTTGCATCAGGATGTAGGCAGAAAAGTGCGTAGCAGAGAACAGTTGTTCAAGGATTATTTTTTAACGCATCAGGTATCTGAGGGAGAGCAAGAGAGATTCGAGGCAAGCAGAATTTCCCCCCGGAATGTAAAAGTGTGGCTTGGGCGAATGGACCAGCCTGAAATTATATTTTAGACTTCGCATGTGAGGCTGCTGGGGAGGCAAAAGAAACAGCAAACAAAACACGGCTTTGAACTGCTCCGACGTTGTTTCTCGTTCCTTTGGCAGACTCAGAAACACAACTGAGAGGTGTGTGCTTGCATTTTGGTTACTAAAACCCAGGAAAGCAATCCCTCAACTGTTGGGGGAAGTCTACGGTCCAGAAGCATAGATGGGCAGGCCATGTTGGTGAGGTTGGGGGAACGTGTGCGTGGGGAAGGGAAAAGCTCTGGACTCAACGGCTTATTCCCATTCAGTGTGATTAATGAATATTAATATTTGCAATCTTAGTGTCGTCTTCTTATCCAAAAGACCCTCTGCTACAGTAAGGTCAATGCCACTGTTCATCATCAAGAGCCTCTTCCCGGAGGCCCTCTCTAGTTTCTCCGGTGCTTGTCCTTTCAGGGAACGTAAGTGGCATGAAGTTACTCCTATTTTACAGATGGGGACACTGAGGCTTCTGGCAAGGCTGCCACAGCCGGATTCATTTGCTGAGCTTTTTTTTTTTTTTTTTTCCTTTTGGAAATGGGGTGTTTTTAGGATCTGCAATGTTTTGTGCACTTAACGTGGGAGCAAGCTCTCTCGAAATGAGGGGGTTACCTCTGAGTCAACAGGATAGGCTCCGTCTCCCCCCCCCCTCAACCTGCATGGCCACAATTTGGGAATAAACAGATTAACTTGCGGGCAAACAGCTACCTTCCCTCTCACAAATTAGGAAGTTCAGCTCCCCTGTAGGAAAAACTTTTATTAGTGATAGATGCCTAACTTTGTAATTTTAGGTGACTTTTAAGTACATGATATGAGAAACCAAGGTTACTGTTTTCCTTTGAAATTCTGCTGATATTTTAAATACCTATTTCATTTTGCCTTTCTCCTGGATTTTTTTTTCCAAGTCTGTTTTGACTTCAGATTCCCTACTTGAAAATGTTTGCTAAGAAACAAGCCCTTGGACTTCCATTTTTTGCAGCTTTGCTTAGACCCATGTTCCACTGATCTGATTGCAGTGGGTTTGCTCTTGAGTAAATGCTGCAGCTTAAGAGAGGCATCCTTTCAGGGTCTACTTAGAAATAAGTCCCTCTGAGTTTCCCAGGTAATACAGGCAGGTAAGCGGGCACCAGATTGCAGGCTGAGAAATCCCGTGTGTCACAGAGAAGCCCCATTGGGTCTAATGGGATTTACTCTTTGGCAAATTTGTAGATTAAGTATTCACTTCCAGCAGGGTCTAGAAGTTTGCTTTTACAAGGTGGATTGGTTTTGCTTCCCTCTTTCTTTCCATCACCCGCCCAAAAAGCAATTATTAAAATGGCTTGGATGAATTGATCCTATAATTTCAAATACGTAATTAAATGCAGAACCACTCTTGTGTGTGGAAATGTCTCTGCGTGCATTATACCGATTCCTATTAAAATCACCTTTAAAATCCTAATTTGGGGTGGGGTAAACTTGCAGGGTCTGTTGTCACCTCTGGGACCCTCAAAGGAAGCGCTGCCTGGATTTCTTTCATTTTTTTTCTTTTCTTTTCTCATTTTTAAAATGGGGTTTTAAAAGAGAAAATACTGATTTCAGAACTGCCGCCCTGGGTCACATTGCAAAACCAGCTCTCCCAGTGCCCTGAAATTGAGGTGCTGGGGGTTGAAGCCACCTTGGGCTGGCCGCAGCCAAGGGGGCTGGTACCCCAATCTGAAATATTTTTTTTTACAAACTCAGGGGTGAACTCTGCATTTTCTACCTCCACATGGCAGAAGACTCTGTGCGCATCCTAGAGCTCGAAGGAAGGGTACCTTGAGTCCTGGGGCCATGAGTTAGTTCGGCAGTGGCGCTCTTAAAAATGACTGTATTTGCAGTAATACATTGATGGGAATTTCAGGACAGTTGGACTAAGACCCAGGGAATTTTGGATGTAGGATTTCAGATTTTATTCCACATTGATGTAGAACATCCCTAGGAGGATTGAGTTACAACTGAGCACTTTCAAGACCGTTCAGTTCTATGGGAGAATGAGGCTGAAATTCTCTAGTCACGTCCCCCAAACTTGGTGGTGTTTATGTCTCCGTCGGTGTGCCAAGATTGGGCCTTGAAGCATCCTAAACCTTAGCAGGACTTAGAGGTGTGGGAGGGTTGGGATCATATTTTTATTTTGCCTAGCTGCATATTTGATATAGCGATGCGGTGGCGCAGTGGGCTGAGCCGCTGGGCTGGTTGATCGAAAGGTCGCCGGTTCGAATCCGCAGATGGGGTGAGCTCCCGCTCTCCGTCCCAGCTCCTGCCAGCCTTTCAGTTTGAAAGCATGCAAATGCAGGTAGATGAAAAGGTGCCACTTCGGTGGGCAGGTAACAGTGTTCCGCGCACTTCAGTGTTTAGTCCTGCCAGCCACATGGCCACGGAGACTGTCTGCGGACAAACGCTGGCTCCCTTGGCCAGGAACTGGAGAAGAGCACCGCCCCCGAGAGTCAGGCATGACTGGACTTTAATGTCATGGGGAAACCTTTACATTTGATATTGAAGAAGCAAAGGTGGCTGTATTGAAGAACATGTGATTGTAATTTCTGCAGCACAATGGAAGTATTTGTGGCACTCCGCATGTACATCCATACGCAAAAACAACTCTGCAGATCACTCTACTGAGCAACATGTAGAGTTGTTTTAACCACGGGAATCTTTTCTTAATTGCCTGTCCAAGTTGCTAGGCCTCATTGTGTGCATTGCTGTATGGGAGAGATCACACACGCCAGGACTCTGACTTCCTAATTCAAGTGACAATCCTAAACATTCAGTCAAAGTTAAATTCTCTTTCCCCCATCGCTTCCCTCAAAGCAGATTCTGCAGGACTGAATTCAAAGTAGGCATCGATTTGGATGCTACAGTTTTGTACACAGACTGTGTGATTTTGCATGTGTACTGCAAATTCATGGGTGTTGAATGGGAGGTGAAGCCTAGCTCGTATTCAGAGGAGGGCTTACTCCTGATTAAATGGCATTTTGTATGCAACTCTTATTTTAAAATATTGTTTGATAGGGGATTTGGGGACTTATGGGTCCTGTTAATACACTATCTTTGACTGATGGGAGGCATAGAAATGTTGTTATTAGTGGTGCCGTCACTGTTATTTCCTATTACGGTTTCTTCTTGGTTTCTTCTTGCCGTCTTCATTGCTCCTTCTCAAAGCATTTGGACATCTGAGGCCTCTTAAAACGTTTGAAATGGGTAGACTCTGCACCGTGCATGCAAATTTGGAAGAGGACGGAGGTGGCCCTTTGCTTGAAAGGCAGGCAGATTGTTATTTTGGTGCTAGTGAACTTGTAACGCCAGAAAACAACACCGAGAAGAGCAGATGGCTTGCAAACAGGGATTTATTTCCCAGAAGGGCAAAGGAGAGTGTGAGGGTCCGTGGTCAGCCAAGGGGGATGTGGAGGGCCTTAAACCGTGGAGGCAGGGAGGCGCCCCCAAGATCATTTGGGGGCACCACCCCATTATCCCATGCGGGCAGAAAAATCCGTACAATTCCCCTTTCTTCCCAGGATGACTAGCTGGGCAACCTTGGAAGTCACAGGACTCTTTTCTCCCCCTGCCTGAATGGAGGCCCAAATCTGGCCCATGTTGATGCTGCTGAAAACCAGGGGTGGCTTTTCCAAGAGGGTGTTTGTTTTCTATCTTGGTCGGTCCCCGTTGCTGGTTTATTTGCAACTTTGGGGGTGGGGTGCCTCTCCTGTTAGCCCTCCGCGCGGCAAAGACCCAACCAAACTTTCCCTTCGGTCCCCCCTCCCCTCCCTTAAACTCACATTATATAATTTGCCACGCTGCTGCGAGAGTTCAGCTAACTTGCAATTAAATTTGGGAGGCCACTGTGTACTTATTTCCAAAATACTCCCACGCGGGATTTGAATGGAGTCCGGCCCATGTGCCTCTAGGTGTGTTTCCTCAGAAGTAAGCCTCACAGGCTGATATTACTTCCAGGTCAATCGCATGCCCGCTTTCCTTCAGAGTAAAGGGAAAAAAGCAGGGTGGGAGCTAATTTTCCTTCTAAACACGAAGGAAGCCCTTCGTGAAAAAGTTCAGGAATTTTAAAATCCATATGCACTTGAAACTAAAATATGCAGAAATGTGTTTCTTTTGTTTCAGTAACGTGCATGAACCGGTTTAAATTCCTGATCCAAAAGTTAAACTGAAGCTTTGGATGGGTGTATCGTCTCCAGTGCGGTTTGAAGGGGCTTTGAACCCTGGTTTTCTTTTGAAAAGGGCGGAATCGCCCTCACTAGGTCTGGAATGCACAGGCCTTCTGTGTTTTGGCTTTTCGGGGATGCTCAGATCCACGGTGTCTGAGCACCTGGGAGGGTTTTTGGATCGGGCTCAGTGAGTGGCAGCGGAGGGGTCCCATGGCCATGCGTGGCCCCCGGCACCCGATTCACACGGAAGAGGCAGCAGCACATGGATTTCAGTGCGGCTGCCTGGGCTGAAGGAAACGCTCCTTCTCACTAGTAGGAGCAGAACTTGGCAGCGGAAAGGCCGAGTGGGTTTTTCCCCGGAAAAGGTTCTGGAAAACAGTCCAACCGGAGCACATGGACAATGCCAATTCCAGACACCAGCCTCCGTGAGTTCAAGGGGGCGTGTGTGGAAACCAGTAGGACACGATCCATGCAAGTTTACTTAGCCTGGCTTGCTCCCAGGTAGGCAGGCCCAGAGGTGCAGGCAAAATTAAACATTCCAGCGGCAAGTGAGTGTGTCTGAGTGTGTCGGCTGGCCTGAGCCCCTGCTGCTACTCTAAAGTAGACCTCCCATGGCAGTCAGTGGGGCGTATACTCAAGGCCTCCTAGGATGGCACAACCTGATCCTACACGGAGATCCTTTCTCTGGTGTTCTGTGCTGTTTACTCTCAGGAAATGGCATAAAGGGGAGCACTAAGCTGCTTTTATTCCTATAAATCTTGCTATTATCCAAGAGTTGGAATCTGGTTAAAAAGGATATCGCAGGCATGACTTTCCTGGAAAATCAAATCCTGCAGAAATGAGAATGGCTTGCTTCAGGGAAAGCTCAGCTTTCCCCCTAGCCTTCCAGCTGGGTTGGACTACAGCTCCCATCCTCCCCAGATGGCTGAGCCACCTCACTCGGGAGTGAGCCTCCATTGAAGAATCTTATCCTAAACTTCCAGCTAGTTAATCGGGTCATGATCTTCCTGGTTAGAGCACAGGCAAAGCTGTGCTTGAGCGTTAAGACCAGCCCCACATTGAAATGAATGTCAAATTCCAGTTTTGTGACTGGAAACAAACGAAAGGGGGTGGGAGTGTATTTTGAGGGCTGGAGGACCAGTTAGAGGGGGATCCTGCAACATGGACTATCCAGCACCCACCCCAGATTGTCTCGCTCAGTGGCAAGAAGACAACTCGAATGGATTTCCGGATAGTCAGTTTCCAAACCGAAGTGTATGGCCAGTACTCAGCTGGGCTTCCTTCTGAGTAAAAGCATATAACCAACTGCTCAATGGCGCTAATTCTTTGGTAGAAGGAGTTGGCACCCCACACAGAGTCGGGGGAGAAGGCCACCCCTTTTGGGGACTGTTTTTGATGTTGATTGGTAAGCCAACTCACACCTTACTCTCAGCAAGGCGAGGTATAAGCGCCCGCCGTGAAATAGAAAAATGCTAACTTCCAACTCCTGTTGCAAGAACTCCGGAGTTAAGCAGTATTAAGAGAATCTGAAGACTTTTTTGTGGTGTGGGGCCAGGACTCACGGCAGAGCCTCTGTGTGTTGCGTTAAGGCTGCTTGGGGCAAACGCTTTGTGTGCAACTTTTCAGGAAATTGACCAGCCCGAGCCGAGCCGGCTTGGCTGAGCCAGCCGCCTTCGCCGAAAGAGTCAATTTCACGGCGGCCTGGGGAAGCGTGAAGTGGGGCCTCACTGCCAGTCCTCCTCCCCCTCCCTCGCTTCATCTTTATTGCTTTTTTCCCAGTGTCTGTCCAAGTTAAGAGAACACTGATGCTTTTATCTTAACTGAAGCGCACGGTTCAGATGTTTACACAGAGCATCGTCTTGGTCTGCCGTCTTAGTACTTGACCCAAGCTAAAAATGGATCCTAGATAAGAAATTTGAGGGCAGAGAAGACAATATTGCCCTGGCAGGAAGGACTTAACCCCCCCCCCCCGCCCATCTTCCCAGGGTCAGCCTTAACTCCAATAAAATGATTTAATGAAGGGGGGGGTGTACCTCACATTCTTTTTCTTAAAGGCGGGGAAAATGCCCTCCCCCCCTCTTCAGTTTCCATATCCAACAGGGTTTACTCCAGAGCAAGTGACTTGCTAGGTGAGATCCTCTAAATGTTTATTGGGAGCCGAGCTGAGTTTACACAGAGTTCAAGAGGACTTGCTCCACAGGTAAACACACCTGGGGCCACAGTTGTAGGGTGTGTATTTTGTGTCTTGGTGTCGCAAAAGGTACTCTGAGCGAGCAGATTTGGGATCGGAAGGCAGGGGGGCTTGTGCAGAAGTGAGAGAATTAGTTCAGGTTTGTAACGAGATCGTTGCTGGAGTTCGTGTGTGGGGCAGGCTCCCAAGGTTTGTACAGTTCCCACAGGCAGGCCTAATTTTAAAAATACATTGTATTGGGAAAGCTCAAAGTCGTGTGCCAGTGGATTTAAACTTTGAGAAGGGGCTCGGGGATTGCATTGGACCCTCATTCCAGTTCCTGAATCTGGTGTTTGTTTACTCTGAAGAAAGACCCCCGAAGTTCAGCGGGATTCCCAAGGAAGCCTGCCTAGGGGTTTAGCATCGTAAGGATGTGATCTTACCGGCGAGACTGAACTAGGCAGCTTCCAAATGTTCAAGTCCTATCTGAAAACAGTATTGCTCCCTTATTATTGGAACATTTCCCCAGCTAAATAGTGTCTGAATAAGAAAAGGCAAAGGAAATTGGAAGACGTAAAGAAAGGCATGAGATTGTGTTGCCCAGACTTAAGTATTTAGAACAGGTTATAATCCTAAATGTCCCTTCCTGCACGCTTCAAAAAATTAAAACTGAGCAAGAGAATTTTAAGAATAAGATGGAGAAACATTTTGAAAGAACAGCTAAAGAAAAGTATATATTTCGAAATAATAATAAAATAAATATTTTGAAAGAAAGAACCACAGGAAGTTTGTTCTGTTCCAAAAAGAAAGGTGGAAGAAACTAATGACAATTTCGTAATGTATACAATGAAAACTGTGTTCAAGCAGCAGCGAAGAGGGGCAGAAAGAGACATCGGCATACTCTAGGCAGCAAGGAAATTGTTAGTCATCATCCTCTCCTTTGAAACCATTTATTTGGGAGTAAGTTGCATTGGTTTAAATGCATCAACTCCTAAAAAGTTGCAGTCTTATGGGAGCTCACTTGTGAACCGAGTGTGCCGCTTCCGCCTATGTGTTTATTCAGAAATATTTCTAGCTTCCACGGAGCTGTAAATTTCACCAGTTTATTTCTAGATCAGACTTTCCTAGGATCAGGCGCTGGATGATCTTAGGAACCTGTGCTGCAAACCTGGGCGCATTTGCTAGGGTCTCAGTCCCCCCAGATAGAGAAGGATTTACTCTAGAGCAAGGTGTAAGTGCATTGGACTGTGTGGCTTGCGTTAGAAAGCAGCGCCCAAGCCTCAGTGGGGTTTTTAAGGTCGTTCTGAACAGACCCAGGCAGGGGTCCAGCTACATTCAGAGTCCTTAAACCAGAATGTGTAACGGCTCTGGTTTGAATTCCTCCCTAGTCGCCCTTTCCCTGTAGCGGGACCTGGACCTGCTCCGCTCCTGCTCCTTTTGGCCCAGCTGCAACTTCCAGCAGCTCTGCATCCTTTTTGCTGCAGCTCTGAATCTGGAAGATTGTCCCAGTGTGTGGATTTGTACACATCACAACCTGCCGCAACGCCGCAGAAATAAAAAAAAAAATGCTTTTTGGGATTATGCCGTGTGTTACAGTTGAAGTCTGCCTGTGGTTGGGACAGCATTTGGTGGTGGAAGAAGATATTTTTGTTTAAAAAAAAAAAGCCCCTCAAACCCAAGGAAGAATTTTCCCTACTCATGGAAATCAGGTGGAAAGGGGGAGTTAAGGGGAAGATATTATTATTACTTAATATTTTCATTTAGAGTATTTTTATTCCAACCTTCCCTTTCAGCAGCCTTCCCCAAGCAGAGTTTTGGGACTACAACTCCAAGCATCCCCGAACATTAGCCCTGCTGGTGGTGCTTACGAGAGCTGACGTTGAAAAATCTGAGGGTACCAGATTTGAAAACGCTACAGAAATTATAAACATGCATGCACATTTTTAAAGAAACCAGCGCAACATAACATCAACAATAAATCACAGAGATCAAGGGCAGAAAACAGCCAGAATCCACCAACTTAAAATGCCTGAGGAAATAACAAGGTTTTGACCTGGTGCCCCAAACCGTACTTTGGTTTGTCCAGTCACACCACCAAGAGGAGGAGGTCTCTACCAAGAAGCTCCCCCCCCCCATTGAGAAGAGAGTCCCCTGAGCACGTTAAGGCACCAACAGGGTGTTTAGAGAACCCCAGGAGGTATTGAAAGTTGCCTCTTCTTTGGATGCTTGGAGGTAGAGGAATATGAATGCTAATTAGGAGGGGAGGGGAGGGATAGTTCAGTTCCTATTTTAATGCAAACTTAAATTTGCACCTTTGAACCCGATATGCATCACACAACTGGGTTATCTTGTGGAATTTGCACTTCTCTGAATTTTGCTGGGGAGTTCCTCAACTAAAAAATAGAATAATGAGTGTATGATGAGAAATGATATTTAAAATGCCTGATTATAGGTGAATTGCCAGCAAAAGACACCAGTTAGTCAAAAACAGATACCTAAATGCATGTATTATGGGAAATGGGCACAAAAATGTGAAACCATTTTCTTGCAAACATAATCATTTTTTCCATCGAAGTCTGAGATGCATTGAATTTAATCGGGGGGGAAATGAGAAACTGGAACTGACGGATTTCTGTCCTTGGTGCTATCCAAAGGCTAGGATATTTCCTGCTTTGGATGGAGGGAACAGCGGGAAAACATGGCAGAGCTGTGAGTTTGAACAACATCTGGACACCTCCCCCCCTTCAGTAAAAGTTGTGCTCTTGAAAGCCCTAATCTGGAGAGCGCCTTCAAGAGCAGAAAGGACCAGATAAGGAGTTGGGTTTGCTTGAGTAAATAGACAATTGACATTTATTCCTGAAAATGGAAATGTTGGTTGAAGAAAGATGGGTCATTGTGTCATTTCACTTCCGCCGGCCTTTGACTTTTAGAAATCTCAAGTTCTTTTCATCCCATGTGTGAAGGAATTTGTGAATTTTGGTAAACTCTTAGTTAGAATTCTGAAGTCAGGATGTGTGTTCAGGGAGTCACAGTGACATCCCGTTGTTCGGAGTGCCCCAAAATAGATTTCGAGGGAATTCTGTCCCTCGGTGTCCATGATATGTTTGAAAGACCTGAAGGGTGGCTATGAAAGGACCTTGCAGGAACTTGCTAAATGGAGACTTTCAAGCCACTCCCTGGCTCTTCATCCGGTCCTACCTCGCAGGCTTGTTGTGGGGATAAAATAGAGGAGACCAGGCAAGATACAAATGTGTTTTGTCGCAGTGTTGCATGCATGCAGGGCTGTGGAGGCCTGTGGTTTTTACCCATTAGATAGTTTAGCCACTTCTGTGGCACAAGATCAGACCGAGCAAGTCCCCAGCTGGCTCTGGCCAAAAAGAATGTGGAAAGATTGGGAACCAAACGCGGAGGGAGCCCGGGTGAATGAGGTCATGCTCTTTGGAGCCATGCTCCAGCATGCATGGACTAGGGCCCCACAACCAGGGTGTGCGCGTGCGTGGTCTCCCATTCCCCGTCACTTACTCACAGGTCTCATGACGCTGTGCTGTTCTGCGGCCTGGGCTGGGTGCGCAGAGCGAGACCGTTCTGGGGAGAGAGCAGCAAGGGGCTGGGGAAGCGTGCCTGGGTTGCGGAGCAGCCCCGGAAGATGCCGGATGCCCTCCAGGGCAGGGGAGGGGGCCGTTCATCCCCCACGGGCAGGAAGAGTTAGCTGGCCGCCCAGCTGGCTCGACCTCGGGCAGCCAAGCATCCGTGGCCTCTCTTGCTTTGGAGGGGCTCGGCCCCTGCCTGTGATGCCAGCTCAGGCCTGCGGACGGTTTCTTCAGGACTTGTCCGCTTGCCAGCGGGCTCCCTCCGCAACGGATCTTCCTCTGGGTTGACCCACCCCAAGCAGTGGTCTCTGCAGCGCACGCTCGCATGTGTCTGCTGGGGCTGATGGGCACTGCAGTCCGGTGACGTCTGGGGGAGATGCGCCAGTTTTGTTAAATCTCTCGTTTCACCGGCTGCCGTGCTGTCCTTCGCTCTTTGGCGGAATCAGGTTTTGGAAAATCGGCTGCGACAAGTTGTAGCGATGGCCCCCAATTTGGAAGGTTTTAAAAGGGGGCGGGATGGAGGAGGACGCTTCCTGGCCTGGGAACAGCAGTTGCTGGGGAACATGGGCAAGGGTGTGTGGTGGGATTCCTCTCCCGCTCTTGGAAGCCCGTGGGCAGCTGGTTTGCCTCTGTGGGCAGAAAGCTGGACTAGGTGGACGGTTTGTCTGATGCAAATGGGCTTTTTTATGTGCTTAAATCAGAGTTCAGTCCTATTGGTGCTCATTTGCATTAATTAATGTGCCTTATTACAAAGCCCTCCCCCACCAGTCCCCGAAGTCCACAGAATCCCTGTGATGGAGGGACGTGCTCCATGGGGGAATTTATAGTTTAGATTCACAGACATGATTCCCCTTAGCCATGGTAGCAAAATGGAGATTCCTCACACAGGAGCAGTATATCTTAGAATTAGCAGCTGCCGGAGACACAGCAGCGAATGTCCGCTTATGGGCATCTCACTGTATATTGTTAAGCAATGCAGGACTGGATAGCCCATTGCTCTGGGTCCTCCCTCTGACCCGTTACCTGATTTGGCCTTGCCTCTTCAGCAAGAAAACAGTATTCCATCTGGCTTCAGGGAGGTGAGTTCCTTTGAACCATCCTTCAGGGTCACCGCGTGTGATGGTAGAACAGCAGATGTGTTTTGCACGTTTTCACCATTGCTCACGTCCCTCTGCCGACACACTTTGGCCCCAGGCGGTGGGCCCATCTTCCGGTGAATCAGAGCGCTTGAGAAATCCGACGCAGTTTTGCACCGGAATTTACGGTCTGTGCTTCCTGGAACTGAATGCAGACGTGACCAAAACTGCAGCTGAACCACATACATTTCTTAGCTTGTGAAGGGATATGCAGAACAAAAACGAAAACGCAAAAAAAGTGTATGTTCTAATTTAAGTGATGGAAGAGAAATGTGTGCTTTTTAGAAGTGTGTACAGCTGCGGCGCATGTTTGAAAAAAACGCGTATAACGTTTGTGTGGAATGCAGAAGTCAGCACTCACAGTCTGATACGGACGAAGGTGGGGTACAGCTTCCAAGTAGAAGGCCGAAAATCTCAGTCAACTGCCCACCGGCTACTCATGAGTCAGCGGCAGTTTGGGAGGGAAGATGAGGAACATGGGCAATGGCCGGACGTCCAGTCCAGTCCAGTTTTGCCACCCGGAGTCTTTTCTAGTGCTAGGTGGACATGGCCCTTAGAACATCTTGCGTACCAAGCAAGGTGCCCTTCCAGCCAACGCTGGCCCTGGGTGTGTAAGGCCACCCCTTCTCACGGCATCCAGCGATGGATCCCACGGACGAATGTCCCACGAAGAACGCGTTCGTACAGGCCGAGCCATTGCTCCAGCTCACTTCGGCTTGCGGGCCACCCTTTCCGACCATGACAGTTGATCTGTTTGGCTGAAGTGACGTATCCAAATCTGTGAATGAGTGTGTGTTTGTGTATGAATGGTATTTGTTATTATTTAACCTGCACCTCTTCCTTGTGCTAAAGCAGCCCTGGGAGGTGGATCGCGTTGCAAACAAAACGGCCCGTGAGCTTAGGCTATTATTTTTCACAAGAGTACAGGCTAGAAGAGAAAGATAAGTAGTCCAAGAGAAAGATAAGTAGTCCAAGTTTTACTCATTCTTGGATTGGAGCTGGATCTCCAGAGCAAGTGGTTAAAAAGACATGCCAAGCTCCAGACTCTCCTGGAAGGAATTAAATTTATTTTGTGCATTCTTTGCAAGCCACTGCCAGATGGGAGCCTGCAACTGTCCGCAGCCGTGCCCGGGAAGCAGCTCCCATTCGCACAGCCTTTTCTTAACCCACGGAGGCTGGCACACGACCCTAAAAGTCAGGTGAAGCTGATGAGCACCTGCGAGACCATGAAACGGTTGCAAGTTGTGCGGGCCAGATTCGCGGACGGACGTGATGCACCTGCGGCCCTTGACAAAAAAACAAGGAGTAACTAATTTTGTGTTGGTCCAGCCAATGGTGCTGGGTGAGTTTTGAAGTGCTAGCACTGATCTGTCGCAGTCCCCCTCGCTGCGCCTCCAAGCCCAGTCCAAATGTGCAGGCAGTCCCTTGGTCTATTTTGATAGGAAGTTTTATCTGCCAGGGACTGGCTGTTTGTAAAGCTCATTAATTAAGCTTCTGAGGTGGCCTATTGAGTAGTCGTTGCGCTGAGTCCGCATTTGCTCTGTGGTGTTTTCCCCTTGTGAAAAAACAGGACCATCTTGGCTCCCTCCACTGGGTCTTTCCAAAATTCTTCTCCACTCAAGGCAGGCTCCATCTTGAGGAAAGTGCATTTGGTGCTGGCAAGAGTAGTGTGGGAATGAGATATTCTCCATGTTGGAGAAGATACTCGAGGAGGGACAAGAAAAGACGGGACTGGAGGGGAACACAACTGCCGAAGAAAGCTCCTATCAGATTTACGCCAGATGAGTTTGGCATTATTATTATTATTAGAACATTAGAACATTAGGCATGGCTTCCATACAAGACCCTTAGGAATTAATTGTACTTCTGCAGTGGCTGGCTGAGGTTTCTGTGTCCCCCTTCATACACAGGTTCCCTCTCTAGGAGTCACAACAGGTTTAAAACCAGATCGGACTCGTAGCTTAGAGACCTGTTTGGATGTGGTTGTTTACTGGAACCATCCTAGGACAATTTGGTGCCTGAAAGTACAGAGTTTTTTCAGAGTTAGCTTCATATTAGGAAAACTGCTTGCAAAATTGTATTCAGAAATGCACATATTATGAGATGTGGCTGTAAAAAACATATGCATTTTTATGCAGTTCTTTTACCAAATTCCCCAAGTTTGAAACTATCTGAATGTAAGATTGGAAACATTCTCAGAGTCTGAGAAAGGTAGGAATTTACGGTGGGTGCAGGGACTGAAACAGAGAAATCACAGGAGATATATTGTTCCAGCTGTACTTTTAATGCCACAGGCCGCTTTGTTGGTTTGCTGGACCAACTCGCCTTCTGGAATGGAATTCACATGTTGCTTTCGCAGGTTTGGAGAGGCAGGGAAGGGTTGGAAAGCTTAGTGCAATCCCCATTCTTGGCCTCGCTGTCCTCCGTAGGGGGACGGCTGTTGGGACTGTGCGGATCCTTCTTGGCTTGTCCAGTCCAGAAGGGAGTACATTGCATTTTCTTGCTTCTTTAAGGAGATGCTCCAGGAGAAAAGCCTCTCGGAAGGCGAAGACGGGTTTGCCGCCCCCCAGGCCCCTGGCCATGCCGAAACCGCAGCCAGCTCTCCAGTCCTCGGCGTAGCGGGAGTCAGCACTGCACCCCTAAACAGTCCACAGGTTCCTGATCCAGAGCAGGTAGGTGTCCTGTTTACACATGCCAGTTTGAGCTGGACTGGGGAGAGACAGCCTAGGAACATCAGTAGCCAGTCCCCCAGGTAATTATTTTGCAGCTTGCTTGTGCACAATTTGGAGGTAAGGAAGGGGTGATTTTCTGGCGGGGCTTTGATGGAGCCGGTTTGTTGCTGGAGGGAGGAAGGTTGGCCAGGGAGTGGGGCTAAGTCCCCTTCTTCTCCATCCAAAAAGGGCTCGTGTGGGGCCTGGAAAGCCACTTGACTGGGAAACGCTGTAGTCGCGGGACACAGTCCTGCTTTTTCCCTTCCAGAAGCAGGCCCTTGTGTGCTAGGTCCTAAACCAGAGCTGTGGGCTCGATGCTCTTGAATATTTCATTTTCTGTTCCATCCCTTTCACTTCTGCACTGGCCCACCACCAAAGCTTGCTTGGTGGCTTACAAAAATGGCAGAGCGCTGATAAAAAATGCATCATTGCAGCATGCAAAATTTAAAAACCATTCAGACACCGGAAAGCGGTTGAAATTAGATTGGAGACCCTAGTAGACAAGAACAAGAGGGCTGTCTTAAGCTGACGGCAAAAAGATGGCCGTGCTTGGCCCGTGAAAGCCCTTTCCGTCACCACCACCCTCTGAAGTTCCCTCGGAGAAGAGCCTCGGACTGGCCCTGGCGTACGGTAGCAGGTTTTTGGCAGAAGTGTTCTGTCGGATAGCAACACTTTATGCAGAGGAGCCCAAATTTAATGTTCGTAAGACCGGTGAGGAAGGCCTTGCCATCTCCCGGTCCCACCACCCAGCGATGTTTCGGTGGCTTCCTCCGTGTTGTCCTTGTGTTCTTCGGCACTAGAAGCCTGAAATGCCTCTCGAGACGGACTTGGGAGTGGCAGTAAAAGCGTCCAGCTAGAATGTGCTGGGGTTTCCTTCTATTTTTGTCCTCTCCCCTGTCCATGTGGCCCTAGGAGCTGTGCTGGAATTGGGCCCTCCGAGTTCTTCTTCACCCCTGCAGTAAAGGCTGCGTTCCGCTTTCCGTGGTAGCGTGTGCGTGTGCGACTTAGTCGGCTGAGTCGGGTTCTACTGGTCCGCAGGCAGGGGTCCGTGAGGCCGGGGGGGCACTCCGCCTGGCGGCTCCCTTGCACAGCCCTGCAGTGTTTGATTGCAAACATCTTCTAATACTGTCTGCTGAAAACAGCTTTCTAGAACACACTTTCCCCATATCATATATCATATGCTTGGAACGTTGTTTTCCTGAATATACAAACTTTGGCCCACAAGATGCAGAAACTCCGTTGCAAAGCGGAAACTTAGCATGATTTCCAGTTCACGTACCAGATCAAAAGTGCAAAATGAGTTAGGAGAGTAATTTTTCTCCAGTCCCGAACTTGCAGCGTCCCTGATTGTTGGCTATGCTGGATGGGGCTTACGGGAGTTGTAATCAAAACCTGGAGGGTGTGACTGCACCACCTTGTCTTCCACTGTGCCAGAAGAGTGACCTATCTCTTTAATTTAAATTTAGGAGGTCCGTGAAAATTGGCTTAAGACAGGTCCCATCTTCCTTGGTTTGCTTTTTAACATAGTGGCTCATTCCACTAATCTTGTGAGAAGAACCCAGTTCTGACCACACAGTAGTTTTATGTGCCAAATTATTTCAATAGCACTATGACTTTTTTTTAAAAAAAATGAGAGTTATAGATCCTGCCATTTTTATACAATAATTAAATATAATTATGCACCTTTATGCCAAAATAGGGGGGATGGTTGTAAATTACCTTGCAAATCCATCATGCCTTCTGATTGGCTAAACCTGTTTAGTAAGTGTGTTTTTATAAAGTGCTGACAACTTTCCAGTATCAGAATTATAACTGGTCATATAATAAGGAAACTGAGATGTGAAGCTGGGGATTGGCTGCATTGGCCGTTGAAGCTTTTTTTTATAAAAAAAAAACCAGTCCTATTATAAACGCAACATGCATTTAAGTAATAACAATTATGCCTCAGGCCTTTGCCTCAATTTTTTCTTCTGTTTGCCCCCGTGATTGATAGACAATCGGGGAGGAGAGAAGCAATGACAAATTGCTAGCAGCAGGAGGAGGGAACGTGGCCCGAGGCCCAAGAAAATTCATCTTTGAGTGAAAGCGAGAGCAGTGAGGGATGCCGGGGCTCAGGAGACTTCGGGCCAGCCACAGACTACCTTGCAGGGTTGTTGTGAGAATCTGCTTGAGAGCAGGAAGGAGAATTATTTATTTATTCTTAATTATTTATTGATTTTAACAACTTTGGCCAGGATGTCTCCAACTGTATTTTATTGTACTAATGATATTTATTTATTTGTAAGCCACCCCGAGGCTTAGGCGAATGGGGCAGCATATAAGTCTGCTAAATAAATACATAAATAAGTTATGTAAACTGCCTTGACTCCCTCGGAAGGAAAAAAGGTGGGATATAAATACAATGAATGGATGGATGCAAAGCAGCCGCATGAAATAGAAAAATCAATCAGATGGTTTCGTGAGCCATGAGCAATATGTGTAGCTTCAGGTGAGCTCTCGACCTCAGAGTCTCCACCTGCTGTGTGGGTTTCACATAAGAAATATTCAGAATATTTAAATGAGATGCATATAATATTCCTTCAGAACCCGGTATGGTCCTGAGGAGGATCTCCTGGTAGATCGTAGGGTGAGTTGCAGCCGGTCAGCCCAGGGTTCTAGATCGGGGTGCAAGAGTGATGAGAGAAAAATTGGCAGGAGTCCCCGGGCTGCACCCCGCTCAGCCCGTATGCAAATCCGGCCCTCCCAGATGGTCTCTAAACTATACGCACATCAGCATGTCCACACCTGGGCATTTTTGCCCCATGGTTGAACTGAGGTGTCCTCAGTGCCTAGAACCGGCCCGATCAACCGCTAGATTTCTGGGCCTCTCATCACAGGCTGAATCGGCTCCCCCTTCATGGCTGTTGGCCTCTGGCTCTGGTGTCACCGGCTCAGCAGGCGCTTCCGTGGTCTAACGCTCTTTTTGTTGTTTCCCGGCTGCTGAAGACGATCGAGAACATCAAGGTGTGCCTGCACGAGAAAGAACTATGGAAGAAGTTTCACGAGGCCGGCACTGAAATGATCATAACGAAAGCTGGGAGGTATGTTTTGAAATCCTGTTACCTTCACACGCGTCTTTCTGGAAGCAAGTTTTAATGCTGGTGTATCCTGCCTCGTGTCATTTGAAGAGGACCCTACGGCAGGGATGGCATGTCTGGCTAATTTTTGCCGCCGGGTCAGGTTTTGAAGTCAAGCTTGTTCCACCACGTTTCTATACCAGGTTCTGGTTCTTCACCTTTTAAAAGAGGACGTTATATCTTTGTGGGCAGTTTTGTTACTGTTCATGTTTTCGAAGGCACTTGATATTGCTGAAATTCTGCTCTGCACACATTCTTCAAATATATGCATTCAATGGGCATTTTCCTTGAGGCCAACTGGCTTGGGACGCATGCAGAAAAGTGGATTTCGGAGCAAATTGTTCTGCCTTGGCCTTGCAGAACGGCTCAGGGTGTGCAAATTGGGTAAAGCCATAAAAAAAACAACCCCAAACCTTGTTGGAGCCTATTCATGATCCATCCTAAGCTCAAGAAATTCTCACCTGCAGACCAAGCTCAGTGCTTGGCTAACAGGGACACAGACTGGCGGAATTTAGTCTGGTCAGAGCTGGGCCTGTTGCGTCGAAGAGCGGCAGGCTGTTGAAGCGAGAGCTAGAGCACCAGATCTGCCTCCGCTTCAGCTGGAAGGGTGGGCCAGCCAGGGATGGCAAAGGCTCTTCTCAGGCTGGTTGGATGAATAACCTCCTCCCGAGCCAGGCTGCCTTTGCTGTCCTCTTGCCTGCAAGGAGCTTCGTGCTTCTGTGCAAGCACGAGTCCCCGCCTTCAGAAATCTTGCGAGATGGACCAGAAGCTTTCCTTCTCCCTGCGAAATCCCTCGGGTGCTTCAGCTGGGAAGGACTGTGCAAATTCTCACTCGATTTGTCTGGGGAATGAGCCCTGGGCCAGCCACTGCGGATCAGTGGCCGGTAGAAATCGGTGTTGGGGAGCGGCAGGGCTAGCTTAAGCAAAGGAACTTACACTGCCTCCTTCGGGGCTCTTCTGGACTGAGCCCGGGACAACCGGGGCGGGGGGTGTTGTGTGGTCCTGGGGCCAGAGAGTCCCAATCTTCTGGCTCTGGGCTCTTGTGAGATCTTGGCACATGGATGGGCCGGCCCGGGGCGGGATCCTAGCACCACCCCAGGGCTGGGAAGATCCAGGTTCCAATTCGCGATGAGCTGCGAAGCTGACGGACCCTCTGTGTCTGTCTGTCTGTCTGTCACCTGCCTCACAAAGTTAGAAACAGAGAAACAGCGCCAGTCAGAAGGGGTCTCCCGGGCCATCTAGTCTGACCTCCGGCACCAGCCGGCTCCGCTCACGACAAGTGGCTTGTAAACTCTTTGGGGGACAGCAAGCAGGGACTGCAGGCTGGCTCTCTCTTCTCATTTTGTGTTTGGAGGTTGGATGGTTTCTGCAAGAGAAGGAGACACTTGGCTGAGTTTAAAGATGGCGCGAGGGAAGCCTCTTGCTGCCATGAGGTACGGAATCAGTAGCAATCGGCTAAAACAAGATGCTTCTGCCAAGGCCTCTCGCCCCTTCCCTTCCCTTCCCTTCCCTTCCCTTCCCTTCCCTTCCCTTCCCTTCCCCATTTGAACATGGCAGGAGGAGACCAGATCTATAAATTACCACAGATTTATTGCTGGCCTCTGCTTACTATGTTCATGTCCCGCTTCGGCCCGATTGGCGGGAGACGTTGAAAAAGCAGCATCGAGTCCCTGCAGCAACTGGCATGGGTCTCATTGCCAAGAGCGTGTGATTTATAAAGTGGAAACATCTTCAAAATGTGCTTGCTATCTTTCCAGCATTTGGCTGTTTTTGTTACAGGAGGAGGGAAAAAAGGGAGATTATTTCCTATTAAGAGGCTCATCAAAAGATAACATTTTTAAAAAGTTTATGTTCACCAAGTTCCCTGAACTTTGCGTAAAATGGCTCGACTACTTAGTAGATAAAATATAGTGTGTTGAAGTAAACAATCCCTTGAACATTACAGAGCATAAAACTGCATGTTCTTTACTTCCAGGGTTTTTTGTTTTGTGATGACTTGAGTTTGGCATCGAGAATATCTGTGCTTTTGTTTTTGGAAAGGTTGCATTCGCTTTAGCCCTCAAACAGACGCTGCCGCCAAGCTTCCCAGGAATAGCATTCTGCACAAGACTTCTTAAAGTCTTCTTTAAGAACCCTCTGGCTGATCGGGACCGTTGGCCTGGCCACCTGTGTGTACCCCCTTCCACAAGGTGCCCCCAAGACTTTGCAGGCACACTCCAAACCAAGAACACAACCCACACCATGAGAATCACACACTCCTGAGACTGGCGTCCTGCGATGCCGGTTCCCGAGTGCTGGTGCCACGCACTGTCGTCGTGGCCTCGACGGGAAAATTTGCTTCCCAGTGGCTTCCGTGTCTCAGATTTTATCATCCCAGCTCAGAGACGCTTCGTGCTGAAGCGTTGCGGGGGTCATCCCGTTTTGAGATTGTCGCTTCCAGGCTGTATTTTCTGTTGTGTGTATTTTGCTTCAACACTCGTTCCATTTGTTACATTTCTGGGCTGCCCACGGTCTGAAACTCTCTGGCTGGTTTGCAGAGATCAAGACCCTAACAGTGTGGTGTAGCGTAGAGTCGTATAAACATGCAACACCATGACGGACACACACTGATCAGAAAAGTGATGTAAAGCAATCCACAAGACCAAGTCAAGGCTTGATTTAAAACTTCATCATATGCTGCCTTATGCTTGGGAGAAGTGGAAAGACTTAACTTAGCACCAATAAAATAAGATAAAGTAAAATTAATAAAATAAAATAAAATAAAAGGTTCAGTGATCCCAAGATGTTTGTAGGGGACGTCCTTTGAAGAATGCAGAACTCAAATAACCCCAACATGCAACCACTGAATTCTAAGATCTGAAGAAATTTTGAAAACTCCAAACCCATCTGGGCCACACCTGAGCGTGTTCCAACTACGGATCGAACATTTAGGTAATTCATGGGTTAATTGCTTAAAAAAGCAAAGCTTTGATTGAGTGAAGGGTCTTTCCTTTCCATCACCTGCTGCCTGTTTTTGCTGGGCTGATCCTGAAACTGGGACTGAAGCTTTCACATGGCAAGGCGAGGCTTAAGCCATGGAGCTTCCGCCCACCCTGAAATCACAGTTCCGAATGTTTATTTATTAGATTTGTACCCCGTCTTTTTTTGTTTTTTAAACACAGAACTCCAAGCGGCTTACAAAGTTCTCCTCTGCCTGCTCCCAGGCTTATTCTCACAGCAACCCCCTGTGAGGCAGGTTGGGCCGTGAGTCTGTGCCTGGGCGGAAGTCACCCAGTTTTGGATGGGTGGGGAGGGGAAATGTTTTCTCGGGCGTTCCCCCCGCCCCACACTGTTGGTGGGCTAACAGCCACGGACCGCCTCCCCAGCGCCAGGTCCCCTCTCACAGCATCCCTTAAGACCTCTTGCTTTAGGAGACAGCCCGTCAGCATCAAGAATAACGCCGGCTCTGTCTTTTATGAGAGCAATTAAAGCCGGTTATGAAACAGAGTGCCGTCGTTAACCATGATCCCACTTCTGCAATATTTATATGGCTCTTCTTGAGATTTACTTTTGAATAAATTGGAATCTAATTTTAGCTCTGTTATGGTTTGGGCTCCCTTGAAGTGGGGGATATGGATGGGTCATTTTCAGCAGTGCCTGGAAGACCGGCTGGCTCGGCTTCCTTCACTGGGGTAGCAGAATCGAACCCGTTGTTTAATCTCGTGTGTCGCAGTCTGGGTAACCGTCTTCCCAGCGGGTGTGCGAGAGAAGGGGGTGGAAAGGCCGGCCGATCTATATATGAAATGCATTCCCAAGAATACAAATTCCCCAGTGCACATACCCTTGCGGTTGTGCCACCAGATAAATCTCCATCTGTCCTCAAGGTTCAAGGTTGCCTGTGCTTGGCGAAAGTGGGTTTGGAGCTGAAAAATGAACTCGGGCCGAGAACTCCGATTGAACCTGTATTGTTTGTTATTCTGGGGGGACGGATCTGGCCTGCCCGGTCTGATCCCACACTTCAAAGGGGACGGCTCTTTCTTTGTGTATAGAACGTCATGGCGGCGCGGCGTGGGTGATAAGGGAACTTGGGGATGGAAGCCACGCCGCCCTGGGAACGAGAGACCTCGGTGGGAAAGGCTTTGATCTCTTCCAAGGATCTTCTGAAGGCCAAATACTTTTTCTCTTGCTTTTTAAAAAACCCAGGCTTCATCCGACTCCGCCTTCCACTGGCTAGGCTGCGGTATATTCTGGGCTTTTCAGTGCATGTGTGGGTGAAGAAGCCCACCTACATTCTCCATTCCCCAAGTTTGGATGGCATTGGGCAGATGAAGCCCATATTAGACCACAGCGCTCATGCTGTTGAAAAGCCGCTCCTTCCCTGCCTTTGGGATCCTTCCCAAGTTTTCCCAGCCTTGTTTTAAGGACTAGAAGCTTGAGTCTTTTTTTAAAAAAATGGGAACTGATTCCAGGATGTTGATCTCGACATTCAGCGCTGCCCTTTAGGCATAGTACTACGTATTGATTTGCTGAAGGTTTCCCAAAGTGACTTATGTGTAATCAGTAAAGCAAAACACTCCCTGCTCACAGGTGTACAATCTAGAAGGTCATGGCATGCAAGGAAAGTGGATAGGGAGGGAGGAGGAAAGCACAGGCAGTGGAAAGGCCCTTCTTCCCTCAGGACAGAACTGGACACATTCCCAGATAAATAGCTTTCGTTGGGGCAAGCAACCCTGGTTTTGTGGTGCAAGGCCTGTTCCTGGAGACTTTTAGCACTTGGAATTCAGTATGGAGAGGTTGTTTGCGTGCGACCCTAAAATACATTGAGCGAGAGAAACATTACATTTTGGGAGCTCGCTCTTTGAGACCTTGCGGTTGACTACAGAGACCCGTAAGGTGCCACAAGAGTATCTTTTTGGTCGAAACCTCCGCTCTTGCCGCAGGAAACCTGCATTTGACTGGGTCAGGCTGTGACTCCATGCAGACAAGGGTAGAGTATGGGTTGACGCTGCCTCGTGGGGGTGGCGGTTGAAATGTGGATTCTTTTGCTGTCCGGCCCTAGCTGAGAGAGAGGCCGTGGTGAGTAACTCACAGGAGACAGCTCAGCAGCAAACCATGGGCTCCTTTCAAGTTGTTCTTGGTTAATGGTTCCTACAGGAGCAAACACCTCGTGCATCTTGGGTGCCCCCAAGGCTGTAGCCCAGGTTTGACGCCCAGGGAAGGCTAACGGTCTCTGAGCTCGGGCAGACTGCCCGGGAAGGAGATCTTGGGGTTGTGGTGGGCAGCTCAGTGATGTGGCCCACTGTGCATCCGTCATGAAAAAGGCACGCTCTGTATTAGCAGAATTAGGGAAGCGATCGAAAATAAAACTGCCGCGATCCCCTTGGCCTGGTTGTACAATTCTGCGGTTCAGTCACGCTTGTATAGATCTGATTGCCGCACCCCAAAAGTATGGAGAAGTAGATGGAAAAGGGAAGCTGAAACGATCAAGGGATTGAAAGAAGTCCCCTCTCGGAACGCATGTGAAATATTCGGGATTGTGTAGCTTTTAAAAAAGTGGTGATCAAGGGAAGAGCTGACAGAGATGGACAAAATTATGCACGGTGTAGAAAGACAGGTTTTTCTTCCTCCTGGCTGAAACTGGACCTCACAGGGGTCATCCCGTGAGGCTGGTTGCTGGAAGGGCAGATAAAAGGAAGTTCTTTTCCGCACAGTGCAGCGTCAAACTGTGGGATTGGCTTCCACGGAACGGAGCGATGGCCGTCATCCTGGCAGACGTTACGACGAGATCGGGCGAAAATTCTTGGAGGGCGACGCTCTCCATGGCTGGCCGTATGCTGCCACTGGTATCCGCCCCACACGCGCCAAGGCTGGGAGGGCGCAGTTGCGGTCTCGGCCTTGTTATGGGCTTCCTGTTGGGACGGCTGAACGGCCACGGCGTGAGAAGGATCCGGGCCTCGGCGGATTCTGGCTCTCATGGGGACTGCAGAAGAACGCCACAGCGCTACTTATCCGCTGGAATGGAGATTCTCTCACCAAAGGGGCTTCCTCCCGGCTCAGCCAGGCCTGCACCGCTCCAGTGCCATGTTTGGACAGCGCGAACGTGGCCCCTTCCCTTGACTGCCTCTTGGTTTTGAAACCTCCGTACCCTCAGATATCCTGCCCGAGGCATAGCTCTGCAGCTCGCCTGGTGGAGGTTTTTGGCCGGCCACGGTGGGAATCCAGAACCTGAACTTTCCAGGTCCGGGTCTGGCTAACTTGACTCTTGTCTCTTTTTGGGGTCCCTCCTTCTCTTGGTTGTTTGATTTGAACCTTGCCTTTCTGCAGAGGAAAGGGAAAGGGCAAGCAAAGCGACTTAAAGCAATGAAAGGGAATGTTAAAGTCGAAAGCTCAGTGAGAGTAGAAAAAGGATGTCGAGGCCTGGCTTTGGGCATCTCTTTGCCAGGGAGACCTGCTCCGACGAAATCGCCTTTTCTTGCCAGTGGGAGGCGGGAGGGAGAGGGAGCCAAGGGGCCTCCTTGCAAGGGGCTCACGGCACGGTTGCTGCTGCGGCCGCCGACTCCTTGTGGACACGGGCAGGTTGTCCGAGATGTGGCTGGCACCCTTCTGGGTAGCCCGAGTGGGCCAGCAGATCCTTCCCCCTTGCGCCTCCGATGTTTTGGCTTTGGGGGCTTCGTGCCAGTAAGCAGCGAACGTGGCCAGGAACTGTGGGACGACTACAAGAAATTGTGTTTTTTTTTTAGAAAGCCGATTAAATAACTAGAAATCCCCTAAGTGGCTTCTCTTCTAACAGTTCATTTAAAAGCCATTTGTGACTATCCAAATGTGTCCGGGACAAACTGAACCGAGGAGGGAGCACTTCATTATCAGAGCGAACAAGTCACTCGCACTTCATCGCTTAGCTATTTTAACCCTGCCCCTTTCTTCCTGCTCTTCTGGCTTGCTTTGTACTTGGGCCACCAGCGGAGCCGGGCTGAGCAAGGAGCTGCCAGGGAGTCCGTGGTGTGGAAAGACAGGCCAGAAACATCCGTGTCTTGTCCAGGACTGGGAGCTCTGCTCAGAATCAGAGACTCCAGCAGGATGAGTCCCGCCTGTTCTTCGGACTGACAGTCGTGTGTCCTTCATCCTGCAAGACTTCCTGGGTTAAGAGGTCTGCAGCGCTTCCCCGCTCACCCCCAGGGAAGACTTCCCCAACCTGGTGCCCTTTGGATACATTCGACTACAACTGCATGCTCCTTGCTGGGAATTGCAGTCCGAAAGAGCCCCCTGTTGTGGGAGACTGCTCTAAAGGTTAGGGGCCTCCCCCCCCCCCTTTCTAAAAAGATGAAATGCTTCTGCCAAGGCTGCATTGCTGGTTGGGGCAACTCTGAGCTACACCGTCATTTTCAGCATTGGGGAAGCTTTTGTGTCGGTTTGGTTGTGCTGAACATGGTTTTGGTGGCTCAGATTGTTTTGCATATAGCAGGACTGGGTTGTTTTGTTCTACTGCGGTTTTGCACTTTTATGAGTTGCTGGAGCCGCTCAGAAAGCTTCAGCTCTTGGCCGTGGCGAGAATGGAAAGGGTAATGTGTGCCATTTCTCCCTTCGATCCCGTGGCTCTTGCCGTCAGCCTCGCCTGCGATGGGGAGGCAGCCCAGAGAGGTCCTCCAAAATGGAGCTCAGGCTTTCGGCTGAAACGAGTTTCTCGCCGAATCCCATGGAATTGCTTGATTGGAGAGGCTGCGGCTGCAGTACCAAAGGCCACCGCTGGCCACCACCCTCCCGGGCAGGGAGGCGTTGCGAAGCGGGAGAGCATCCAGAGCGAGCCCACCGGGTTGGCCAGGGGTCTGGAAGCCATGCTGCGCAGGGGAGGCGTGGAAGAGCCGGTGCGTGCGGCCTGGAGAAGAGACGAGGAGGGGGAGATGGCAGACTGCCATGGCTGGCGCCGAGGGTGGGCATAACGGGGTCCCAGGCAAGGGTTCCCTGAGCCCGTCCCTCGTCTTCACCATCGCAGCCCTCGCCTTCCGCAGGGCCCAGAGTGGAGGGGAGGAAGGGGCAGCCGGTGGCCGTGGCCGGGAGGGAGGAGGCCGGCTCATGGAGGGGTGTCCTGCCCAAGAGCTCTGTGAACTTGGAGGTGGCCTCGCCTTTTCGAAGAGCGGGAAGGGGCCTGCCCATCCACAGCCGCTCAGAGGCGATGGGGCTCCTTGGCCTTCCCAGGAGGCTGAGCGCCGAGGACGAGGGAGGCAGCGCCTGCGCAGTCCCCTGATGCCCGGCTCATACGCTGGAGAGGACGTGGCCTCTGCCCGATCCATCGCGCTTCATACGCGGGAATCTCTGCAGGCACCAGTGGGATGGTGGAAAGGGAAACGCTTCTGGAATTAAGCCTCGGCGTTGGAGCCGGCTGTCCCCGGAAACCCATCTGCGTGCCGTTACTTGGCAAGCGATGCAGCTCATCTCTGGCACTGGCGAAGGCCAGAGGCCTTCTCTCTTCCCAGCTGGTGTTCTTAGGAAGTGCGTTTAGTGTTTTTGGTTCTCTCTTCGTGGCCTGTGGTTTTGTGTCTCCTTTGCAAGCTCCTGGGCCTGTTCCAAGTACTGCTTAAACAGGTACGGGGGTGGGCGGACGCCAGATCTCCGCATGTTTTAGACTTCAACTCTTGCATTCCCAATCAATCACCTTACTAGGGGACTTCTGGGAGAGGAAGTCCAAAATACCTGGAAATGTGCTGTCTACCTACACCTGAGGTAGGGTTCTAAATCCTAAATCTGGCACAACTTCGAGTTCAGTACTGCTGTCTCTGTTTTTTTTAGCCAGATGGATGAAGGTGACCAGGCAGAAATTTGTTCTCCAAGTTATTACCGGGTTGCCAGCTTTTAATATTTTGGGGCATAGCTAAAATCTGAAAAGATGGACTGTCTACATGAGACCAGAGCTGACCTAGATTTACCCAGAATCCTTTGCAGGCACACCACGCTTCTGCAGTGGTTTTTCTGTACCGAATTCACTCCCTTTACTTGCCTCGATCCCATTTTTTATGTTGTTGGATGTGAACGGTCGTGACCTCAGTGCGGAAGCAAGTCCTACTTTCCTAGGATGCCGAGTGCCGCCTGGAAAGCTTTGGGCATGAGGTTCTCTCCATGCTGACATTTCGGGGGATTGGTGCATAAGAGTGGTCACCCTCCCCTGCTAATGAAGAAAGGTTCGGGCCTCCGGAAGGTCCGTGGACTTGGGGCTGCCTCTTTGTCCTCTCCAAAGAAAGGTTTTCTTCCGTGATTTCTCAGATTCTTCTTCGTAAGGCCAACGCACGCTGGCCCTCTCGCCTCTCCACACGTTAGGCAGGTTTCTGTGAGAAATGAGGTGCCGTCTCTTGCCCACACCAGTTCTCTTTATCTCCGAAACAGGATTTTTGTCATGCTTCTAGGAGGTCAAAGATGTGGGCTGTCTTTGGGTCTGGCTCCTTTGTCGTCTTTTTTCTCCTTCGTGAGTGGATTAGTGGTCCGTTGGCTAGTGAGTCCTTCAGCGCTTCCTCAGATTCCCAAATGCGCTTCTTGTGGGCCCCAAAAGGCCGGGATTGCCTGCTCAGGGTATCTAGGGTACATTCCTATTTACATATTTCTTATAATCGCATCATGGTTTTCCCCCTATCTCCTCTCTGTTTTATCATCCTCATAATAACCCTGTGAGAGGTAGGTTAGGCTGAAAGTCGGTGACTGGCCCATCATCCCCCACTGAGCCTCATGGCCCAGAGAGCTTGAACCCCGAACTCCAGTTGCTGTGCGTGTTTAGACAGAAAAACAGTTTTGCAACTTTTTCTGGTCCCAAGCTCTGCAGGTGGACTCTTTCCGGTCCCTACCAATTTTGCCAGTATAAGGAGGTTTCCACCAGCACTAGAGAAAACCCCAACAACTAAACAAGTAGGTTATTAAAGGGGTACTTTTATGCACGGGATCGCTAATGTCTGCTTTGGAGCTTTACAAGCCCTCAAGGGCTTCCTTCTCCACTGGCCGAGCCTCTAAGTCCAGGTTAGCTTTGGGGGAGCCATCTCGCTGTGAGCCCCAAGTTCGTTCTGTGGTATTTGTGACTGCTTGGATCATTTATCCAACCTGGTCCAGTCAGGGCACCTCACTGTAGATGGGATGATACTCAGGAAGGAACGAAACAGCTGTTTATCAAAGACTATAAACAGTTTCCTGAATACCGTGAAGAAATATGGAAGCTGAATATAAACAAGTGAAAGAGAGTTACCTTCCTTCTCTCTGTGGCTGCTTTGGCTGACCCCTTCTACTTCTTTGGCCTCCAAATTTGCCTGCGTGAGCAACTTATCCATTTCTCTCCCCAGGTCAAAAGAGGGAAAAAAATGCCAGTAATTTTGTAAGTTTTCCCTCTCCCACTGCTTCAGAGGGTGGTGGTACACATGGGCTGTTACCTAGGACATGGAGGAATGAAGCTGCTTCAGGAAGGCAAACAGATATCTTCTCACAGCAAAAACAGCTGTTATCTAGAGAATTACTTGGGAAGGCAACTCCAAAGCAATTATTTCCGGAGTTCTTCCTAAAACGCTGGTGTGGCTCCAAGTATCTGCCGTGGCTTTTGGACACCTAGGAAGGCTCACTGCATTACCTGTTGAACTGTTTAACCTCCTTACCTCCTCCTTTGGGTTGGGCCCAGAAAATACACCTGTCTCCGGCTAGGTCTTGACATTACAGAACTAATTCGTTCCCACTCCAGATCTTCATTTGAAGTAGCAACTTGCAATTTGGTATAATAGAGCTAAATTACCTATAAATGGTATTTGGATATAGCAGTTATTTTTGTACCATCCAATAGCTGAAACGCTCAGAGTGGTTCACAAGAATTTAAAATGCAGAATACAGTACAAGAATTTAATTTAAAAAATAGGTAAGGCTACCGTGTAAATTAAAAGTGGTGGAGGTTGACTGAGCTGTAGCAACGGTACAAAGATCTGCAGAGCAGCACAGGATTTAACATCCAGTACGAGATTTTTAAAGCATAGTTTTTAGTTTTTAGTTTTTTTTTTTTTTAACATTTTTATGCTGCCCCATTTGCCGAAGCCTCGGGGCGGCTTACAACAAATAAGTTAAATAACATTTTAAAATATATACATTAAAATAAATTACAAATATACAATATCAAATAAGCCGCCCTGGCCAGAAAAATTCAATAATATTAACATTTAAAATGCTGCTTGAATAAAAAGGTCTTCGCCTGGCGCCGAAAAACAAATAACGACGGCGCCAGGCGGACCTCTCTGGGGAGCGCATTCCATAACTTAGGCACCACCACTGAGAAAGCCCTCCTCCGAGTAACCACCCTCCTAATTTCCTTCACTGAGGGCTCCCGGAGAAGGGCCTCTCCTGCCGATCTCAGGGGGCGGCTGGGCATATATGGATGTAAGCGCTCCTTCAGGTAGCCAGGACCCAAGCTGTTAAGGGCTTTATAGGTCATCACCAACACCTTGAATTGGGCCCGGACTTCAATGGGAAGCCAGTGAAGCCGACGGAGAACTGGAGTCATGTGAACATAACGCCCAGTCCCCGTCAGCAGCCTGGCAGCTCTATTTTGAACCAACTGAAGTATCCGGACTGTCTTCAAGGGTAGCCCCACGTAGAGCACATTACAGAAGTCAAGACGGGAAGTCACCAGCGCATTGAAGGTTGCTAGGAATATATAGCAAGAAGGGGATCAAGCAGCAACCTGGATGGCGGAATTTCTCTCAGCCAGAGACGGTCTCAAGGGGTGGGGTGGGCAGGGCTGAAGGCCAAGTAGATGGAGGCGAACTCCCAAAAGCACCAGCCTGCGTGACCAGGAGATGCTCGCTGCCGGTAGCAAAGGCTTCCCAGCTTGCAGGAATGGAGAGGAAGCGGTGCAGAAGCTGGGGACCTACCCCCTGGCGGGCAGTTTTGGGGAAGATGCAGGGAGAATCGTGGCATAGGCAGAGGAATGCCCAGGGCAGGGGTCGGGAAATGATGCCGTGGTGTCTTTCTTAAATTAAATTAGGATTCCTTGCCGCTTGTACTTGTGAAGTCGGCTTGTATGCATCCACCGCCTTCCATGTATTCTCCACTTACTCAGCGGCTCCAAAGTTTGCCCGTCTGGGTGCATCCCAAATGAGGCTTGTCTCATCGGGGCGGAGAAACGCCCTGCAAATTCCGTGTCGACCCAGCTTTATCTGTCTCCCTGCTCTATTGCGATCCACGCCGCTTTTCTTTTCTTTTCTTTTCTTGACGGCGTTAGCCTCAGCTTTCCACTGGAAAGCCCTGTATTTCATTGTTTGCTGTAAGAAAATTGAATGGGCAGTCCCTGGCATGTCGTTTGTTCGATGCTAACGAGCAGCAGTGAAGGCCCATGATGAAATACCAGTGCGCAGCCAGAAGATTTAAAAAAACCCTCCATACCTAGTGCCTTTTCCTGGAAAAGGGTGCAGAAAATTGGCAGGGTACAAAGATCCGTTAATCCATCTCAATTCCGTGCGCCAAATGCTACCAAAGGAAGGGGGCTGCTGCTTGCGCAACACCTTAGATCAGATGCGCGTTCCAATTTGTTATCTTTAAAAGAATTTCGGCTGTATATATAAGGGTACGGCTTCAGTTCCCTTTATTTATTTTAGAGGGCTTTTCTAAAGAACATTATAAACTCTGACTTGTCTACCCTATATGAAATCCATATGCTAAAGCTTAATTTTAAATGCCATTAAAAAGCACTTAACGTTTACAGTATCTCAGTTCTCGGCTCCCTTCTCGTGCTGCAGTTTGGAAAGCATTTGGGGAGCAAGAGGGAAAACGCGGGCTCCAAAATATCCTTGCAGATGCTTCCCATGTCGGGCTTAAATTAACCTTCCCAATGTACTTTGCTTTTGGGAAGTAGATTTTTAATATTGAAAACAGCCAAACAAAAATAGCGGTTCGGTTGGGCTCTTTCTGTACCGTTTCTCCTTCTTTCGTTCCCTCTCGACGTTTGAATTAGGCTGCGTGTTTGCGAAATGGAAATATGTTACTGTATTTATACAGGTGCTTTACCTGGGCCCAAGGTTAAGAGAAGTGTACAGCTTATGAATGGAAATCAAAGATGGGCATTTTGGTAAACCGACCCCTTTTGAACCTAACTTAATGGCCTGGTAAACACCTGGAATTTTTGCGGGGTGTTTAAAGAGCCTTCTTCTTGGAAGGGCTTCTAAAAGGAGCCCATTTTATGGCCTGCAGCTCCAGTGGTCACAAAATGGCTGCTCACATGACAGCAGCCGCTCACCCCGCAGTCCGGAGGCGAGGTCCCTCTCCATATTTTTTATTCATATAAATCGCTCTTTAGGAGGGCGAACAGAAAAGCAGGCCAGCAGAAGTAGTGCTTTTTTGAGGGGGGGTTGCAGGAGGGTTGAGAAAGATGGTGGGCTTGTTCCTTCCTTCGTTCTGAGGTGCGAAACAGAGGAAACGGCGAAACCCCGAGGGGGAAACCACCCCCATTTCTGCCCAGCTTAGAGGAAGTTAGAGCCACTCCTTACACTCCAAAACTGCTCTGCAGGGATGGCTTCGGACAGCTGAATGCCAGAATTTGCAGAAGTGCAAGGAAATAAAGGGAGGGATTTCCAACAACCCGGTGGGCACGGAATACCGACGGTTGGGAGGGGCCACTCTGCAAACGGGGCTGGCAAGCGACGGAATGGAGTCGCCTGGGGAAGGGTCTGGCTGGCTGCAGCCATGCCTTAGCGCCGTTCGCTCCCCATGGGCTCTGATTCGCCACTGCGGGAAGAGACCCGGTAGACCTTTGGTCTAAGCCAACAGCTTGCTTCTTACGGTACGGTTTGTATGATGTTTTCTTGTGTTTTCGTCTTGTGTTATGAGCCGCCCAGAGGTGCCGTGGCCCAACTGATCGGCATACAAATGTTTTAAATAAATAAACTTGATGCCGTAGACACTCTCCTCTTGGCAATATATTCCATAAATCCATTGGGCAAAGGGCAAATCTCCAGCGTACGGTACCTGCCCTTCAGCATCGCTGCTCATTTCCACGTATCCCTATGGTGCCCCGTCACGTTGGAGGCGGTTCTGCAGAGGATGTGTTGTACTCCCTTTCAGATGTGGCGGCTTCATGTTTGGTATTTATATATGAAGAGCTTCTTGCAGGACGGGGGGTCTGTTCTGACCTGTCCGTACGCCTTCTGCCCAGCCGGTTCTGGGAAATGACTTGAGCATCGTCTGCTCACGGCCAAGCATGGCTACATACTAAGCATCTGTCTCCGTGTTTCCCCTTAGGAGGATGTTTCCGAGCTACAAAGTGAAAGTCACCGGCATGAACCCCAAGACCAAGTACATCCTGTTGATTGATATTGTCCCGGCGGATGACCATCGGTACAAGTTCTGTGACAACAAATGGTATGTGACGAATGATGCGCTTGAGTTGATCTGGTGCGGCTCGAGTTCCAAAGAGCCGTGCGCAGTGTGGACGTCAGTCTCTGGACCTAATGGTGTTTCAGGGCCACCTCATTAGACTGGGATTGTGATTATGTTTTGAAGAAAGCTGGCTGTGCCCCAGATCTGTGTGCCACCAGCCCGTAATTGGGTACCGCGACCCACGACGAAAAGAACAGCACCGTTTCTTCAACAGACGCGTGTTTCTCTCCTCCGCCTCCTGCCTGCTGCTTAAGTGGGCTTGGTGAGCAGGCGCTGGGTTGAAGCAGGCTGTCTGTGAAGAGTGCCAAATCTGGGATAATGCTGGCACTGCTCCGGAGTCTCTGAGTTACTGGGCAAAATCAGTTTTAGTGGCAGGGCTGGTCCTTGGGACTTGAGGCCTTGGACTGTTGAAAGGGGCCTCCAATGTCTTCCCGTCCAACTTGAGGTGCTGGGTTCAACCTGATCCCTCCCATCTCAGCACAGAATCGGACCCAATGAGTTCGAATTTCTCAGAATCTGGCACCAGCTTTTCCCAAGTAGCTTGGAGTCTGGAGAGCTGCATTCCTTCTTTTAAAAAAACCTCTCTGTAATTTTAGGCAAATTGGCTCAAAGAAAAATGCAGAGGACATCCAAAAGCATGCACCTGTAATATGGGGAAACAGTGGAAATCTGCATTTGGGGGCGGGTTTGGGAGGATGTAGGGACCCCTGGACCGAAAGCTCCAGGCTAAACTTTCCTATATTTGCTCTGCTCACAGGATGGTGGCCGGAAAGGCGGAACCTGCCATGCCTGGCCGATTATATGTCCACCCAGACTCACCGGCCACCGGGGCCCATTGGATGCGCCAGCTGGTGTCATTTCAGAAGCTGAAGTTGACCAACAACCATCTGGATCCCTTTGGACATGTAAGAGCCATGTCTAGATGTTGTTGTTGTTGTTTGCACTGTCAAAAGATGCCACTTTCCTTAACGGCAGGCAGGAGTGACCTTTAAAGCAAAACCCAGTTTCTGCTTCCTTGGTATGCGTGTGGCTGCAAGTGTGAAGGTTTCTTTAACACCACATTCCTCGGGGGGGTCCCATTGTGCAGTGTTTGCATTCTGGAGTGTTTCACAAGCTGGTCCACCTCTTGCGCTGCTCAGGGCATGATATGGGGTGGAGATGTGGGTTTTCTTAGTCGCGTGTGCCTGTAGCTGTTGTGGCTGGAAGAGGACAGGATCCAGGATCCGTTCCATGGGATCTGTTCCTGCTGCAAGGTGTTTGTGTGAGGGAAACCTGCAGAGGGCTCAGCTTTGCGTCCCTGAATGCACTGTGAGCCTGTGAGGGAGCTGAAGGAACTGCAACTTTTCCGGATAGTCGGGGGTGTTGTGAACATCGCGATGGTCGGTTTTAGGCGCGAACAACATGTATTCGTGATCGTGGCTTCAGCGTCCTAAAGGGCAGTTCGGCCTTGCCCTGGGAAAATTAGGCAGCCGTTGCATGGAAAAGCGTTTCAGGTTTGGGAAGCTGGAGCAAGAAGAAGCAGGAATACTGGGATGGCTTTTCAGGCTCGAGGTCACGTGTCCTTGTTTGGCCCACCCACCCACCCACCGGGGAAGCAGTGGCGGGGGAAGGATCCTCTGCTGTCCGGGATAAGTGGAAGGCCCTCTTGAGGTCTTCTGGCCCCCCAGCGGGCCACCAGGGCTGCCCCAGCTCAAAGACAGCTCCCCCCACCTGAGGCTGCCCCACGGCTCCTCCTGTAGACACACGGGCCGGGAAGAACCTCGTGCTGGGGCCCACTGAGGAATGGGGACATCAGTGGAAGGACTGGGTAATGACGGGATGAAGAACTTGCCCCCATCCATGGGGGGCAGTGTGTGTGTGAGCCCCCTGCATCCTGGGGGGGTGATTTAAAAGCCACTCGGGACTGCTCGGCTTAGTATTACAGTGTGGGGTGCCCATGATCCTGAGGAAGAGGGGAGGCAGAGCTCAGGGACCCCTGCTGTGGCTGATGGTTACTTGAGTAACCTGCAAGCAACACCCATGCATTGCAACTCGCAAGATTAAGACATTTTGGATTACTTTACGTTCAGCACGTTAAGGGAAGCCGGCGGCTCTCCAGTGGCAGATGCTTCAAGAGGCAGTTATCAGCCTCTAAATTTCAGACATCCTTTTGAGCCATTACTGCTTAAAAGCAAAATCCCTCCTCTTAGGGTAAGACATTAATTTATGTATTTCAAAATCTTACATGCAGAGATAATAAGCCTGACAAAAAAACCCTGATTTATGTGGGTGTCCAGAGGGTGGTTAAGGATATAGCAAGCTTAAGTGTTTTGACAGATTTTGGCTTCTATTTTTTTTCTGTGTCTATTTTTTCTCTTCCTTCCTTTCTTTGGAAGAGGAAAAGGGAAAACCTTTTTTGAAATGTACATGAGTCAGAAATGCTGACACAACCTTAATGTATCCATTAATAATGCCAGGTTTATTTAAGCTGGTATAGATCCAAGCATTGCTGAAAAGCGAGACGCTATTCTTTAAAATGTCACTGGATGGGAATTTCAATTAATACAATTCCACAAATATTGCCTGTAAAGACGGGCTAGCCGTAAAAATACTGCCCTGCAAAACAGGTTTGTACTTGTGGTAAATCAAGGGAAGGCATTTGTAATGTAATTTATCAGAAGTGTGATTATTTTCATTACGAGAGCTCTTTGTGAAAGGGATTCCAGTGTCAGCAAAGGAGCAGAAATGTTTCAGAGAGGCTTTGCCTAATCCAGGGACAGGGCGGCCTGTACACTTCCAGGGCCTCGACTGGAGAAAACTCCCAAAGCTCGGCTTTCCAATACGCGAGGGAGCCGAGGATTCCCGAACGTTCAGCCAAGTTGGGCAGCGCTGAGATCAGGAACTGCTGGCAAGCAGGTGGACGGCTTGGAATAGACCAGCAAGAGTTTCCAGCTCCTGGTTTTCGAACAGCAGCAAAAAGGCTTTCCGGCCATTAGACCAGTGATGGCGGACCTTTGAGAGGCCCAGTGCCCAAACTGCGACCCAAAGCCCACTTATTCATCGCCAAGTGCCAACACTGCAATAAAAACTGGAAACTGAGGTTTTAGATTAGAAAAAACACCTCACAGCCAGTCCAGTATCCTTGGCGGCACACTGACTGGCCATGCGGAAGCTTGTGAGTGGCTTGTGAGTGGCGCCACTACTTTCTGAGCATGCGCATGGCCCCTGTGTGCCCTGTTATCCGATGCTCGAATGCAGGGGCAATGCTGGCGCGACTTGGCTTGCATGCCGACATAGAGGGCTGTGTGTGCTCACTGTGGCATGCATGCCGTAGGTTCGCCACCACTGGCCTAACCCTAATATAGGGGTACACTTCCCCTGATAAGAGGGCGATTTTGAAAAACCCTTCCTAGAGTAGCTTTTTCTGCGCAGCTCATCATTTCTGCCCATCCTAAACACATTCCAACCATCAAAACCGTGCCAGGACACCCCCTTTTCCTAACCCTAACCCTATCCTGGGGCCCACCCTAACCCTAATATAGGGGTATACTTCCCCTGGTAAGAGGGCGATTTTGAAAAACCCTTCCTAGAGTAGCTTTTTCTGCGCAGCTCATCATTTCTGCCCATTCTACACACATTCCAGCCATCAGAATCATGCCAGGACACCCCCTTTTCCTAACCCTAACCCTACCCTGCTGCACACCCCAACCCTAATATAGGGGTATACTTCCCCTGATATGAGGGCGATTTTGAAAAGGCCTTCCTTGAGTAGCTTTTTCTGTGCAGCTCATCATTTCTGCCCATTCTAAACAGCTTCCAACCATCAAAATTATACCAGGACCCCTCATTTTTCTAACCCTAACCCAGTGATGGCGAACCTTTCAGATACCGAGTGCCCAAACTGCAACTCAAAACCCACTTATTTATCGCCAAGTGCCAACACTGCAATAAAACCTGAAAACTGAGGTTTTAGTTTAGAAAAAACACCTCACAGCCAGTCCAAGCAAATATCTTGCCAGCAGCCTGCAAGACCTCCAGTGGTCCGGAAGGCACCTGGCTCCATCCCTCTGGACCACCGATTCTGTCCTGGCTCCAGTGGGAGGAGCCTTGGGGTTCTGGTGAAAAGTCCCAGGTTGATTCCATGCGACAGGTACCTGCCCTTCTCCTGCTGTTGCCCCAGGTTCACTGTCCACCTGCAGGGTAACTGATGTGCTGTCATGCTATGGAAAGACTCTGCCTTTTGCAGGACAGGTGCCCTGAGATTTATTTTTATTTATTTATTTGGAATTTTTGTATGCTGTCCCTTTCGCATAAGCCTCGGGATGGCTTCCAACACCATAAATAAACAATCTTACAAATAAGTACATATAAAATCTGGATACATCCTGGCTAAAAAATTTAAAACCAATAAATAATATTAACAATTATTAAAATATCATTTAAATAAAAAGGTCTTGGCCTGGTGCCGAAAAACAAATTACGACGGCGCCAGGCGGACCTCTCTGGGGAGCGTGTTCCATAAGTTAGTATGCCTGCCTGCCTCTCAAAGGGCAGCATTTGAAAGGGAGCAAATCTGTCGGGTTTCCCTACAGTTGCATTGACTGCAGTCCCCATCATCCCCAGCCAGCCTGGCCATTTTCCTGCCACAGCCGCATCATGATATCCTTGCCAGGATCATACCCTGACTGTTGACAGTGGGGAGAGAGCAGGCACAATAGTCTGCGGCTAACGGTCCTTAGTCGAAGGAATGAGAGAACTGGTCCAGTTCATCTCAGAAGCAGCTCACTTTGCCCCTTTTTCACAGCTTTGTTCCCAGTGTATTTACTTCTTGATGACTGGTAGGCCGCACACACAAACGCTGTGCCTTTCTGTCTCCATCCAGTTCTGCACAATTCATCCCCCACGTACAGGAGGCTCTCCATCCCTCGGCGGCCGTGAAATCGCTCTACTGCCGCAGGGAGGGACGGAGGTGCAAAACTCCGCAGGTTCATTGGGGCAGCTTAAAGAGCAGCGCAGTTTGCACCCTCCGCAAATCTCCCGCCAAGTGGCTCCAACCCAAAACTTCCGAAAGTTTTACAGGTCACAGTTGTACCTTTCGGAGTTTCTGTAAAATCTCCTTTTGGGCTGGAACATCGCTTTCTCTCCATAATGTTGACTCTAGGCAGGCAACTCCGACGGCTGTTTTCCTTTCCCCCGCTTTGCTTCTAAAAGCCCTTATTGTGTTTTGAAGAAAGCACAATGCAAGGGGCAGGCTTGAGGTCGCCTCCTTCAAAGTGGATTAAGGAGCTAAACCCAAGTGGGACCCGGGCGCCTACACTCTCCCCACCGAAATGCTTTGGAACTCCCAGTTTTTGACTACCATTTGCATGTTACAAGAAGCAGGAGAATGGGGCAGTGGAAGTGCAAAATTATAATGTATTTTTACAGTCCATTTGGTGTGGGGGGATGTGGTTTATAGCATTTAATGTGGTGGAGGGTGTGTTTATGGGGGAGTTTAGACAAGGAATAGAAATTTAGCGATGCGATCGCGAAGGAAACTCTGCTCGGAAGCTGAGCATGGCAATATCTGATGGTGCAGGCAAACCCAAAGCCCTGCTTGGAAGTTTCCTGGTGGCGTTCGGCAGGGCGGTGCGGGAAACAGAACCCTGTGGCAGGTGGACCTGATTCAGCAAAGTGGTTCTTATTTAGTACGATAGTTAGAGATGGGACCTGGATGCCCAGAGAGCTGTCTGGGTGAATGGGCGCCACAGAAATAAAGTAAGTCCACGTCCAGGTTCAGGAACCTCTAAGCGAGGCTAAGGAAGAAATCGGGCTTGGATTTCAGGCTTACCCAGGTGGGACCGATATGTGAACTGAAGCAGTCAGACTTCAACTGTTGGCGGTTGTGTGAATATTGTGAGGCAGTTGTCCAGTTTAGAAAACGAGGTACGAAAGGTGCGTATCACGGAGAAGTACACACAAGAATGTGACACAACGTAGAGAAATGCATTGTATTGGGGGACATTGCTTGCAAAACGATGTATATTAGAGAAGAGTGTTTTAAGAGGCTTATGTTAGGAAACTACATGTGAAAACATACAAATGTATTGCAGAGTTACGTGGAATTGGGAAGAAATGAATTTAGGATTGGAAAAACGAGAAACAGTTCAGCCAGAATAGACAGATGGATCCTTCGCTCCCTTCCTCTGTGTATCAGCAGCAAGGGATGGAGCCAATGGGTCAAAATGCTGGAATACATTTAACTTTTAGGTCAGATTCTTCCCGGTGAATCTGCAGCTGATATCCTAGGGATATATTGTCCCCAGACATACACCTTCTGGGTCACAATAGAGTTACTGTTTTTATTTAGTATATTTACCCACCACGCAATAATAAAACACGGTCTGGTGAGTTTCCAGTCGAGGTTCAGGCCAAATAAAACTAAAAACCTCACCTGAAATAGAAGCAGAATAAGACGCAGTGTCGCAACCAAGTGAATGGGTAACGAGGGCGAAACAGCTAAAAGGCTCTCAGCAATTTTTTCGGGCTGGAAGGCCTGGGGTGTGTATTAATCTAGCCACAGGGATCCCTCTGCCTTCCATAATTTGGCGCGGTGGGCGAGGAATCCCTTGGGAGAGGCCCAGTAGCCACTGGTGAGAGGGACTCTTAAACCAGTTTACGTCTGTGGTGTGCAGAAATCCACAGTTACAGACCTGCGTCTGCTCACCGTCGGCCCTTTTATCGTTCCTCACATTCTTTTCCTCCTCCTCCCCCATCATTAGTAGTGGGATTTCGGCTCCCTGTGGGTAGGACCCACTTTCCTTTGGGGCTTAAGCTTACTCTGGAAAGTATTGTTCGCCTTTTTTTTTTTTTGGATTTATATCCTGCCTTTTTCCTACAAAGGGCTCAAGGCAGCTTACATCATTCTCCTCCTGCATCTTATCCTCACAACAACAGCCCTGTGAGGTAGGTTGGGCTGAGAGTCTGTGACTGGCCCAAAGTCACCCAGTTGGTTCCATGGCCGAGCGGGGACTAGAACCCAGTCCCCTGCTCTTAACCACTACGCCACACTGCCTTGATGGTGACACATAAACCCTTCCCTCTAAGAGCAGATTCGGGTGGTGGGTGCCAGCAGAAATGGAGCTAAAATGAGGCCCGTGAAAAACACGAGACAAACGGGCCACACAGAACCGTTTTTAGCACCCAAAGGGTGAGGGTGCTTAGTGCTGAGGAGTAAGAATGGCAAAGGACTAAAATGGCAGGTCGGGGAAATAAAGGGGCTTGTCAGAACTTTAGCACATCAGAGAAGTGGGAGCACCTATGTAAAAAAAGGGGAGACACGGGAGCAATTTGCTGTCGGTCAAGAGGGCCATCCGGCGTGAATCTCTCGTTTCAGTGTCTGGACTTTCAGAAACAGAACAGAGTTACAATTAATTGCCACAGTTCACGCTTTCAGAGTCAGTTTTAACGTGGCCAAGTCCTGGCTTCCGTGGGCTGTTTGCAGCGATTTCCAGGGGATGGATTCTCCTGACACCGAGGGGCAAGCCGAGAGAAAGGTGTCTCAGGACCAGCCGCAGCACCGTCGCCTGCACCCTGCCGCCAGCCAGCCGCCAAAGAGTTAAAAGAAGCCCTGCTTGAGGCTGATAAAATGCCAGCTTCTCATTTCTCCTGCCGAGAAGGCGGGGTGGGGTGGGGGGAGACCCTGATCTGGAAAATGTCATCAATAAAAACTGCATTTAAAGAGTAAATGATGCACCCGGGCTACCGTGGGCAGTTGGACGCAGTCGGATGAAAAGGCCCTTTAAAGCACCGATCCCGCTCAAACGGCGCTGCCTTTTGCATCTAGGAAAGAAAGGGCTTGAGGCCGGCCAGCCTCCCAGCCGCGGTATTTAGGGGTGTGAGCGTGGCCGGACAGAAAGGGAAGAGCAGGCTGGAAGGGTTGCCGGATTGGGCCCCGCCAGTGTCCGAGGATTCGTCCCTGCACACACACCCAAAACAAAACGCTGAGTGCGAAATCTAGGCGGTCCGTCCGGTCAGAATGTGCACCATCTAGTTTTTCCCAGACCACGACTTCCATTATCCTCATTCGGCATGGCCACTGGGAGAAGCTTACTTGTGGGCTCTTATCCACGCTGCGCGCTTGTCTACGTGACCCCCTGCAAGCCGACGCTGCCCCATTTCTGGGTTATTCTGCCAGATGATAATTCGCAATTCAGTTTTTCCCTCCAGCAAAGCGTACTTACTAGTCGGTGCCAATTTCCCTCAAAGCATGCATTTTTGTATAGGTTTTTATCCTATTGTTCAAGCTAAGAAATGCATCAGATCGTTCACAAGGGCGCCTTTGACAGGACTTCCTGCACTGTGCTTCCGCAGCTCCAGTGCCCCGGATTTTAAGCTGCCTCCACCAAAATGTTTCCACTGGAGTTACCGCATCCAAGCGGTGGTCACTAAACACTTGAGCAGCTTATATGTGCAAAGCAATAGACTGGTCGGGAAAATTAATTCTGTTCATATTGTAATGCACATGTGCGTAATTAGTACTTGCAGGCCAATCCATGAACTGACCTTCAAAATTTGCATTTTTCAGAATTTTAAAGCCGGGTTGTCCAACCAAAAACTGTGCCTGTTAGTGACAAGAAAGATACGACTATATTGTATTGAGGAAAGGGTTTGCAAAAGAGTGTGTAGAAAGCCAAACGGAGTATGAATTTTCATGCTTTTTTATAAGAAAAATCTCAGAATGAACTGAATTTCTATTGGGAAAATGTCCACTACAGAGGGGAGGAATTGTTTGCTCCCCTTTGTGTGGCCAGAAGCTAATGCGCAAGCTTTTACTCATGCGCATGCATCACGCATGGAGAACTTGACTGGATCGAAGGGTGGAATATATGTGTTCTGGAGAGAAAGGGTCCTTCGCACTGGCTGGAAACACCTTCTGCCAGATAAGCTTCCAAGGTATACAAAGCGGAACATTTCTTGCAGCATCCATTTCCAAAGTTGTATTTTAAAACGGTATTACTATCACCAGTTACAGCAACAGCAATGCTTTGCATCCAGTCTGAAGCGTTCCCAACCGCTGGCTTGAATTCCAGCACTTGGAGAGTCCATTCTCTCCCTAGGCAGTTGGTTCCGTTGTCTCACTGCTGTGTCGGAAACTGTGTGTGTGTGTTCAACAAAAATCAGTTGTCCTGAGACTGAAGCGGTTGTTTTGTGTCTTGGTTGATGGAGACAGGTTGCAGCTCCTTTTCTGAGGGACCGTTCCTATAGGTACTTGGAAAACCTCCATCTTGACCTACCAGAGTCGAACATAACACTGTTCTGTCACTCTTTCCTTGTAGTGACTAGTTTCTAGTCTGCTGATAAATTTTGTTTTCTCTGAACGTGTTCCAGTTTGTTTGCATCTGTCTTTAAACATAGGTGTGTCTTTCCTTCTCGCAGATTATTCTCAACTCGATGCACAAATACCAGCCAAGACTACACATTGTCAAAGCGGATGAAAACAATGCGTTTGGCTCCAAGAACACGGCTTTCTGCACCCACGTATTTCCAGAAACTTCCTTCATATCCGTGACGTCGTACCAGAATCACAAGGTATGTGGCATTCTGCATCCTGTGCCTATTTTGTTATTTTAATTTAGGGATGATCAGAAGGCATAAGTCACGATTCTACCGGGTAAACGGCTCCTCAGAGAAGCCTACAAAATAGGCTAGATTTGGTCCTTGCCATCTGTTAAAAGCAGTGATGGCTCACTTTGCCTAGCTTGAACTATAACTCATAATTGGGCAAAAAATTGTGAGTTTTCTACACCTCCCTCCAGTGCCCTCCAACTAAGCCATGGTGCCCATCTACACATCTTGTAGCTGTTGCATTGAGAAATTAATTATGCATTGTCCAAAGAAGCGCCTTCCTTTTTTCTGCCCTGCAGCTATTCTAACACACCGGGTGACCCAGTATTCTCCTGGGATGCCCAAATTCCACACCGGTCCTGCCCGTTTATGTGTCTGTCTTCACAAAATCAGGATTCTAGGTACCAGAGTGACATGTGCCACTTGCAGGCTTTTCAGGGTTTGAAATTAAAGGCGCCACCACACTCGGAACGGTCATGGAAAGGGTTTCCCTGGGTGTGGGAAGCGCCATGATCCAAGGAGCTAAAAGGGTTGAAAGTCAGCTTCAGTGAGTGACCCAGGATTCTGGTATGGTGAGAAACGCTGCACGATCCCACGGTGCTGGAAAGCGGGGCCAGCCGCAAGGAGCTGGCTTGGCAGTAGTCTTAGGAGTGGCCAGAGCTGAGCATGTCTTCCCAGAAATCCCAGAAGGAGAGCCATGGTAAGTCTGTTGGGGCAAAAGCGGCAGTGAGCCTTGCGGGGCCACCAAGGTGACCACATCTGCCCTGGTGCAAGTTTTCACCCTTCCAGTTGGGCGCTAGAGCTGTTGGCCCTGCTGGGGTGGGTCGTGTGCACCCCCACAAGGTGTGTGTCTCAAGATGCCACAAGCTCTCGCCATCCGTCTCTCAAGGGGTGAGCTCTGGGCAGCTTTGCCCAGCCAGAGGTGCCGGGCGACATCTTCCTGGGGATTCTGGGAGCTGTAGTCCAGCACCTCTGGAGAGTAATTTCTGGGGAACTTTGTGGTCCGAAGTGGCTGTTAGCGAAGTGGAAAGCCCTGCAGGGACGGCAGGTGCCAGAAGCTCTGGGCGCTCTGCGTGGGGGGACGGATCGCTCACGAGGCTGCAGGACGGCCCTTCACCTGATCTAGAAAGGCGGCCGTTCCGTTTGGCAAGGTGGTGATCTATTGGAGGTAGGCTGTGAATCAACACACACACACAGGTCCTGCTTGATTTTGCCAAAGCCCAGAGGATACGGCTTGGGAGAGGAAGGAAAGCGGACTGGGCTTTAAGTTTTTTCAAAACGAATCTTGGCAGTCGCGGTGGCGAGCCCGGTAACTAATGAATCAAAGACCATAAACTCTCGGATGTCATTCAAAACAGCAAGCAAACGTAATAATGACTGGTAAAGCCGAGCCATAAATCCACAGTGAAAAGTAATTACAGTATATGTATTTAGAGAGACATACAAGGAATGTTACTATAAAAGCAGAGCTAAGGGCCTGACTTGTGGTCAGAACGAGGAGGAAAAAGGGATTTTTGGAGTGGGCGTGAGAGAGAGAATTGGAGGGGTGAGAATACACAGGACAGGTTTCAGCTCTTGTCTTGTACTGGATTTACACACGTTTCTGTGAAGGTTCGGTCTGATTGGATGCATGTGACAAACCTGGGGTCTGGACTGACAGCACTATCAAGAATTTATGAACCGAATCACAGTCTGTGTGGGGATAAGTGAACCTCAGGCTTGTGAGAGCAATTTTGGGGACGGTAGGATTGGACCCTAAGATCTACCAACGAAATGCAAAACGCTGGCTCAGGGACTCTGCCATACATGTAGGATTAAGGACGAGGCCTTCAGCCCTATTTGCAGCCTGTGAATTTGTTTTCAGTACTGAAACCCTTGGAATCCTTTCTCCCCACCGGCCCTCAACAATTCCGGGTTTTGCTCCAAGTGTTACTGGTTTCACTGGCCTACTTTAAGGATAGGTATTCCTTTTATTTGCACTGTTAAACAACTGGGAGTCGGAAACTCTCGCCCATCTGCGCTTGGCTCTGCCTCCTGCTGGCCAGCTGCAAAATGAACGGGCACACAGGTTTGTGGCGGGCATCTTGGGGAAAAGTGCCTGCAGAACCGCACGCGATTCGCTTCACAGAAGAAAATATGGGAACTGCCGGGACTGTCTCCCCACAAACTGCTGCTCTTGGTATAAAAGCAAAGGTGGGTTTCCTTCCGTGCGTCGGCAAGCACAACCTTCTAGCACAGATTTCATGCAGGAAGTGGCGGAGGGGGGATACATAAAGAGGAAGGGAAACCGGATGGCGTACAGAAAGGCAGGAGTACCAAGGAACATTCATTCCTGCATGGTCTTTAACTTGTGTAACCCATGGCAAAGTTGTCAGACGTAAAATGAAGCTATCCAGAAGCGGCTTTGTCTTGAGGGCCTTTATTGAGAGAGATCACCTTGAGGTCCCACTTAAAATGTCAGTATTATGGAGAGGGTCATATTTCTACACAAATGACCCAGAGACATGCTGGTTTCTCAGCGCTCGGCTTCAAAGCTCCCTTCTCTGCATCTCTGTTTGCAAACGGGGAAGTTTGTCGACTTTGGGGCTGAGGGAGTCTTGATTTCATTTCATAATTAACTACTGTTTTGGTAGCATGAGCAGCATTGACAAAATGAAACGGAGGGGGGAAAAGCTTGGCAAAATTGTGGCTTTTTGTTGATAGCGTTGTTGATTTTAGTGAGTTTTTAAACTACCTTTCACGACAAATGATCCTCCCGAGGCAATTCATAATGGCCAGGTAAACAATAGAATAAAATTTCACAAAAACAGCAGCGTTAGAATATTGAAATAACAGCAGTGCACCAACATTAAAATAGCAGCAGCTGATAAAAGGTTTGGCACCGAAAAGCCTTTGGAAGCCGACTGGAATGACTCCAAAAGGCCAGCAAGAGGACGACGAAACGTGTTTCCTTGGGATGATACTACGGGGTTCCCCTGGCATGGCCTTGTCCCTTGGACAAGTACCTGTGAGCATGTAGGAGGTACTTAGCCTGGCCCAACCATTCGGGCTTCAGACATTCCTACCTGCGCTATCAGGTGTGCTCAGGTGCGGAAAGCTGGGCAGTGATGCTTGAGCTGATGGAGAACAAGGCCCTGGACAGACAGAGAGGTCTCCAACTGGGAGGTGGAATCCAGGTCTCTCAGGCTGGGATTCTGCTCTGTGCTTCCCCGTGGGGCTTTGACTTGGGCCCTCGCAAGGCCCGCTCCTTGATACCACAGTCAAGATGGCAGATTTGGTGTCACGCCTGGCCCTGCCCGGAGATGTTCTCCGTTGGCCATGGCATCCGTTGGCTGTTTGCCTCGTTTGCCCCCCGCGATTGGCAAACTCCATTTATGCAGGGAAGCTGCAGGGCTGGCCTAGCACGGCCCCCGCTGATTTAATGCCCTTCGTTACGCATTGCTGTGTCGTGCTTGCATGCATTTCCACGCAGATGGGGGGACCAGAAGGTGAGGTTAAAATTTGTACAGCCACATCCCCCCCTCGCTATCTTTCCATCTATTCTGCCCCCACCTGGAAAACAATATTGTTGGATGAAATTTAAGGGGCAGAAGAGAACGAGCTCATCAGATGAGCACTGTCTGTTTGGCAAGGCGAAAGGCAGCTGCAGGAGAGAGGTGTCCGTGAGGAGCAGGCGGCTGCCCAAACGGGGACCAGCAAAGCTTCGCGAGGCAAGACGGGCCGTGCGAGGCTTCGTGTCCTTGCCCCCCGTGCTTCCACCACAGGCGCGACGCAGCCGAGCGAGCTCATGGATACCGGCGGTTGCTTTTTGCTTTCTCTTCCGCCCGACCTGTCCAGTCGCACAGTCCTGTGCCTCAGCAGTAGCACTGTGCGGTGTTTCTGCACACAGCAGGTTTGCTCTTCAGTAGGTGGAAGCGTTTGACTTAGAAATGTTTGAGAATAGAAGTGCTGCCATCGCCCATCTTTAAGCAGAGCTGCTAAAATTCCTGCTCGTGCGGTCGTGTATGCTTGTGCCGGGCCTTTGACTTCTCCACAATTCGATGTGTTACAGCCTGCAATCAAAGGGGATTTGATTGGCATTGTTCCTGCTGCAACAGAATGCTCGGAATGTACGCTGGGCCTGTTGGCATATCCCCCCAAGACATTCTGCTGCTTCGGATCGGTGCGGGATTAGTTTTGGCTGGCAGGGCATGAAACCTGTGCAGAGGTCTTGAGTTAAGCTAGACTGGGCCGTGGCTGTTCATTCACCCTTTTCGAAGCGGCTCATCCAAATGGCTGAGTGTATTATTTTGACATCAGGCATGCTGGCATTACCGAGCCACAAGCAAGCCGCTGATTCCTAAGGCGCGTGTTCAAATAAAAACCAGCTCTGCGGAAAGCCAGCCAGAGACACGCCCTGCAAATCTTGGTTGCAGAGTTCAAGTTGCAGGCGTAAGCATTATGGCCTCAGCATGGTTAACCAGAGGCTCTGGCGAGGCTTCTTGCGTATTCCACCCAGAGCGCCGGGGCACGTTGGCCAGAGGAGCCCCGAGTGAGAAACGCAAGTGCCTGTTCTTGGAGCGCACTTGTTTGGGGTGGAGGACCATGCCTGACAAAGGGGCAGGAAGCGAAGGGGATCAAGGGAGGGGGAAGCAAAGGGGTTTGGTGACCCACGTGCCTGAATCGGCCCAGGGCTCCTTCAGAGGCTGCCAGAGCCCCGTTGCAGAAGTAGGGCTGTCCCTCAAAAACTAAGAGGGGCCTGACGACACCCTCCGGACTCACCCACTTTGTCTCCTCCTCTTGCAAGATAACCCAGCTGAAGATCGAGAACAACCCCTTCGCCAAGGGCTTCCGGGGCAGCGACGACAGCGACCTGCGTGTGGCGCGGCTGCAAAGGTGGGCATGCGCAGTGCGGGGGGCCGGCCCCAGCCCCCTTCGGCTGCTTTGCAGCTGCTGCCTCTGACGGGTGGCGTTTATTTTATGCCTGGGAAGCAGCTGGCACGGGGCACGTTCCTCTCCGCCAGCAGGATCCCTTCCTTTGCCGTTTTGGGAATGGAGGAACCCCACCCAGGGGTCCTTCTGTTGGCTCCGGCACCCTCCCTCTTGCTGGTGACCTCTCCCGACTGCCCCAAAATGCCTGTGGGAGGCACAGTGGGATGGCACAGGGCTTGCTGGGTGGGCACAGGCAGCAGTGACACGGGCAGACTTGTCTTCGGGACCCCAGAGAAGTAGCTGAGAAGTACCCCCCCCCCCAGTTCCCTGCCACTTTCGTTTCTGCTTTGGGCTGACTTCTGAGGGATGAATTTTCAAAGGCACCCCTGCAACCCACTGTCGCCTGCCCTTCCACCACTCCGTAACCAGTTCCTCTCTGCCTGCAGCAAGGAGTACCCAGTGATCTCCAAGACCATCATGCGGCAGAGGCTGGTGCCGACGCACGGGCAGCTCTCGGCCAAGGCGGACGTCAGCCCGCTGCACAGCAGCCACCAGGGCCTCCAGCACTACCAGTACGAGAACGGCACCCACGTGCAGTTCGCCGGCTCGGAGGCACAGGAGCTGCCCCTCAACACCTTCACAGCTCAACGGGAGTCGGGGCTCTTCTACCACTGCCTGAAGCGGCGAGGTAAGGGCGCCCGGCGGGCAGGCGAGCACCGGGAAGGGAGCCCCGAGTAGCAGGGGGGCTTCCGGCCACGTCCCAAAGGGTCTTGTACAAGGCCTTGGGGCCTACAGGGATGGCAGCCTGAGTGGGAACTTCTCTCCTTCCTTTTGAAAATTGCTTTGGCCTTGCTCTGTGTAACTAGCAGCTCAAGAGTGACGATTTATTTATATTGTATGAATGGGGGCTTCATGCCACGTTTTTAGGCGGGCCAGTCTGGTAAGTACACACCCACGTTAGTTGTGAAAGGTTGCCACCCCAAGCTTACCTGCTAGGAAATAATCCCTACCGAACGCCCTGGAGTGTTCTTTTGGGCAAGCAGGGCTGGGATTGTACTGCTGGAGCCTTGTCAGGGAGAGGAGAGGAAACGGGGGACAGCAGAGCTTGGAAGGACAAGCGCAAGCGAATCACTCGATGCATCATCATCATCATCATCATCATCATCATCATCATTATTATTATTATTATTATTATAACATTTCTATGCCGCCCCTTGCCGAAACCTCGGGGCGGCTTACAACATGATAAAATACATTGAAATACAATAGTACTTAATAAATTACCATTAAATATAAAAATACAAAAAAATACATTGATTTACAAATACAAAATTAAAATTATCTGTATAAGATAAAAATATAGGAGGAGAAAGAGAAGGAAGAAGAAGTTGCCCCGGCCAGATCATATGTTTTAACAATTGAAATGATGTTTAAATAAAAAGGTCTTTACCATGCTTAGCAGACACACATTTTAATGAATATAATTTATTTATTATAAATTGTATTTAATGAATATAATTTATATTTCTGATAGACATTCTCTGGGGGACTCAGTATATTAAGCAGGGTTTTTCAGCTCAGGAAACCCTTCCGCGGCAGATGCTCCATGCAGAACGGAGACCTTTCTCTGCGCTCGGAGCAGTTCTTTGCCAGTTGCCAGAACACGCCCTTCGCTTTATCTTGCGAGGTTTCTGTGGCTTTTTGACACGAGGTCCTGGCTTATGTAGAGACACTGGGGAGTCAGGGAGCGCTCACAGTTAAGTCACTCGGGGACTCCTTGAACTTGGCAAAAGCCACACTGCAAAAGCGTCGCAGGCAGCTGGCGATCGAGATGGATGGGAAGGAATCGGGATGACTCAAAGGAGTAGGCGAAGCCACTGGCGCTTTCTGTGGGTAAAGCAAAGCCAAGCTCGATCGTCTCAGTTGGACACTGGCAACACCCTTTTTATTAGTAAGGAATATCTTTCTGAAAGAGTGATAAATGCTGTAACCATGTTAATGGGAAGGAAGGAAAAAGTGATCCTGCAGCTTTTCAAACTGCTTAATCCAGGCAGAGCAGCGAACGGCCTGATCTTACAGAGAATTAGGTAAGTCTAAGTCCCTTGAAATCAAGCCTTAGCCACACCTAGTTCTGCGGAGAGCAAGATATAAGACCAAGAGGCTGGAATAGTGTTTGTTGAGCTGGTGGTGGGAGGGGAGTAGTGATATCCCCAGTTTTAAAATGTTTGCAAGGATCCCAGAAAAGACAGTTTGGACGGCTGTTCACCACATCTCTTGTGGGTCAGAGAGGAAGCAGGAGGTCTCAACCAGAACTGAAGCGGTAGAGCGTCTCCTTCCAAAGAAGTCTTCCTCTCTGGCCATTTCATGCACAAGGGGTGTTCTAGCGGGCACACTCGGTCTACTCCGAGCCTGCAGAAAAGGCCTGCTGTCGCGGCCATCTAGCATCAGCTTTCCCCAACCTGGGTCCCTCTGCAGGTGTCCGACCACACTTCCCATGATCCTCAGCCGCCATCCCTCAGCCCACTTTAGACGGCTGTACTTAGAATTGTGCTGCAGGGGTCAGGTAAGGCTCGTCAGGATGGTGGGGTCTGCTCAGCACGTACCTGCCATTCCGTGCGATCACAGCCCTCTCCCTGTCTCTGGAAGGCACAGACACCCCTCTGGAATGACCGCCGCTCATCCGTTGATGGCCACAGAAATTGTACAGCTCTGTTATTTTAGCATGGCCACTGTTGTTGTTGCAGTAGTTTTTGTCGTCAGAAGTTTGCAAGTGACAAACTTGCAAAATAAATTTGTGACGTGTGTGAGGTGACAATACTGCACAGAGGGCCATTTGTGGGCCGTTTCCCGGGTCCCATTAGCGAAAGTCAGCTGAAAATCAGCATTAAAGGGGGGAAAGCAGCTGGTGCTGGTGCAGTTTTATCTTTGTTAGCTTCCAATGTCCCTATATTTTTGCTTTTGTTTTTTGAAGGGTCAGGGAACTCCATTAACCACAGCAGTCAACGCTCTAGGAAGGAGCCACAGGAAGGTGGGAGGTGGAATTAGTATCGCCCTTTCCTGGACTAGTTGGCGATTTGGGGAAGTGTTGAAAAGGTGAAGGACAGTAAGGAATGTCACAGCACAGCACTTCAAAAAGAGAGGACTGCATTGCGAAGTGAGAGATGGCGGCCCTGAGCCTGCCCCCTTCTTGTTACCCCGTTTCCTTGCTCCCTTTGATAGCTGCAATCAGAGGGAAACAAGATACTATCCATATTTGACAGCCATTACGGGTTTACTTGGAAAAGACCAAGAAATCGTGGTAATTATGAGCACAGCCGTGCGATTTTTAGGGGCTGAAGACTTTAAAATCTTTCTGAGGTGTTGGAGGGTGGGGGGTAGGAGGAGGGAGGCAAGATGGGCCCAGGATATGTGCCAGGGACCATGAGAAGACTAAGCAGGGAAGAAGGGGGGGGAGAGTCCACGGAGGGCCTGGCGGGCAGTGCTTCAGAGCGTCTTCGCTTAGTGTGACCTGAGACCTGGTCTAATGTGTCGCCTTCACCTCCGAAAGTCTTTGGGTGATGCTGGAAGGTACCTTAGTGGCCATGAGGAAGAAAGTAAGGCTGCTTACCTTCCCGAATGTCCTTTGCGTGGCCGTCGGTGCATTCATGCAGGCCCTGTGCGTGTGCGTGTTGCACAGCGACCACAAAGAAGACCCTCTCTATCCATACCTGGAATTAAACCATGCCGTCCGTACGGCTTGCCCGGCTTGCTTCCAGACATTCCCCAGGGGCCGCAAGGGCTAGCAACGTAACATAATGGTTTGCGTTGGGAGAGAACTGGGGGTTTGCTGGGAGCCCACAGTCACCCTGAATGCCTGCCGTTCCCGTTTTCCAAAGTGCTGATGCAGCGATTGCAGCTGGAGACGCCTCGGGCGAATGAGGCCGCCCGCCCTGTCTTAACGCACCTCTCGGTTTTGTCCCCGGCTACAGAGGGTGCCCGGCACCTGGAGCTCCCCTGCAAGCGCTCCTATCTCGAGGCGTCCTCGTCCGTGGGGGAAGAGCACTATTTCCGCTCGCCGCCGCCGTACGAGCAGCCGATGCTGAGCCCCTCCTACTGCGGGGACGTGGCGCCGCGGGAGGCCTGCATGTACTCGGGCTCGGGCGCCGAGATCGCCAGCGTCTCCTCGGTGGAGGACCTGCCGCCGCCCCCGCCGCTCAGCTGCAACATGTGGACTTCCGTTGCGCCGTACACCAGCTACAGCGTCCAGACGATGGAGACGGTGCCGTACCAGCCGTTCCCCGCGCACTTCACCGCCACAACCATGATGCCTCGCCTGCCCACCATCGCCAACCAGAGCTCCCAGCCCCCGGCCAGCAGCCCCTTCACGGTGTACAACCAGCTCTCGCAGTCTCAGGTCCGGGAGAGGGTCCCCGCGTCCTCCTTCCCGCGGGAGAGGGTGCACCCGGCCGTGTGCGAGAGGAAGGTCCCGTCCCCCCACATAAGCTCCGCCAACGAGTTTTTGTACTCCCAGACCTTCTCGCTGTCCAGGGAATCGACTTTACAGTACCACTCCGGCATGGGGACCGTGGACAACTGGGCGGATGGATGACTGGCTGCGGGGCGAGGGACACACTGGCCGAGGCCGGACTCGCCGCCTGGGGCCAGGCCGACTCCGTGTTAATCCCTGTGGGTTACTTGCACTTCCCCGGCGCCCACGGAAACCGGCGATTCCCTGGGCCTTTGCGTCGCCGAAAAGCTCGCTCGCCCGCTTTCCGTTGGACCCCAAGGTGGGAGGGGGGGACAGTCCAGTTCCGTGCACAGGCCCCTGGGCTCAATGGCTTGGATCCACCCGCTGCTTTTGTCCCGTCTCCTGTTGGTCCCCCAAACAACCCGAAAACAAGCAAGCCAGCCCTGCACCAGAACCTCCCCCATTTCGTTCAAGCAGGGCACCCTGCTATGTCCTGGCATTGTGTAGATGTCTTACAGGGAACAAAGTCACACTGCGAGGGTGGGCCCCAGCCACAGTTGGGCCAAAGCTGGCCCTGATGGAGGAGGAGACGGAAGGGGCCTCTCGCGATGCCCCCGTTTCGATTCAGTGCCAACAGCTCCCTCTTGGCAAACCGAAGCGCAGGATTCTTCTCTGAGAAGCAGCCCGGGGCAGCTCTGAGCCTTGCACGGAGGCGGAGGGCGGGCTCACTCTGGGAAGGGAAAAAAGGACATTTTTCAGATTGTGTCTGTGGGGAGCAGAAGCTATTAAGAACCAAGTACTTCCCTGCACACAGACACAACACGGGGTGGGGGAAGCAGTTGGCTCCATCGAGAAACAGAACCCCCATTTCTAGCTGCAAACGGAGAATGACAGGAGGAGGAACTTTCTGGGGTCACCCCCCGCCTGACTCTGTGAAAATAGTTTGACAAGGTTGACTAACGTGTCCTGTGACTTGCACCCACAGGGACATCCATGGAATAGAATTAGAATGAAGAACGCCAAGTGTTTCCCTGCAGGGGGGCATCTGCTGGGGCATAGGAACTGAGTTTGTAACGCTTGCTCGGGCTCCACCGTGGCTTCACGCAAGGAAGCATTGCAGATTTAGGTACTGGGCAACCCCCGATCCGGCGCGACACGAGCAGCCTGGCGCTCAGGCTTGCTGCCGCACATGGCACTGCTCCAAGAAGCCAAGTCTGGCTCACGGCTGCCCTGCATTCGCTCAAAATGCCGGAAGCAGCAAACTAGCCTAGCAGGGACCAAGTCCAGAAGCTACAGCACAAGCACAGTGGGGAAAGCATGTGGTGGCAGAGGGCAGAGGCAGGATTTCTGTGCATCCAGGCCAATACCGATCTCCTCCAGGGACGAGCGGGAAGCGACTCGCGGACGTCAGCTCGCCCTGAGCTACGCACCCGGGAGCTCGAGCGCCAGACATCCGTGGATCCACCCCGGCCTGTCAGGACCAGCTGAAGGGCTTCCCCTCCCTCCGCTCGCTGAGCCCCCCTTTTTGACCGGAGACGCCATGGCTTGGACGTGGGGCTTGCGCGCCCGGTGCCAGGAGGGCGGACACGGGGAGAGGAGAAGCCAAAAACCCTGCGCAAGGCGGGTTGGCACACACCCGATGCTCAGTCACTCGGACGGCTTCTCTCCGGCCCACGACAAGGCCTGCCGTGGTGGTTCCATGCCAGTGAGCGGGCTGGGGAGGCGAACGGCGGTCCTGCAGCGCAGCCTGTGCGGGTGGCCGGAATGGGCGTCCATAATCGGAACTGGGAAGTCGCTACCAAGTGTTCTTGCATGCTGACTAATTATTTATATATATATAATCTATCTATATATATAAAGTATATCTCTCTCTCACAAATGCAGGCCCACCATGTTCCATTCAGCTTTGCTTTTTGAAAAATGAAATACATATAATAAACTAATGAATGTTGCAAGGGACTTTTTTTTTAAAAAAATACAGCTATTTAAGATTTTTTTTAATTTACAACCTTTTGTGATGTAAAAACTAAGATACGGTTAGATGAAACATATATGCTACAGATAAATTTCTATTAGGATCCACGTTAGATAAAAGGCAGTGTGGCCTTTTTTGTTTTTTAAAGCTTTGTTACAATAGTATGGACATTTTATTTTACATATCAGAACATAAAAAAATTACTACCATGAACTGTCTCTTGGGTGACTTTCAATAACAAGCACACGCCTCCTTGGGCACCTTGCTAAGTGAACCTTTACGGAACTGCAAAAAAAATGAAATCCTTCCATTACAGGGATTTTAAGTGTTGGAGCATATTCAGTGCTTTTTCAAAGGGGAATCAATCTGTGGGCCATGGAACAAATGTAAAGAGACATTGCCTTCACCACCAACTAATATAAATGGCCCCAACATACATAAGATTAAGAAGAACTCTTCAGGTCAAACGGCCTATTTATTTTGACTGGTTGGAGCTCCACTTAAAATATGCTGCAATATTCCAAAGGCAACCACATTTTTAGAAGTAAAGGGCTTTTTGCTCTGGAAATGCCTATAGTCTAGTCAACTACAGTAACTGAAAAGTAAGCGGTTAAAATCAAAGTTTGCTGTATTTAATGGCCCAGTAGAGAGACATTCCCTAATTGAATAAATTCCTTCTGTTCTTGTTGTATTCTATGAGGGTGGAATCAAGTTGTGAAATGTGCATTTTAATCAGAGTATTGACCAACTAAAATATTAACAGTACTGGGGGAGGGAGTGAATTGTTTTAGGTATTTTGCTGTTTGGCTATTACGTGGGTAGAAAGGAAGGCAAAAACGTACAAGACGACTTTTCCTCCTAACAATGGATCCAGAACTGGGGCATGCTTAACTTAGTCTCACCAAAATTAATAAAAGTTTGCCTGCTCGTTAGTTCTTCTTTCCCCCTTCATGTGAACGGATCTTCCCTGGGCATGGCATGGGCTAAGTCCAACCCAGTGAGTGGAAGCTCTAAGCTCTCATTCAGGCAGCGCAAACATGCAACTTGATTTAAATTTAAATTTTACCTGCTCATTGGCTAAAGGCATCTGGTGATTCAATCTGGCCAACGGCATGTCTTAAGTGCCTGCCATGGGTGGCTACCACCATTGTGTAAAAGCGCTTTAAGTGGCTTCTGCCTTATTTCTGCATATACATAGTTTTCCATTCAAGGCCTCTAGGTGAGTAAAAGCAATTTTATTTGAGAGAGGGCCTCGTCTTGTGCGAAATTTATATTCTCAACTCTGGACTTTTTCTTGTCGGCATGTTACCCCCATTTACTCATTTCCTTTGGGTTCATTGGCACTTCTACCAATACAGGATTTGGCCCACTCTCTGTATAGGACAAATGTTATAGCAGATTTCTGAAGACCTATACGTCATGCTAAAATATTCCAGAAATTAAAGAAACAAAACTTAATCCATGGGCACCCCCCCCCTCCTGAAACAGATGGATTTGCTAGCATTGACAATCCTGGAGTTTGGGGCAAGCCAACATCTGGAATAAGAAAGGGTGCTTTTTGGCAAGGATATTTTCTTAGGAAGGAGGAGGGGGGAATCTACGTTCTGGAAAATATGGGCCGCTCCACATTACTTTTATTATGTCATTAAATAAGTCTTATAGCAGCTTGTAGTGAAAGAATGTCTCTTTTGAAGGGAAGAGCCTCCCCCAGGAGTGGGGGAAGGCGGGACGCTCTGGAAAGTGGAAAAGCCAATCCGGAGCCCCCGGCCTTATCTGGGCAGGAAGCGCGGGGCTCTTCACAGCTCCACCCCAGGGGCATTTCTAGTGGGGCATTTATTGTTCTTGGGCTGGAACCAGATGGAATTCGCCACAAGAGCCCGCATTTGTCGAGAGAGAGGCATCTTTGGTCAAGACACCTGGAACAATGACCTCAGTGCTACCAAGTCCAACAGAAACAAGTGGACGTTTTCCAGTTCAACATGGCTGCTTCTTGCTCCGAAGGAGGACGGCTTAAACTGGGATGAGGAGGCTAATTAAAATGAAGGTCAAAGGGGGAGGCTTGCTGGCCAAATCGCTGCAAAGGGCTTAGAGGTCACTGGAAACTATTCCAGCGCCAGGTGCTCTGCAGGATAGAGATGGCTTTTGTGTCTGTGAAACGACGCAGTGGGTTGCCATTAGAAGAACCGAATTGGCAGCACTCACCTTAGTGCGTCCTGGGCAGGCGTCCCGGTGCAGGCTGCCGCCTTCACGGTGGGGCAAAGCGTTCTGTGTGCGTGTGGCTGCAGGAGCCAGCCCGATGTCTTGCAAAGTGGTTGCGGGATCCAGGCCGAGGTCTGCAAAGCAATCAACGGAAGTGCATTTAATTGATTGTTAACAAATCACTATTAAGGCATCAGGGTGGCACGTGGGATTCTTCCCAGGACACTGTATATTCACAATGGCCCTTTGATTTAAACTTAGGCTGAGAAATAGCGACCGGCCTAAGCTTGCCCCGGGCATTTCTCAAGACAGCAAAGGGGGCGGGTGGGAGTTGCCCCCATCCCGTCTGGTAATGAAGCAGATGCCAAGTGCCTTCTGAAGGTGGCCCTGCGGCTCTTCTGGCCTGCAACTCCCATCAGTCCCAGCCAGCAGAGGTACTAGGATGGTGGACGCTGCAGGCCAAAACATCTGAAAGGTCACAGGTGGCTCACCTTGGGACTAAAGAAATGTGCCATCTGTTCTGCACGCCCAGGAGAAAGCACTTTTGGGGTTTAACATCCCTTCTCAGAATATTTTAACAGTTAGCTGAGCTTCTTCCTATCATTAGGGAGTTGATCTCCACTGATGAATGCAGCAAAATACCTTTATTTTTAAAGTTTCTGTACTACTCTGCTCTTGCCTGCATGATAATACCAAGACCAAGATAATACCAAGTGGTTGGCAGTCTCCTCCGAAATACTACAACGGCCTTTACCGGGAAGAGCAACAGTCCCCGAACTTGTGGTAGCTGAAATGTCACTCCGTCGAGCTGGCCAATTCACAGCTTGTGCTTTAACTTGACCTTTAGGTGCATAAAATGACTGTCAAGGTACCACCAGGAAGAGAATTCCAGACACCTGGGCCGTGACAATCTGTCCCAAGAAAGAGGACTGCTCCTGCTTAGCTCCAACAAAATGGGAACGTTCCTCTAGGACACCATCCCATCAGGCAGGGGCAGACAACACCCACCTTCCAGGGATTGCGGGACTACAGTTGCTAACCTCGCCCATCACTGGCCCTGCTGGGTTGGGCTGATGGGAACTGAAGTCCAACAACTCCTGGGGGGGCACAGATGGCTCGACTACGGGACAAACGCCCCTCAGGTGTTTGCCTGGTGCCTACCTTGTTATCTGTCCAGCACCAGGCAAAGACCATCCTGATCGACACAGATCAGAGGCCACGCTCTAGAGGATTGTGAATGGTTTTTATTGATTCCTGTGCTATTTGTTGGATTTTATTATTTGGAAAGTCTGCACTGCATTTTGCATTTTAACTGCTTTTATGGCGTTTGAGTCTTTCGACAGAAGATTGGTGGACTGAACATGCAATAAGCGACAATGACTACGAAGACGACACTGTGTTTTATATCCCATGTTTTTCCTCTTGCAAGAAACCCGAGGCGGCTCACAAGGTCCCTTTTACCCTCACAACAACCCTGTGAGGTGGACTGAGCTGAGGACAAGCGACTGGCCCGAAGTCAGCTGGCGAGCATCACGGCTGAGTGGGGACTAGAACTGGGACTTTCTAGGTCCTCAGTTCGCACTTTCATTACTACCCCGCTCTGGCTCTCAAATAAATGCTCACTGTGCTTCGAGCCGAGTGGAGGGAGAGCTGTTCCAGCTGTAAGCTTATTTGGTGCAGGTAATAGCTGCAACAGCTTCTCCCATGCACTGTATTATTATATATTCTATATTTCATTTCCATGCACAGTGGAAATTCTCACTGCAAAGACCCAATCTCAACGCGACTTAAGCACATTGCACAGAAATGCAGGACAGATATCACGGGAGGACGGAAAATCTCAAAACCCATATAAAGTATAGTCAACACAATAATGCGAACAAAAATGAGATACAAGCATAATCTAAAGCCAAAGTGATGCACAAAAACTGCCCCCGCCTCGTGGCTGCAAACCTCACAACTGGACTGCTGCAGGTGACCAAACAACCTAGGAAAATAAGGTCGCTTCTGCCTGTTGCCCAAAGGCTGACAGTGCTGACGCCGGACAGCCTTCCCCGGGGAGAGCATTCTATAAACAAGGGGTTATGACAGAGGAGGGCTTCAGCTTCCCACAATGCCTCAGAGCAATCCCAGCCGTGGTGCATTGTGGGAAACGGAGCCCTCAAACTCAGCTGCCCAAGAGTGGGGCGCCGGCTAAAGGGGGGCACCCACTACCAGTGGCGGGTGTCGCTGGGGCCCGGACAACTGCCCTGGGAGGCTGGGCTGAGGGCTCTGAAAACATAGCGGTGCCTTGAATCTACTCGGAAGCACGTGGGCCGCCGTCACGGCCGAGCCACAGGTGGGGAAGTAATGAGCACATGGCCTTCAACAGGACAAGTGTGTAGCGCCCTCAGAGCGGAGGTGTCGAGAGGAAGGCCGCACTGTCTTTGATGAAGAGCGAAGAGCCTTACTAATATCCAATTAGCTCGCTTTCATTGCACCCGACTTGTTGCTGAAGGGGATCGTACACACGGCAGAAATGTTTTACAACATCCCAAGTCCTTTTATAGACAAATTGTTAGCAGACCCATTAAAAAAATAAACCCAACGCTCCGGCGAGTTGCCTCGAGTAACGCAGCAAACGGCGACACACACACCAGTCCCTGATCTAAGAAAAAGGAAAACAAAACCCAACCAAACTCGTCAGTGTTGCTTCGTTTCAGCCAGGCCACTAAATGCTGAAGGGGTTCTCCGCGAGTCATAAGGAATCAATCAGGAGGCATCCTGAGAAAGCAATGAACTCGCGACGTGCATCAGAAAATAATGGAAACCAGCACACGGCTCCTCAGCCAGCGAGGAAGCAAAGGTGAGTGTTACCCGGAGCTGCAGCCAGCACAAAATGGACACCAGGACAGGTAGCGATTCATCTTAAACAGGTGACCCGGCACCGGGGCCCCTTCCCCTTAATGATTAAAACATCTTTCTCCAGGTCTTCTTCAAATGAAGCCTCAAAGATCAAGGAATCGAGAAAGCGAGCCGGGGGGTTGAAAATGTCATACGTTTAGCGAGAGGTACCCAGGCACATCCCCTCTTCCTGCCCTTTCAAGAAAAGCAGTCCATTTAAAGATTAGATAGCTGCCTTTCCTAGCCATTTATCTTTATGAAAGGGGGAAGACAGCTTGGAAGCTGGAAAAATCTTCCACTGGGATTTCTGTACAGTATCACTCAGACAAGATTTTACAACTGCCGGGACGCAGTTCTTTCCCCCAACAGAAAGACGCAGGCTGATGGCTGCTTCTCCTTCGTACATCGATCCCTTTTCGAAGAGCCGCGACGGGCAGAGACATTCGGGCCCCAGATACACGCCTGGACACATGCCATGACGCTCAGTCAGCGGGTGCAGCGGGCATCTTGAGTCACCCACACGGAGGAGCACGGAGCTCTGGTCTGGTCCAAAGGACCCCCAGGCATCCAGTGCAGAGGAGGGGAAAGGGCTTCCCCAAGCTACAGAGGCCCCCAGCTTGAAAGGAGCCGCTTGCTTTCCTGCTTCCTTCTGGATTTCACATCCCGATTTGTAAATCTAAGCCCTGCTTGTGTGTCCTCAAGCAATTGCACACCAGCCGCAAGGTGCTGAAGTCCTGCTTCAGCCTTGCAGGTCCCGGTTCCATCCCCTGGCAATTCCAGGTGGGGTCAGGAAAGAGCCCTGTCGGATATCCCGGACAGTCCCCGTTAGACCGTGTCCATCACACGATGCTCCCATGCGCCATTTCCATCATCGTTTCGGTGCTGGGTGTTTTGGACTGATTACTCGGGCTTTTTAACCCTGAGAAACTGCAGCGGCAGCCCTGAAGCCGAGGCTGGATGCACGTGAGACGGGGGCTGGATGGAGAGAGCACTTCCTATGCTCCAGACAGAGCTCTGTCAGCCCAGTCCAGCGCATAGCCCAGCACGAGCGAACATCTGGAACTCCTGCATGCTCGAGGGTCCCCCTTTCCCTTCGGCAGCAGGAGAGAAATGTAGCGTGGCACATGGCAAGCCGGGCCTGCTTGACGGCGCTCGTCCGCCAGGAGCAGCTCTGGACGCGCTCTGGTGGCGCCAAACCCGACACGCGGCCCCCGCAGCCGTTCCTGCTCCCACTCTGCGACATTGGGCTGGGAAGACAACCATGCAGTGCTGGCTCAGGATGATGCTGGGTTGTGGGGATGGGATGGGAGGGGAGGGCCCGGCAGGCTCCAGGCCACAGAAGTGCGGGAGGGCTTCGCCACCAGGCCGAGAGCCCCACCCCAACAGGGCACCCTGGAGCAAAGCCGGCATGGCCCCCGCTGCGGAAGCAGCCCTGGCGGGACACCGCCGGTCCGTGTGCGCGGTACCCTGGGGAGACACTCCAAGGGGTGGGTCAATCTAAGTACTATGCAGTGTACATATACCCAAAGTTTACATGCACACTCTATATGCGTGTGCAATTACACTGCATATTTAATATACCTGGGGCAGCTCCATGGGACCCTAAGCCTCTCTCTCTGCTTCAGAGTCCACAATAAATGTGTCCGTACCTCGACGGTGTCTTCTTTTTGCATTTAAAACTCCTCCTCTGGCCTATTTTTTCTCCCTGCCTTCAACACACCCCTTTTTTTAAACTAGGGAATTCCAATCAGGGGTTGTATGTAAAGAAAAATAATGTGATCACCCTTTAGATATTCACCGCAAGAGAGGAATCCAGAAACGCACTGAGCTTTCACTCATGAAATTCTAGCTGGATTCCATGTCGGCAGCCAGATGCTTCTGATGCTTGGTAGGATTACCGTGAAAGGGTTCTGTTATCCTGCAACCGCTTTCTGCCCCCAGAAGTCTTGGGCTCCCTGAAGGATCGTCTGCACCAGCCGAGAAGAGAGAACCCATAAACGGTTGAATCGGCCAGGGCGCCGCACCCTTTCATCTTTAGCGACCATGAAGGAGGGGATCTTTCTGGAGGAGCCCTGTTGACGTCTCTGTGCTCCTCGTGGGAGCGCAAGGCAGGGTTCCTGTGGGGCTGTTGGGATGGCACAGGGGGGCTGCCAAGGCTGCAAGGGGGCGGCCCGAAAAAGGGAGAGGATGCGGGACGAAGCCAGGGAAAAGATGCCCCAAAGGCAAGGATCAGCAGCCCCTGGCACCATGTGCCGCTCCCCCTGCAGTGTGGGGCAGCCCCGTGAGCAGGGGAGTGTTGCCCGGCTGTGGAACGGATGCCAGGCCTTCCTAGCGGCTCTGGGCTGGGGCTTTGTCCTAGCACCGAGAGGTCCCCCTGGATCGGGTCTGTCCTGCCCTCGCTCCCCGGGAGTGGGCGCCGCTCAGCGGGGAGAACGCTCTCTCTGCATGCAGAAGGCTTGGGCTCGATCCCCGGAATCTCCAGGCAGAGCTAGCAAAGCCCTCTGGAGGTCGGGAGGGCTGCAGCCGCCTGTTCGGGGCAACAGCACGGAGCAATGTGGGTCCGTGGTCTGGCTCCACAAGGCCGCTTCCAGGATCCCAGGTGCTGGTCCCCGGCAGCCCACACCCTGCCACTCAGGCACTGCCTCCCCCTCCGGCCATCCCCATCTTCTCAGCCCTCCCGTCTTACAGCCCCGGGGGCCGAAGTTCTGGAAGGGAAGCGTGGGACACTTGAGGGTTCTGCCGTCACCGTGCCCAACGCGTCTGGGGAGGAGACGGGACACCGGGGCGATCCTGTTTACGCGTCCAGCCGCACCTGGGAATGGCTTCCCTCCCCCTGAACGCTCCAAGCAGCTTCTGCTCTTGCTAACAAGCGGTGGTGGTGGTGAGTTGCACAAGGGGGGAATTATATCATTCATAACGGCCAACGAACACAACACCCAACTCGTCCGTGCCTTTGGGCATCGCAGACTCCCAAGCAACAATAAAACAGCCACCGCACCAGTAAGGGCGACGACGAAAATACACAAATATAAAAGCACTGCGAAATTTAAAGAGCCGGCAGGAACGTTAATAATCAGGTGGTGACAATGGAACGCTCGGGCCTCGGCGCAACCGAAAGGTGATTTAGGATCATCGTCTGCCTTCCTCATCCTCATCCCCATCCCCATCCCCATCCAGGCATCCTCAGCCTTTCATGAAGTCAATTTCCTGAAGGCCTGTGGCCGTCGCACGGAACAATCCAGCCACAGTGCCGCTCTTAAGTTGTTGATCCTTTAATTTCCTCCACCCAGTTCCTGCAGGCAACGCAGGGCCACGTTTTATGCTGTTCCCTCGCACTAATCACTTGTGGCAGACGGAGTGGAAAAAGGCATCATTCTCCACCTTGCTACCAATTTGGACGCAATAATAAGTACTAATAGGAATGAACTGCTAGCCAGGTTTTGAGCGCTGATGGCCTGGATAGCTTTGGATTTTTTTTTTTTTTTTTGGTTTTGTTTTCCTTTTCTTTCTTTCTTTTTTTAGCAATCTACCTTTCAGTTCAAAGCCGTGACCCGGGGCTTCTATGGATGCAATGTTGCTCCGTGCCTGCAAGATCAGGACATAATAATAATAATAAATAATGTGCAGCTGTGTGCAGTTGAACACATCTGCCGGGCTCCAGGTTGGGGAACAGGCCCAGAACTGTATTTCAATTTAAAATGGTTTGTCTGTAGCCTTCCAGGGCAGTGTACAATATTAAAAAAAAAAAAAAGCATTCAAAATAAGAAGACTCCGAAAGGTCGGAATGCCCCTCTGTAAGGTTCGCGCTCAGCTCGCAGAGCTTTAAGCCAAAAGATGGTGGATTCTGCCCCCCTTTGCCTCTAGCCCTGCCCACCCCTGGCAAGTGGCCCCCAAAGCTTCCCCGAAAGGGAGTGGCTGCCGGGGACCCGGGCTGCTCCCGCGGAGCAATCGTGGCCGCCTTGCTGTGGCTTGCCCTGCTCAACTTCTGGGTGCGACCCTCAGCCGCATGGCGGCCACGGCAGAGGCGCTGGGAGCATCGAAATGCTCACCCTGGCCGACAAAGCAGCCGTTCCTTCGCAGTGCCGCCTGGCGTTTCTGCATTGGTTTCTTTTAGAAGTCATTTGGGACTTGCTGCGGGTTTGCAAAGAGCCCCGACAGCCAAGAAGCTCGCCGAAAATGCTGAAGCAGAGCAGCGGTTAAGAGTGTGGGCTGGGACTCGCGTCCCCACTCAGCCACGGAGCTCACAGGCGCTCAGCCACTCCTGCCTCAGAGGGTTGTTGTTGGGAGCTAAACGTGAAGAGGAGGGCTGTGCGAGCTGCCTCGGGCTGCTTGCGAGGAGAGAAAAGGTGGGATATAGATATAAGAAATAAAAACAGAATTCAATACGCCAGAGGTCAGTAATCTCCCTGGGCAGCCTTGGCCATTCAAGACGGCCAGCGAAGCGGTGGTTAAAGCCTTGGCTGGGGCTTGCTGATTTGGGTTCTAGTCCTCAAGCTCACAGCCGAGCTCACTTGACGGAATTATTGTTGTGGAAAGAAAATCGAGAGTCTGAGTAGGAAAATGCCTTGGGCAGGCCGGTGAAAAAAGGGCAGGCTATAACTGGGACAATAAGCGCAGGATATCACAAATAGCTGAGGAGAGCTTGACAACCCGAAAGGGACTCCACATTAGGAACAAGGAAGATGGGCTACACAGGATCAGGTACGGAAAAAAGCGCTGCTTGCCTCAGTGTTGCCCACGCCGAGCACCAGCCGCTCACCCGTGCCCGGCCCAGCCAGTTTCCCCCAATCTCCTGCCAGCTGATCGCTTGGAGGGGAGATGCCACCGGCTGAACCTGCGATCGGCCACTGGGCTCCAGTTCCCCAAACACCTGCAAGCCGCCTTCTCCCGGGTCGGGTCACGGGGCCAGCACGCTCAGTCCTCCCACGCCCTTCGCAGGTCAATGGCAGGGGCTGAACCAGAGGAGCAATCGCCCAGACAGCTTCTGCTGGTGGGTGGGATAAAAACCAAATAAAAGCACCTAAAGGATATTCTTCATGCACGGAAACCCAAGTCTAGATAGGAAGCTTACAGTAAGGCTGTAGAAAACCCCCCCACTTCTCAGCCTAATCTACCTTTCCGGACTCTTTTTATTCTTACGCTGGCCTCCTCTTTGTTTCACTCCTTATCAAGTCACGTTTTCACATCTATCTGGGCAACAATGAAGAATATAAACTTAGTTCTTGTTTTAAAAGAAAGGGAAGATTATCAGGACTTGAAGAAGAGCCGGCAGGTGATGAGAGAGTGCCTCAAAGCACGTCAAGCGACAGGCAGACAGCAATTCTGCCAGCCCGTCTTCTACAGTGTCCATCGACCTGGCAGAAAGACTAGCAAATCCAGCCGTGGTCGATTTACGTGCTGCTACTTTCTCCCTTAGACAATCAGATTTAGACTGGCCTGATTGTCGCAAGACAATCGCTACACAGAAATCAGCTCTGGACTTGGGCATACGATCCTAATTATTTGAAGGCCGTTTGCTTTCATAGCATACTTTTTAGAAAATGTGTTTGAGTCAATGGCATTTTAATGGCTTATTACACTGCGCTTTTACAGCAGCCGTCTGCTTGGTCTTGCTGCACGGGAGGCTGCAGAATTTTTACCTTTCATACTTGCCAAAGAAGATTTCCCCAGTGTCTCTATAACGCCTTCCACCATTTCCTTTTAAAAGGCAAGTTTTAAACATACACACCACAAAAGAGAGAAAGACGTGTACAGACATACTGTGGAACCTAAGAATTAACTTTGCTAAATCTATCTGGCCTAACATCGCTTTTCTAGCATAGACTAGGCAGTTGCCAGAAGCTTCAGAAAGCTTAAAAGCAAGACACGAACATGGCTACCTCCGAGGTTTGCCTCTGGCACCTGGGATTTAGGGGCAGACTCCTACAAGCCAAGGGGACTGCAGGTGGCGCAGTGGTTTAAACTGCTGTGCTGGTTGATCGAAAGGTCGCCGGTTCAAATCTGCACAATGGGGTGAGTTCCTGTTGCTCCGTCCCAGCTCCTGCCCACCTTGCGGTTCCAAAGCATGCAAATGCAAGTAGGTAAAAAGGTACCACTTCGGTGGGCAGGTAACAGCGTTCCGTGCACTTCGGTGTTTAGTCCTGCCGGCCACATGGCCACGGAGACTGTCTGTGGACAAACGCTGGCTCCCTCGGCCAGGAAACGGAGATGAGCGCCGCCCCCTAGAGTCAGGCATGACCGGACTTAATGTCAAGGGGAAGCATTAACCTTTACCTTTTACCTACAAGCCAAAAGCTCCCATCATGGAGAACCGCCTGGTGAGCTGGTGCAGAATGCAGCCTTCTCAACCCGCAAATGCTTTGAGTGAACTGCATGGCTTTCCCGTGCACTATGGGACCAGGTTTAAGGTTCCGGTACCCCCTGATCATCGAGGTCATCCAGTGGGATGCTCTTGCATCCACAAGGACTGATGGCTTGACTGGAGTCCACCTGGAGAAAACCCACCCGTGCTCTTTGCATGTGGGTGTTCCGCCAGCAATACGACAGTCCCTCTTTCAATACTTGAAGATGCTCATTATTATTATTATTATTATTTTAATCTCCTGCTCTCACGATTAAACATATCCAGCTCCTTTAACCTTTCCTTTATGGCTTGGTTTCTGAATCACTCACCAGTTCTGTTGTCCTTCTCTGGACAACACCTTTGAAGTGGGTATGAACATGCAACACTTAAAAAGTCTCGGTGCATCTTTTAGACAGAGAAGAGTAGTAACATGTAAGTTCCCATGTTAGCTGGGAAACGTTGGCAGCTGCAGCCATTTCCTCTGTCTGAACATGTGTCAGATGGGGCCACAACAGCCTCCAATTTAAAATAATGTTGCACAGAGTGAATGGATCAAACCAAACTGACGAAAAGGCCTGCAGAGATCCAAATAACAGCCAGAGTAGGAACTGGTTTTGCGAAGTAAAACACTCAAACTTAAAAATTTGCACTTCTGACAGTCAACAGTCCACTAACTGAATTTGAAAATATGTACTTTTGGAACCAGGAGCTGCTGGCAGGGTGTGTGTGTGTGTGTGTGTGTGTGTGTGTACAGGACTTTCCGGTTGTTGTGGTAGAACTCTCCAAAAACATGAAAAGAAAAATTCTAAATTTCCCATGCAAGGATAAAAGCAACTTTTTGTTTCTCCAACGGACTAGTTGTCATAAAACAAGAAATTATTCCAAGATCCTAACCAAGGTTCAATGTCCAGCATTTGGTGGACGCGGAGTAAATGGCAAACAACTGAAGGAGCCAAACTAACTGGGGAGGAGCAGAAGATATAACAGTAGATTTATTTTATTGATAACAATGATTATATTGCTTTTTCCATAAAACCGGGCTTTAAAAGCTCTGCAGTAAAGTGGCCGTGGAGTAGCTGTCAGAACAGAAATTATCTTGTCTTCATCTTTCTAATAACTATAAGAAGCCCTAGTAATAATTATTTGAGATTTATAACCTAACCCAAGGGAGACAGACTGCAGCTGACAAGATTAAATGCAATCAATACTACAGAATCACTAAAACATCTAATAAAATTCATCAATAAAACTAGCAAAACAATGCATCAGTGGTGAAACCAACAGCAACGGAAGCCATAAAGCGCCAAGCCTTCGGCGTTCCGTCTTGAGAAAATCAGAGGCCCCTCCGAAACCGCTATTATACAAGCATCTTCCTGCTTCCTAAAAAGGCAACGCAGAGCAGCTCTGTGTTAACACAACCCAACACAAAGCAAGGGTGCCACCACGGAAAAGGCCCCGTGCCACATAGGGACGGCTGTCAGAGAAAAGCGGCACCTGCCTGCAATAATCCACGGGCAGGCTCATGCCAAATATTTTCAATGAACTTTTAAGAGTTTGCTTTGTAAGTTCGGTGATGATGCACAGTATCTGGATGGGGACCTAAGAAATTCAAGCAAGCAAGTGCCTGCACCGAGGGCCAAACGAGCAGACAAAACTTTAGCGTCTCCAGACTTTGGAGTCCATTGCCAGAATTCACCGCAAACCTAAACCAGTTCCGAGTCAGAAAAACTAGCTGCCCCGAGAACTAAAGGTATGACCAGCAAGAGGATTAACTGCAGAAATTCCTTATCAGCACATACACAAAATGACAATTCCTAAGAGGAAGCATGGTTAAAAAAGTTTCAGCCTGGCTTAAATGGGAAACCTATAGATAGATGCCAATATCCACAAAACCACCTTTCTTATAATTTATTGCAAGATGCCACAACAATTCATCTGGTTGTACTTCCTGTCATTTGCATATTGCAACAGAAGCGCTTCCGCTGCCGAACCCTGGGTGCCGTTTTCAGATTTAAGAATTCTCTAACAGAAACGCAAAAGAAAGGAAAAGGAACAAGTATATTCAAGTTGCAGGAATTTCTCCAGTGTCTGGATGGATGTTTTGAGTTAACAGAGCTCTAAAAACCAGCAAAAACTCCGCATGCCAAAAATCAGGCAAGAAGTGTGTTTTTATGGCAGAGTTGTAAACCCACAAAATTAGTGGTTGAGAATGGAAATTCTGACACATTCTTGATATTAATAGCGGGAATAAGCCATGGCTTTTTTGACTGGCTGAGCCTGGCTCTTATGTCAACTCTGCTACAAGGTGGGTTTCTGTCCAGGGTGAACAGCTTGGACCTGCGTTGGGAACCCTCCACTCCAAGGACCTGGGGAGGTGGAGAGTGCAGCGCCGTCTACCCCTTAAGGAGAACGGGGGCAACAAGGTTCAGGAGCAGGGCAGGGGAGAGGCAGCGCGAGACTGTGGATAAAGACTCGGTCCAGGGACATTTGGCTTCGCTTTGTCCCGGTTTGGCCATAGAACTCACTGGGGAACTGGAGGCCTACCAATTATGAGGCCGCTATGAAATAGGATCTCAGCTGCTCGTAGCTACGAGCCATGATCCAACAATGGTGAGGGGTGATGGGGGTTGTAGTCCAATACATATGGAGAGCCTCAGGGTAGGGGGGATCAGGATCACCCAGGCAAGCTCTCCACGGAGGAAGGAGAAGATGGAAATATTACAGACAGACATTTTAGAAATTTAAAATATTTGCATTCTGTCCTACACGGACACCTCCACCCCATGTAACTCGTGATGCAAGGGCATTTATCTATATCCGTCATTACATTTTATTCTCGGACTTTTACTAAAAGGGGGTTAAAAAGCACAGGGAGAAGAAACAGGATAGCCTAGAGCAGTGATGGAGAACCTTTGACAGACTGAGTGCCCAAACTGCAACCCAAAGCCCACTTATTTATCGCAAAGGGCCAACACTGCAATAAAACCTGGAAATGGAGGTTTTAGATTAGAAAGAACACCTCACAGCCAGTCCAAGCATCCTTGGCGGCACACTGACCGGACATGCGGAAGCTTGGACGCATCTCGGATAAAGAGTCGCGGCTTGTGATGTCATCGACTGGCACCACTACTCCTTTCTGAGCATGCGCATGGCCCGTGTGTGCGCCGTTATCCGATGCTCGGCTGCAGGGGCGACTTGGCTCACGTGCCGACAGAGAGGGCTCTGCATGCCCGCTGTGGCACACGTGCCGTGGGTTCACCACCACTGACCTAGAGGTCCAGGCAAGGTTGGAAAGGCACAGGACGCTGAGAACTATCCAGGACCCCTGTATAAATTAGAGGATCCCGCAACGAAGGGAAGTCTGTTGGCCACCTGGCCACGTCCCCTTCCTGTGGAAGGAGCTTTGCGAGATGGAGAAGCAGTCCAGTCCATCGGGAGAGCCCACGGGTCCCACCTGGCGTGCAGAGGTTCCCCTCTGCAGTGGCAGACATCTCTGCTTAAACTGGTCGGCTTGCTTGCGATGGGGAGCAAGCAGACAGTCCGACCTTTTGAGAGACAGCTGGCTATGCTCTCCGTGGAAGGTTATCTGTGAGTGGGCTTGACGGGGAAAGAGGCTCATCCGCTTCTCTGTGATCATGCGACCTCGTGGAAAAAGCAGAGCTGAATGAGGACAATGTGTGGACGATGGGTCGAGGTGGCTGCAGGGAGCTTCCTGAGCACGTGGCACTTTCCTAGCCTTGTGTCCCGTGTTCCCTGCACTTCTGCCTTGTCCCTCGTGACATCGCACACGGAGAGACGGGAGCCCTCCAGGAGCTAGCTTATGCAAGCCTCACGGTACATGATCCCAGAGGAAAATGTTTGGGTTATGGGTCATGAATAGCCACGGCTGTGGAATATGGTTTAGCCACTGGGCCCTTTAATCCGCTGGAGCAGAATCTCTCTCCTCATCACAGCCAGTGGGGAGGCGGGGGGGAACCTTGAGCGTTTCGCTATTTATTATCGGACTCGTGTGTCGGCTGGTTGGGCTGACATCTGAAAACGCTCCAGGGCGATCTGGACCCCTTCGCGCTGCGGTCTCGTACTCCGGGCGGCGCAAGATGGGCTTTCTCCATCCAGCCACGCAGCTGGCACGGAGTACAGCTGATGTTTTTGTAATGTTTGGCGGCCTGGCACCACTCGTCCAGTAGGGCTACCACAAGTTCGGAAAAGCAAGGCCTTTGATTAAACCTTTCGTGTGTGCCCCCCCCTCCCCCATCCCCGCACCGCCCAAAAAAAGAGGGCTTGAAATACGAGCAACCTTCCCCACACTCGATCCAGGGAAGGAGGCCACATCCCGTGCCGGAGCTGACCACTTTGGGATGGAGGTATTCATTTTATAGTCTAGACGGGGCGAAAGGTTCACCCTTGCATGCGTCAGACGGATTCGAGGCCTGTGGCTCCTGCTTGCAAGCAAAGCCCACATCACCTGGCCCTGCACAAAGCTCGGACTTCCTCGGTGGTTTAAAGGAAGGCATCTCTCCTGTAAGGCACCCTTGCCACAGACAGGGGTCCGGGAGAGCTCCTCGGCCACCGCGGCAGGCCCTCCCGCACTGAAACGAAACACAAGCGCTGTTTCAAATGCTCGGTGTGCCTGCCCTTCATGCAGGTGGAAACACCAGCCCATCAGGATGCGGAAGGGGCAGGAAGCCGCTCCTCTGCCCAGCCCGGCCACCCGCCCTGCCTGCTCCAGGAAGGCGGGCATCCCAGCCAGCGGAAGAGGGAGGCGCGTCTCCCTTAAAAGAGAGGCAGTGTGGCGTCGTGGTTAAGAGCGTGGGACTGGGACTCAGGCGACCTGGGTTCGAGTCCCCGCTCAGCCATGGAGCCCACTGGGTGACTTTGGGCCAGCCACAGACTCTCAGCCCAACCTACCTCACAGGGTTGTTGTGGGGATAACATGGAGGAGGAGAATGATGTCAGCTGCCTTGAGCCCTTTGTAGGAATAAGGCAGGATATAAATCGAAAAATAAATAAATAAAAATCTCAGCGCATCCCCGAGTCCTTGCTGCTCACGTGGCCCTCTGCCCATGGAGACTCTGCCCCCATATAAATGCTTGGACTGCTTGTGAGGTGTTTTTCCTAAACTAAAACCTCAGTTTTCAGGTTTTATTGTAGCGTTGGCACTCGGCGATAAATAAGTGGGTTCTGAGTTGCAGTTTGGGCACTCGGTCTCTCAAAGGTCCGCCATCACTGCTATAGGTGCCTGCGAAGGTGGGAAAGCGTGAGCCAACTTGTTTACGGGGACTTTCAATGTTTGTGGGAGTGGCCACAGCTCACGTTCCCTTTTACAGTGGTGTTATTGACGGGACTAAGCAGAGCTTTTCTACAAGGGTACATATAGCCTGGAAAACCCTATGCAAATTTGGGATAAACGGGCAAACTGCTCACAGACTCCCACCTCCAAAAGCTGACGCGGTCTGCCACGATTTGCCAGACCAGAATCCCTGTGGAATTGTTAGCCACGAAACGAAACGGAACGGACTTCTATCAAACTTGGGGCTCTTTTTATTATTGGCTAGAGAAACGGGACTTCGGGTAAATTTAAATATGTTTTTAAGTGATCATAAACGGAAAAAGAAGGGCGTGGGAGCTGACCCAGCGGGCCCGATGTTTTTGATGATGGATGTTGTTTGTAGTTTTTTTTGTTTTGTTTTTTAGGATTATAATTTCAAATAAAACTTATTTAAAAACAAACAAACGGAACATCAGCACTGCCTGTCTCTTCGCAAGCCACCTGGAGAGCTTTGGGTATTGTTCGGTGTAGAAATGCAATAACTGAAATATAGTACGGATGCGTCTATCTGTAGCTGCTTCAGTATGAATTTCTCTGGAAAAAATCACAAGCTCACACAGATACAGAGATTGGACCTTAAAATCCAGCCGCTTCCAGTCACATCATTAGCCAAATATGCCCAAGGAGGAGTAAGCGGAACATTGGCCCAACAGAAGCCATCTTGAAACTGACCTTGGCCAGCAGCTTGGGTCACCCCAAGGATCCAGGCTGCCCAAAGCGCTTGGCAGTCCCAGGCAGACAAGGCCGCCCCACACACGCTTGCCGCAAACAGGGACTCTTTAATTCTCACACACAGCAATGGTGAACAGCTATTAAAAAGCAGCGGCTGCTCCAGATTCAGAGTATTCAAAACCAGGGTTCAAACCAAAACCAAGAGGACACTTGGAGGCCCGCTGGTTTGGCATGCCGTTACCTTTCTGCCCAAGACAGGCCTACCCTTCCCTCTAAGACGTCTATCTAAAGATAAGGAAAGAGAGCTCTCTCCTGTCTGGAATTAATTATATTATGGGGGCGGTGGTAATCCTCACTTCTCATGGCTTTCGAGTGTCCCCCCACTTTGCACAATTTAACTACCGAAACCTCTTGAGAGTCCGGGGCTTAGAAGCCATGGCTGGTGCGCTTCAGAATGATGCAGCTAATGTGTCAGAACTTGTAAAATAGCTCTTAGCGGTAGACCTCCTTTTAGAGTAAGGCGGAAACTAGCTTTAAACCGTCACAGCTTTCATATCTAGTCCATTACACTGGAGCAAGGTCTTGTAAAGAGTCAATTATGGGATACTTCTGATTTGATCCACATGCAAGGGAAATCCGCTTCTTTGTCTTTAAATTTCTCTAGTAAGTGTCCTGTTTAAATAATTAGTGACACTTTTTCTTTGATCAAATTGATTTGCTTTGTTATTCTTTTATGTTAATGTGGAACCTAATCCACGTAAAATCCAGGGCAGACTTTAATCTGCCCTTCAGAAAACACCAAGACAGAATGGTACTACCAAGAGATTTTCCAGGAGAAAACCGGCCACCCCCTTTTTAAAGTCGTCCTCTAAGGTGGCCTTAGGAAGACACAACTTATGAAACATAAGCATAAGGAAAATCTCTTAAAACATAGCATTACAAATTATACATTACCAAAGAAGCAACCGGTAACACGGGAACAGAATTTGCAATTTCGTCTAAAAGAACACATTTGAGGGCTCACGTGCACCAGATCCCCACCTAGGAAAGTTGCGCTCTGTGGGGCCAATTCGTACATTCAGGCAAATTCAGCAGAAAAGATTCCCCCTTCATAATGGGGAATGTGTTCTTGCGTGTCTGAATGCTCCAGTATTTCCCCACATGCAGAAACATAGCCCAGAGAAGGCCAGGCCCTTGCATACCAGATTTCTATAGGCAGGCAGGGCTTTTTTATTTTTTAATGAACCAGTGTAGGTGACCACAGGAGTCTAGCAATAGCGAGGACCGCCCCTTCCCCTCTGATGCCATCTATGCAGAATATATCCAAATTTTACTTTGTTGCCATGGGAAAACAAGATATGCCGGCATCTTTAAGAGAATATTTGCTTTCAGTTTCAAGAAGCATTACTTAGAGGAGGATTGCTTGATACCCAAGAAAGAGGGTGGTCTCCTGGTGAGGTTGAACTTCGGAATCACACCGCAATGCTGAAAAATACAGGTGGCCCTTGGCATGCATGTCGGTTGGGGTGCGGTGTCTCACAGGGATGCCAAGCTGGTCCTTTCTTATTTGAAAAATAGAACTTATTTGATACCATCTGATTCGTCCCCCTTGGGCCTTGCTGTTCCTTACAAGCTTAGCTGTGGCCTTCACGGTTGCTGGGGATAAATGCATTTTCTTAGCGATGATATATTATTCCCAGAGGCAATACAGCGTATCGTGAGGTCTTGAATGGCCAGTTCAGGCCCATGTGCATTACCAAAGGGTGAAAAATCTGCGGCCTGCCTTTTTGCCTCCGGACTCTTCTTGGGACTGTCTTGATGAGCCCCTGCACTTCAAAACAGACCAGTATTGTGTTTGAAACACGTGACTTTTTCCACTTCAGTCCGCTGGGAGCAGGAGAATATGACAAAGAAACGTGCATTTTCCCTGTTTGAACAAGCCACGCATACACCGAAAATGAACATGAAAACAAGGCGAAATGAGCCTGAAATTGCATTTGGGGAGTTTGGGCAAACTTGGGAAAACCACTGGATGATTAAAAAAAAAAATGGCTGGAGTCAGGGAGCCAGCTGAAGCCGGGGGTCAGACTAGATGGCCTGGGAGACCCCTTCTGACTTGCTCTGTTTCTATGTTTCTAAAATTTAATGTTGTGAGCCGCCCCGAGGCTTCGGCAAATAGGGCGGCATAGAAATGTTTAAATAAATAAATAAATAAATAAATAAATAAATAAAATCTACCCGAATCCTGGTGTGGATCGATTGATGCGGTATGAGCCGAAGTCCCTGCCTATCTGAAATTCAGGCCTGCCATCACTCCGTAGCAAGGCCAAACCATCGCCAGGATCGCCAAGGGCCAGCCATACCTCTTTCAGCCTGGAGCGTGGGGCTGGGCGGCTGCCATTTTAAGATGCCGCCAGTGCCCTCGGCAAGCGCTGTTCCAGGGGGTTGTGGGCATTCAAGATGGTGGCTGCCTGCCTTGCGCTAGCTAAGCCTGGGGGATGTTTGCGACCCTCCAAAGTGACGGAGATGCCAGTTTCTATGGGGCTGTCCCTTTTCCAGTCATTCTGCTGTGCCTCATCCCACCCACGTGCAGAAGGCATCCCTTTGACTCCTGGGCAGCAGGGAGACACAGGCTGCGGAGTCCTGGGCTTGTGTGACTGATTTAGGATCCGACAGAATCCGGTCCGAAGCTGCCAGTAATCAGGAGTCGGTTGTTTGGCACAAGGCTGGCCAAGCCAGTGGATTTTTTAAAAGGCCAGACCAGCTTTTCTGTCTGAAGGGAGAGGCAAACGGATCTCTGTGCGTTCCCCGCAGAGCATGCGGGTTCCTGCCGGTCGGAGGGAGCAGTTCTGCGGAAGAATTAAGTTCTTGACGACCTCTGCTGTTCAGTTGAGGTATTGTAATGAAAGGTGCCGGACGCCTTCCTTCCGCTGGGATATTTTAAATGCTGGTTTAAAGCAAGAGCGGCGCTGCTCCTTGGGAAGAACTTCTGGTCAGCAGGACTAATCCTGGTGGACTAATGGATTGGCCTGGTGTGCACACAACTGAAGCGGCTTCTGGCTTGCAGCCGGCATGCTTGGGGACAGGGCCCAGGGCAACGGTCGTCGTGGCCCAGCACCCCGGCAGGGCCAGTGAGCAGCTCCGCCTCTTCACCGTCACAGCCTCCTTGTCCACCCACGTCTTGCTGCAGCCCGGCAACGGAGGTGAAGAAGGGGAACAGGGGGAGGTGGTCCCCACCAGCTTTCTGCCTGGGCGGCCGTCAAGCGGGAGCCGGGATGAGGAGCGGGACGCGGGGACTGTGGCGGCGAGGAGGTCAGCTGGCCAGGGCGCTGAGCGAGAGTGCGCAGAAGCATGGAGCAAGGGTGCCGAGCGGATCCCGTGCGCTCCTGACACGGGTTTAGGGAGTTAAGCAAGCCAGGGACAGCAACGCCAACCTGCTGAGCACGGTATTCACACGAGGACTCCTGGCTAGTCGCTCCCAAAGAAGCCAGGCCACACCGTGAAGGAATTGTCCTGAACAGGCTGTCAAAGAGACCTGCTCACGACACTCTTCCGGTGCACCTGAGATTTTCGGAGAACCCTTCATGGCCCCGAATACAGCCTTTCGGATCTCCCTTAGCATAGCGGCCCTCCCTGTGCAACTCCCCGCCACTACAAATCAGTCCAGAGTCGTGCTTTCCAGGCCGTCACCGCCTCCTGGAAGTGTACCTTCGCCAACAGGTATTCCTAGAAAGGACAGCCTGCCCTTCTGCATGAAGACTCCCTCCTGAGCAAGCCTTAGCGGTCTTCTCGCCCTCAACGGCTCATAACTATGGCTGACTGAACTGAGAGTTCCCACCTGCCTGCCGGGCTAACCCCATGCCAGGTATCTTGTCCTTGACCGGGGCTTTGAATGCGCTCGGGGGCATTAGGGCTTGGCAGCCTCCAGCCCACTTCCCACTTAAGCTGCAGTAAACCCATCAGCAGAAGGGCTGCGGCAACATATCGGAGTGGAGAAGAGGCTTAGATTAGCTGAGAAAACCCACTCCAAATCTCAGATGATGCAGCGCCCTAAATACCAATTGCAACTTTCCTCTCGCGTCTTAGAGGCCTCGCCGCCAGCTGATATGCCAATACCGATCAAGTGTTCACATTTGATAGACGCAGCTTACTGGGCCCCCGGTGTCGCCGGCTGACAGAGCAGCTCCTAAAGGTGATTATCTGGCTAAAGGAGGAGGAAGATGAGCCCAAGGGCAAACCTTGTTTGTCAGTTTGCGCACTTAATCAGAACAAAGCTCATAAACGCTAAGAGCTTCTCCGTGTTATCCAAAATAAAACAAAAGCCTCTTTTAAATAAATTATGCTACTCTTGCCTGGGGAGGCGAGGCAAGCGGGAGGAAAAGCTTGGGAAGACGCGTCGCTGAAGTACCTTTCGGTCTGCTCTTGCGCCCCAGGTGATCACGTGCCTCATGTGGTGAACAGGGGCTTGGCTGGAGTGACCCGCGGAGTAGCTTTCACCGCACTGGAGTCCTCCAGAATGGGTGGACTACAAGAGCCAGCATGCCCCAGCCAGGCCTAGGGAGAGCCGGCTTCAAGCCCCACTTAAGTCTGGGTCTTTGGACCATTTGCTGACTCCTGGGCTGACGTCCCTGGCAGATCTCTTGTGAGAATAAAAGGGGAGGGGGCCAGGACTCTGAACAGTAATGTGAGCTCCTTGAGCGAGGAATCTGGTTAAAGGGCCAAAATCCAGAGGATTGGCCCAGGAATCCAGTCCCTTACCCCAGCGCTGGCGCTGATGTGCTCTTCTGCTTTTAAAGTAGGCCACGACTTTTCTGTCTGACTTTTTAGAGCCTGGGAAACTTGCACAAGGCTTGCCTGCAAACGGAAGGTCGGCGTGATCGCCGGCTTCCTAACCCCCCTTCTTCTCAGGTAAGAGCTTATGCGTAAGAGAAGCATCCAGGATCCAGAGCACTGCTCCCACGAAGATGCAGGGCTGCTGGGCGCACATGGTGCCATGGGGGGGGGGCAGGGCTCCTCATGGGGGTGCTCCATGCCTGGGCAGCCAGGTACAGCTGCTGCTGTGTCCGTCCCACGGTGACAGCCATGGTGGGGGGCCCCTTCCGATGGTCCCTCTCCAGAGACTTATGGCATCTAAGGGGTTTCAGAGGGCCCTGGGCCAGCGCTGGTGATTCTGCCAAGGTTCTTGTTAAATGACCGAACACCAGGGCGCCTTTGACTCCTACTTGACTAGGAGTCTAGCTGACTCCTGAGGCGGCCAAACTGGTTGACAGAGAACAACGGGATGTCACCAGGTGGTAGTACATAAACAGGCCTTCTCAGTGGTGGCACCCACTCTTGGAACATACTCCTACACGCAATACGAGAGGCAGAAACGGTGGCATGTTCTAAGTGTTGTTTTGAGAAGGCACCTGTACAAACAAGTTAAAATTGTTTTTAATCATTTTACTCTTTTTAACTTGTTCTTATACCATCGTGCTGTGTGGGAAGTGCCGTGGGGTTTTAAAATATGCAGCAGCATAAAAGCAGCTCAATAAGAGGAAGCCCAAAGATGAGATGGGCTGATTCTAGAAAGAGAGGCCACCACCTTGAGTTAAAAGAGCTGAGTCAAGGACATGATATCCCGGAAGGCACTCATTCTTAGGATTGGCTAAGTCGGAGACGGTTTGGCATCACGTAACAACTGCGACAACAAGCAGAAATAGTTTCGGTAAAGCGACGGATGGCAGGAGAGAAGACTGCAGGCCAGGCTTAATCCCTGAACCTGTTTGTTGACTATATTGGAGAGTTTGGACCTAAGATCAGAACTAGCACTGTGTTCAAGCTTCTGGGTTCTGACGGAGCCAAAGAACCAGTTTTGCCCAGACTTGTTTGATCAACCTGGCTACCACAATTTTAGCAACCAATCAAGTATTGCGTGGACAGGCAGGACTGACTTGAAATGATAACTACTAATACATAGATAAATAGCTTAGCGCTTCTTTTTAAGTACAGCACAGGAAGAGATGGAAGTCAAAGGCTAAAACCCGACACCCCTCAGAGTCAGTTGGCATATCACACGGAAACGGACCTCATGTCTCTTCATGAAGGCACCAGGCTGTCAGAGCTAAATTGCTAATGCCCCTTAACGACATCAAGATAACACCAAGGGTATAAGGGTAGTTACTTTATTTCTGCCTCCGCTCTGCGGTTTCATAATGTGATTCTAATGCATCGTGACCTGTTTATTTTCCTGTATTATAAGTTTAAGATAGGAAGCATTATTTTTACAGAGCATCTCAGAGGTTCGTCCATTTTTATTTTCCTCTCTGCTTTCTATCACAAAGGAAAGATTTATGTATTTTCAGAAGGGTGCCTGAAATCCCAAAGGAAAAAAAATAGGAAACAGCTTGGTACTTAAGGAATACCACTGGTTCTTTTTTTCCCCCTCTCTTGAGCAAAGTATCTTTGTTTTGTTAATAAACTGTGTTTTAAAAAGAAAATGAAGTATCAGCAGTCCGTAAAAAATTACAATTTGCTAAACTGAAGTGACTGTACCATGACAAATACTCCATCTAATAGCAAACTCAAGTGGTAAATGCCAAGAAGGCTGGAGTCACTTAGAAACAAGAGAGGGGTTTATAGAATTACAAAAATAAAAATTAAAATAAGGTAAAACAATGAAATGTTCCAAAAGGACCAAGCATGTTCAATACCACAGAACGTCGAGAGCTGTTGGACAAGAAAATGGAAAACAGGGCGGTGCTAGGAAAGAGCATCTTGGGAATGGGAACGGCTGCCCAGCTGAAAGACGAGCTCTCCCGTTAGAAGATTAGCGCCCACTGCTGCATCTTGCTGCAGGTTCCAGCCATACAGTGTTGGCTGACATCTAACGGTTGATGCCTCCTGTTTTAGCATCTTTAAAACACAAGCATAAAGACCAAGTTTGAGGTGCTCCTCGGCCTGAACGGCTGGCCTCCATGTCATACTGCTTCAACGCTAAAACAGTCCATCTCCATGAAGAACTTAAATGCTGCTGCCACGGCAAGTCCCGGATGCCGGAATGACGGTGCTTCACTGCTCGGGAAGGGATTGCGTTCCCCCTAAAAGAACGGACGCGCCACCGGTTCCGAGATTGCTGAGGAAGCTTTGTGGCTTCACAGCTGATGGGCCAAGAGTGCCTGCTCACGGGCAGGAATAATCCGAACACAGGGACCCGTGTCCAGGTACTCCTGGGACTGGACTGCTGGAATGCCTTCTGCGTGGGACTGCCCGTAAGGCCGCAGCTAGTGCCGGATGCAGCAGCGAGGCGGTTGTACGGCAAGCCGTGTGCATGGATGTATTTCCTCATTTAGACCTGTTGGACCAGTACAATCTTCAGGTGGTACCCCGTTGCCTATGCCACAGTAACATGACCATCTTTGGGTGACACCCCCCTCTGCAAGGGCCTCCCCTCTGGAATATACCAGGTGTAACCCATCAAGTATTTTCAGTGATAATCCACAGCATTTGTTGGCCCTAACGTTCCCTAACCATTACCTTGCCTGAATGTTGCTGTGCTTTTATCATTATACATAGCTTTCTTATGTATTATAAGCCACTTTGCCATTCTTCAAATGGGAAGCTGTATAAAAACATAACTAAATAAACAAGTATAATTATAATGGCAGACACGTTAGTGATATGCCTTTGTCAGGATGGAGGGATATTTTGGCCAATGGTGCGTGTTAACTCTTTCCATGCTTCCCCCTGGAAATACTTTCCTTCCCATAAATTTTCCCCACGGCTGAACCTTGACTGGGAAATAAACATGACTGAGAACTGGATGATATTTGCAGGGGGAAATCGGTAAACACGGGAAGGGTTACGCATCTGGTTCCAGAAAATCCTCCGTTCCATTTTTGCATTGTGAGTGTGGTGTATGAGGAACAAACTCATCTTTCCTTTGAAAGCTCTTATTGTACCCAGCACGTTATTTTGCTGGCTGCTAACAATGTAGTCGACGCCTTTTACTCAAAGATCCGCAAAAATATACATAAATATACTATCTATGAACATTTCAAAATAGTGTTAAGTGGGAATTCTGAATAGGAACCGGGATCTTAGCGCAAAATGCTTTTAGCATTCACTGTTCTACTCAGAGTTATCAGGCAGTTGTTACAAGAAGTTCTTACGGCTGCTAATAATATTTCTAATGCACTGCATGGCCAAAGCTTCAAAGAAAAAGATCCTGTTGCGAACAAACAGCAAGTCCAACTACACACACATTGTGCACTTAAAGCACCAGCAAAGGCAGAGTCTTTATGCTTGCACTGGCATTTGTGCCCTACTTTGAATGTTATCAAACTGTTTGGACTAATCCTGTAGGAAACGCCATAATGAGGCTCATCTTCTTGGTTGCAGCCTGTTAGCAGAGCAAACGTAAAGATTTAGCTCCTCAAGTCTGTCTCTAAATCTCCTAAGTGAAAGATGATTTACAGTTAAGCTAACAAAAATGTGACCACTCCGGAGTCTGGAAAGCCTCAATCTGATTTCAGTAATCTTAAATCACAAGAAAAGATTTCGTCCCATGAACCTTGGATTCAATTAAGCAGCAACAATTTAAAAAAAAAAATCAGAGTCTATTGTGAGACGTTCATTAACTTATAAAAAGGCTTATGGTGCTTTCTATTGCAGGAAGATCGTCGGCGTTTGCCTGGGAACCACGGAAGGGAAGAAGTGAATTAAGCCCATTTGCGGGGAGCCAGATACTCATTGCTCTTTTTCCACACAGCTCTCCTCAAAAAACAGCATAAATTAGTCCAAACTTTACGAGGAGTGGAAAAGTGAAGTTCAGATATTTTAATTAGGAATATTAAGATGACTGGGTCTCAGAGCTCCACCAAGTGCATTTGCGATGGAGATGGTGGCCCTCAAAGCACATAGAATTGACCTTGTCCAAGTCTTAGTATTAATATTAAGCCAGTAAAACTACCTTATCGGCCTGATGCACAGATGCAAGATTCTGGCAGGTAGGGCATTACAAGGAAGGAAGGAAGGAAGGAAGGAAGGAAGGAAGGAAGGGAGACAGACACACACGGAAGGGCACTCAATCCCAGCTCCTTGACAGGTGTACCTTCATAATCCACACATTTCCAAACATTTGGTTGCCACGCTCACATGCTACATAGGTGCTCATGTGGAAAGCACATGATGCACAAGTGTACACGTACGGACATTTTATTTAAAATATGTTTAGGCCATCTTACCGGGCAGGAGCAGCATGCAACAGAAATGCAACTGGCATCTATTTGCAGTACACGAATGCAACAGAAATCATGCAATGAAAAGATACAGCGATACAAACAGCAAATGTAATGCCAAAACACTGCTGTTTCTTTGGAACAGGGCTGTAAAAAGAAGTTCTGCTGTGCTTTGCCAGTATTATTTTTAAACCTTGCCCCCAGAAGTGAAATTTGAGGATGGAAGTTGGTCAACCACTCCTGCTTTATATGGCCTGGTTCTTTGAGGACTCTGGACAAAATTACCTATAAGGTGCAAAATTTAATTCTGCTGACTTTTAGCTATAATGCAAAGCTGATCTTTGATAGCAAGTATCAACGCTTTCCCCTCAACACTTCAAATTATGATTTGCTTCTATCCCTCCGTCTCTTTGGCACCAAAACTGCTCAACAGATTCGTCTAGGGCTGCCCTAGTAACAGCCTCAGATGCTAAAAAAAAGAAGTAACTCAAGGAACTCCAAGGCATGATCTCTAGTCCTCCCTGTTTCTCTGTTTTTCTCTTGGAACCAGACGTCTGCTCGAAAGGACGTGCAGACAACTTATTTCAGTAGCTGTCGGCACCCTTTTTTATCAGCCGAAGGAGTACTTTGCAGAGCACTCCATCTTCTGCCACCGTCTGGGTAGGGTTGTGGCAGATTATTCCCAGGCCCGTCAGACGGGCCTAAAGCATTAGTGGCATTCCATCAACGACATACCCTGCTTGCATGCCGGGCTCGTCGCATGCCCAGCCAAACAAACAGAAAGCGGCAGAAGGTACAGCCTGGAAGACAATGCCAACGGAACGAGGTGCTCTCGCTTTGATTTGGCCGTGGCCAGGCCTCAGCAATAAACCGAGCGCCAGGCCGTGTCCAGGACTGATGTGTTTCAGAGCCGGCGGACAATTCGACGGGACAATCAAGGGCTGCAGGGCTCAAGACCCCAGGCGGGGGGAGGCATCATCCAACAGCCCATCAGGTGCCACTCTGGGAGGGTCCAGGCTGGAGGATGGAGGACCAGACAGCTTTTGCTTGGAGAGCGTCTCTCCAGTGTGGTTCTCGCCAACTCCACATAGCAGGAGCCAGACAACGGCCCTTTAACACTGTGTTGTAAGCCGCTCAGAGAGCTGGGCAATACAGAAATGTAGATGATTCTATCAAACTTGGGACTTTTTTTATTATTGGCTAGAGAAACGGGGCTTCGCATAGATTTAAATATGTTTATAATTTAACATAAAAAGAAATAATGTGGGGGGGACTGACCCAGTAGGTCAGATGTTTCCGATGATTGTTGTTGTTTGTAGGTTTTTTTTTGTGTTAGGTTTATTTAGAATGCAACTTATTCCAAAAAAAAAAAAGAAAGAAAGAAAGAAAAAAGAAAAAGAAAAGAAACGTAGATGATGATGATGATGATGATGATGATGATGATAAAGTCATCAGAGGGAAAGGAATTCAGCGCATGCCCAATCCTGACTGCCTTTGTAAGATCTCTGGGTATTGCTAAGGAAAACCCTTGCCAGTCTGACTTGTATAGCTGGACAGAATCATAGGATAGTACAGTTGGAGGGGGGCAAGAAGGTCATCAGGTCCACCCCCCACCCCCGGCTGTTGCAGGACACCAAGTCGCACCATCCCACTCAGGGGACTTTCTTTTTGAACGTCCCCAGTGTGGGAGAGCCCCCCACCTCTCCAGGCAGCTGGTCCCACTGCTGCTTTGCTCTGAATCCATGCTGTCTGTTCCCAGCTATTTGGATCCTGGTCTGTCTGTTCCAGAACTTGAACAGGCCCATTCTGAACTGTGCCTGATGCTTCATTTGCTCGCTGCTGTCTCACACAAGTGCCTACTGCCTCTACGGACGGAGCGACACCGCCGATGCCTTGCCGAGAGGAAAAAAAAGGCCAGCCAAAATGCCACCCTTTCCCGCCAGGCTGCTCTGAACGAGAAGGTTCAGGAAATGCTCAAACGCTTTCTGCCAGAATCAACAGGGCTTAAAAAGTGCCAGCCTTGGCTGGATTGTGTCCAGGGGTTCGACTTGCGCTTTGCTCTCTGTTTTTATGGGGGGGAGGCGTGGAGAATTCACTTCCCGGGTGCCTTGTAGGTCAAGCTACCTTTCAAGAAAGGAAGAACGAGGGGAAAGCACGACCCTTCGCAGGCTCAAAGACACGTGGAGGGAGGAAAGGGGAAGGACGCCAGGGCTGCTGCAGGACTGAGTTTTCAAGAAACGCTTGCTTTTATTGTGTTATTTAAGCATGGGCCCTTTTGTGTGCTGCCAAAAGCACTTTGGTAGGGTGGAGAGCGCCTTCACAAAGCGGGCCTTTATCCCTCCCCTTCTTTACTTTTGTGCTTGGGTGGCAAAGAATGGCTTGCACAGATTTCCTAGAAACACACTCCGAATGACACGCCGAGAACTCAAGGGAAGCCGCGGCCCCCACGAAGGCAGCTCGTCAGGCGGGGCGAGGCGGCGGCCTCCTGCGGCAGAGGCTGGGGGGCGAGGAGCCAGGGTGGGGGTTTGGAAGGCAAAGGTGTCCTTGCCTCACAGCCTGCCCTGTGCCCCTGGAGCTAGACCTTAGGTACCCCCGCCACCAAGGCTGAGGAAACCATCCGTCCCGTTGGCTTCTCTACCTGGAAGTGGGGTTGGGAAGACACCTGGTCCCTCTCTGCTGCCTGCCCTCTACCGCAGTAGGGCCGGGATATGGAATCTCTACTCGCAGCGGCCCCGAACTGCAAGCAGGAGCAATGGCAGACATCTACTCTGGTCCGGCTCTTCCCATCCATGCTAGCCCTCCAGCTCTCCATCCCAGACAGAAAGGGGCTATTTGGGCAGGACTTTGCCCCTGGCGTGCAGCACGCTCCTTTACTTTCCCCTCCTGCTTCTTCCTGCACTTCCGTCCCAGTTTTGCCTCAAGTCTTGGCTCTTGGTCCACCTGCACCCATGGGCTTAGCTTCTCTCCCCTTGACCTGCTGGGAGGGGAGAAGGAGAGCGACCGGGGCACAGAGGCCAGCCCTGGGATCAAGGGGCTGGTGATTCAGGAGGGAAAGTTCTAGAAGCTGCCCACCATTGAATCCACCTGCACTTTCCAGCGCCGCGTGGAAAAGGAATGTGTTTGTCAGGGGATGGGAGGTGAAGGGGAAGCGCTCGTTTTCTCAAGGCTGGAAAGCAGCGGAAAGAAAGGGCACATTTATCTAGACAGCTCTCTGGCAAAGAAAGAAAGATGTTCTATTAAGCAAGGCCCCGGTGAGAGGCTCGTCATTTTGAATGGCAATGTTAGCACACCTGCCAAAACATATTTTCAGTAGTGTTTATATTCCGCTCCTTTCTTTGCAGCCACTTTATTGAATACGGTTGACAAAGGATCCTGTTCTCTTGTCTCCTGATAGCTTTTGAACATCCTGCTCATGTCTATTGTACGGCTGGACACATATTAAGTTCCTATTATTAGCACTTTACCGTTCCTGAAAACCTGTGAAAAGTTCAGCATACCAGGTGACTGGATGAAAGCGGTTCCCAAATCATTACAACTTTTGTGTTGGCCAAGAGGCGTCGCCCAAAAGATCAGAGGTAGTGAATACTCTCTCACGCATTGTGCCTTCATTGAATTAATTGTATTTTTACATTAGATGAGGAGAGACGCAATCTCTTTTATGTGCGAGGGATTTGTAAGGCCGGGGTCGCTTTTGTTGTTCGGCTAAAAGGGCATCAGAGGAAAGACAAAGCTGGCACGCAGAACCAAGCAGGGCTGTGAAAGAGGAGACTCCTCTGAGATCAGTTGAAAGAAGAAGTCGAGAAGTTGTCTCGGTTGGGGCAAGGCTGGCCAGGCCAGACTAGAGATGTGAAGGTCACAGGAGGGGGAAAACGATTAGGAAAAGGTGAGGGGTTTCCCATTTTTTCCCGAAAAACTTGACAGCTTGGGACCATGAAATAGCTTCTTTCAGAATTTAAGCCAAGGTGCTTATTCATTGGTCTCCAGCCTTTACTCCCTCTGAATTGATGTCTAAAAATGACTCAATAAAAGATTTTAATATCAATATCATCATCTCATTTTTATACTACCCCACAGCTGAAGACTAGAGTTGTAAAATACCTGGAAATAATGAATTGCTTTCATCCCTTATTAAAATTATTGATCTAACATAACTTTTCCTGGTCTTCCTCTGCATCCAGCTCTTCCTGCTTCTTCTGGCTTCTGGGATGCTTCAGGGAGGACATGCTCCTTGACCTTTCATCAGATATAATACAGGAACCTAAAATATGTTATGTATAACTTGCTCTACTCATAAAATTATATTTGACATATTAAACTGAAAAGCGCAGTCTATTCAGGCCATAATTATACATTCACTAAGTGCATACTTTTAAAAACTAATGAATATAATGGTGATTTTCAAATACAATGATAATTTTATGAGCAAACCAAGTTATACGCAACATAACTCTAGGAACGTACCATTATTCTAATTATGATCACTTCCAGGGGGCATTAATGCAGGAAGCTGCCTTAATACCAAGCGGAGCTGCTCATTCGTCTCGCTTACTCCTTTGGTAGCAGCTCTCCACGCCCAGAGGTGTGTGTTTCCCTTGGCTATTTTGAATATTCCAGTCACGCGCCAGGGAGGGGTGGGCTGAAGGAAGACGCTCCTTCAGGACCGAAGGTACGGTTCCAGTGGAGGTGCCCCGGTGCCCCCTCTGCCCACTCCCAGGGAACCCATAAGCCACGCCGGACCTTGCGGTGTGGGAAGCGCGGCTTCCGGGGAGACGTGGCTGAGCTTGTTCTACTGGCTCCAGTAGTTCTAAATACCGCTTTATATTCGCACTGTAATTTTAGGTCACTTGACCGGGGACTTGGGGGGGGGGGGGGGGCAGTCTTTGATTGGGTTGTTTGAATTGCTCTGAACTGCCCAGAGAGCTTTGGCTTTTAGGGGCCCAGAAATGTAACACTCAGAAATGACAGTGACACCCTCGCATCAACCGTGGCCCAGGCGAGGGCTGTTTCAGCTTTTTGGAGCCCATCCCCACTGGGTTCCGATGACCAGAAAGCGGCGGTGATGGTGGGGACTGGGTCGATGAGTTGAGTAACTGGCCCACCTGGCCCAGGTTCTCCTGGCCCGAAGGGCAGCAGCTCACCTGGACTTCAGGGGGAGTCTCACCCAGCGTCCCCTGGAGGGGCCGGGGAAGCTCCGACCACAGGGGGGCCTGCCGAGGTCGGAGGGTGGACTTGGGATCACTCATCCTGCCCCGCCAGTCCCCTTTCCATGCCCACTGCTGCTCTGAAGGTAGAAACAGAGGCTAAGTGGCCTCCCGGGAGCTGGAGAGGAACCCCAGAAGTGCTTCTCATCACAAAGGGGCGCAAAGCACTTGGAGGGCCAAAATCACCCCCCTCGCGCCCCACCTGATGTTTATAACACTGAGGGCAGTGAACTGAATCAGGCTGTTAATGGCGGACTCAAGCCCACTTCATCGGATGCACTCGGATTCGCCGCATTATGTTTTTAAAACCAGCACGAGAGGAGTGCCCCTTCAGGTAAATCCTCAAATATTTGGTTGGGAAAAGTCAAGCGAAGGGCCGCTGGCATGAAGAGGAGATGCTTCCAGCCAGTATCCAGTGCCGGATTTGTTGCAGCACTGCTGACCTCAGGCGAAAGAGGAAGATTGGTGCTTTGCTGCCAGCTACAGTTGTGCAAAAGGCTGGCCGCGTGGCTCCGCTTACCGAAAGGAGTCTCATGGCAAGATGTGAGCGCACGAATGACCGACACCGGAACACATCACTGCTTTGGGGCAGCCTGTGATTTCCCTGAAATTTCAGGCTGTGCACATGGGCCCAGCGGAGGCTGGGTGAGTCCTTGGCAACCCTATTGCATTAAAAACAAAACAAAACTACAAATACAGCACCGGCTCCCCACCATCTGCAATGTGCAGAGGACACAATTGGCAGGAAAATACCTCCCGGGTTGCCATGAACCCCATGAGACAATGAGAACGCAAGTCCGGCATCCTTTGACGGCACCAGGTTGGGGAAATCACAGAGAGAACAGCAAGGCTGCTTTGGCCTTGGTGGAAATACAAATACATTTATGGTATGCAAGCCGTCCCAAGGCTCATGCAAACGGGGCGGCACACAAAAATTCTAAATAAGCAAGCAAACCAACCAACCCTTGGTGGAATCTTTAGCACTTGGGATACCGTGCACTTCCCAGCTTTCCGGATCTGGCTACCCTGATTTGCTTTTAAGGGATGGCCTTATCTGGCTACCCTGATTTGCTTTTAAGGGATGGCCTTATCTGGCTACCCTGATTTGCTTTTAAGGGATGGCCTTGACCTTTGATCGAGGTTGCGGGGTACATTTACTAAGTCTTCACTCCTCTTCAGGCACGGGGTGGGGGGGGGGGTCTTTAAATTGTCTTTGTTTTCCACGTCAAAAGAGGTATTATCCGAAATGACTTGCAAAATGCACAGCAAATATTCACAAGGCTTTAAATGAACTCCGTCCAACCCCTCAGTTACCTTTCAGCGTTTCAAGCTTTATCCCTGTGCTTTAAAACAAACGGAACCGGTTACCAAGTGAAGCTCCCAATATGGTAGCCGTAAGATTTATACTAGGGTGTGGGGACCTCCCCCCCCCCCCCGGTGCACGACTGCTAACAGTTTAAGCTGCTGCCATTTGGTCAAGTGAGTTGGTCTAGAGGACGACAGAAAGGGAGGCATGAAATCAAAGGTACATAATCTAAATATTTTCTTGTTTATGTTTATGCATCCTCATTAAATCTCGGCATTTGCCTTTAGGAGGTTGCATGGCAGAAGCTGATCGGAACGTGGCACTTGCAGCATTAACAAACAACACCTGGAGTAAGTTTGCTTTCAGGTAGAATGTTGCAACAGCCTTCTTTGCCCTGAACAGCCCGATTCTACGCACTGCTCCTTGGAGGTAAAATACAGCCCATCTAATGGAATTTACTCCTTGGCGAGCGTGTCTAGGACGACAGATCCTCTATATCTTGTTTCCAGGTTTAAAACAAAGCATGGACCCTATCAGGAATCATCCAAACGAGTAAAATCCACCTTGACTGGACCCATGTTATAATTCAGGTAACAATGTTCCCCGTTCAGATCTTGTGTTTGGAAAACAACGCATCACTGTTTAGGATCCACGGTTTCAGGCATGGGGAGATAGCAAACGGCAGCATCTCCCAACCTGCCAGCTGAGAATGAGGCGGTGACACATCTGGGGAGCCGCATCCAATACATCTGGGAAGACTGGGGGGGGGGGGGGGGGGGGGGCTGACCTGATTTCCTCCGCTTCTCTGCTATCGATTTTGAACTTTCCCTCCAGTAGTTTTGGATGACAGCAAGAAAAGGTGGTGCAATCAAGCGTCCACAGTACTTCTCGTTCTTCCTGCTCATCTATTATGGCTCGACACCCATCTTATTTTGGGCTCTGAACTCCCAGACGGGAGCGACCGAGCCCCCCCAGGACAACACCTCACCTAGTCATCCCACTTGTGAGAGGATACTAGCTGGAGACCAGCTCATCGACCGAAAAATGTGTCACAGGAGAAGCGCATCTGTTTTTAAATTAACCCTGCGAAAACCACCCAGACGTATATTAGTAAGAAGACAGGTGGCACCATAAACACACCCAATCCCCACTTGGGCCTCTGAAAGTGATTAGAGATTTTTTAAAGCTGCCTCGTCTGAGTGCCTAGAATTAAATACAGAAGCAGTGACCCCGGCTTCTTCCCCCTGCCCTGAACTCCCCTGCCCAATATTGGATCTGTAAGCCACACCAAACCTTCCCAGGTCTTCCCTCGCCAGTCCTACTCCGCTCCCATCTTGTGAAGCCAAGTGACTTTCTACCTCAGATCTAACTCACGAACCTCCAGACTTAGGATCTTTGCAGCTTAATCATATTAACACACACACACACACACACACACACAATGTGCAATATGAGTGACATGGCCTGGATTTCTGCTGCCGAAGATACACATGTCCATCAACAAAAATCCATATGGCATCTGTTTACAATGACGGTCAGTCACTCGCCATTAACGTCATCATAAATCTTTGACAGAAACGAACTGGAACCCATACCCAACATTTCTCTTCCCGTGAATAAGGGCGCTTTCGTTTCAATGCTGCCACAAGCTGACATATCAGAGAAGCGACAGCCGGACTAGCCAAGGGACAACCGGACTAGCCAAGATGGGCTAGAAAGCAGCACGAGAGCACCTTTCCTTCCCAGCCTCTTTGCTGGCCCCCAGCGTCACAGCTGCAGGCTCTGACTTGGAAGGCTGGCGCTCTCTGAACTCCCGTGTTTTCCAGGAACGGTGCTGAGCAAAGGCACGTCTGAGGTGCCTTCACAGCTCCCTCAAGGGGTCCTTTTGCTCTCTGCTCCTTTCCCTACGAACTACCGTGGAGCCTGTGACAGCATCTGAAAAAGGCCCTGCATGTCGCACGGAGCTCCAGGCAAGAACTCAAAACGCAGCACTGCCATCTCCTCGCAAGGCGCGCTCAACGCCTGTCTGGCCTCCGATCTTCATCTGGGCATGAAGCTCGGAGGGTGGCCCCGGAACAGCTACAGCACAAGGCAGCTGACCCAGTGCTTTGCATGTCGAAGGCCCCGGGTTTTATGACACAAACTGGAGAAATATTCTGACTTGCTTCATACATATATTCAGTGGCTTGAGGCCTCTTCCACTGCTGTTGCGATCAAATGGAGCGGCCCTGATTTCCCGAAAAGTCTCTGACTCGGATCTTTGGTGTACTTGGGAAAAATAGATGTGATGAAAGGACAGGTGGGGTTTTTTTTTGGGGGGGGGGGGATTAACTAAACCAGTAAGATAAAATAGCAGACACTCATTACTCAGATTACACTCAGATTAGGAGGGTGAGTACCCGAAGGAGGGCCTTCTCTGTGGTGGCACCCTGACTATGGAATATGCTCCCCGGAGAGGTTCTCTGGCACCGACATTATGTTCTTTTCAGAGTCAAGCAAAACCCTTTCTATTTTCCCGCCATTTTAATGTTTAATTGATTTTACCTGGGGCTTTAGTATATTAATGGTCAGATGCTGTGGGATTTGCTTTTATTGCAACGTCTCAGGACATTCTGTAAGGGATGGGAGAAGAACAGCTTTTAATAGTGAATAAATAAATACCCTAGAGGCACAGTGTTTAGCAGGGACCCATTTTAGAAGGTATCCATTAAACACACTGATATATCCCCACCCCGCGCCAAGTTCTGTGATGGGATGATATTACAAACCCGGAAGGAATCGTGCCTCGCCATTACAACTTCCTTTTGCAACGATTAAAAAGGACGGACCCTTGACACTCACGCCAGAGAGAAGGGCTGCATTATGCATGAGCTGGGAAGTTTTGCCCCACAGAAGCAAAGCTGAGGGACGCGACTGCGCTGACTGATCGCATCCGAGCCCTGCCGTGGGCTGACACTGCACGGCGAGCTCGCTGGAGGGCTTGCGCGGGTCCTCCCCACCTCCGTTGCATCGCTTCCAACCGCTTCTCTCAGGAGGGGCGATGGCTCCCCGGCAGAGCACAGGCGTGGGGTGGGGGGAGGCTCCGGAGGAGGGGCCAAAAGCCACCCAGGAAGCAACAGGTGAGAGCAGTGGGGCGGCACACAGGTCAGCACCTGGCCAAATCTGTTTTGTTCCTGCAGTGTGACGTTTCAGTGCGCTTACGGTGGAAAAAGGGACGGGCTCGGCACATCGCTCATCCATTTTCATGCCACGGCTGGCCAAGCCGTGCTGTTGCGCTCCGACGTACCAGAGGCTATAGAGGCAGTGGGAGAGCATGGAAGGGCATGGGGAAGGCCACGGTTGATTGCAAGCAGCCACATCCACAGCCAGCTTGCTGGGACCCCCATAAGGCCATCAAGCCCAGGTCTAAAACCCTATCGACTATGGAATACGCTCCCCAGAGAGGTTTGCCTGGCGCCGATGTTATATTCTTTTCAGCGCCAGGCAAACCCCCTTTTATTTTCCCATTATTTTAAAGCTGAATTGATTTTAACTGGGGTTTTAGTATGCTGTGGGGCTGTTTTATTCAATTTATTTACGGTAAGCCGCCCTGAGACATTCTGTAGGGGACGGGATAGAAAAGCTTTTAATAAATAAAACAATAAAACCTGCCAACTGCACCACCAGGTCGAGCACAGCCTTCTAATGCTAAAGGCCCCACATTCAGCCTCTGGTATCCCCCGTCGACAGGATCAGGGCCAAGGGCAGCCCCAACTGAACCCACAGCCTGCGATGGCTCTGTGAGGAAGGGACTTCCAGTGACGTCCCCTCTCAGCATGGGCCGGCCCAGGTTCACCGAGGCCCTGTGCTAAGTGGGAGAATGAAACAGCTGCAGGAAAAGCCTTAATAGGGGGGTGCACAATCTGGAGAATTTTAAAGCCAGCTCACACCCAATTTTGTGTTGCCAAAGCACTTAACCTTTGAAATGAACGCTTCCCTGAATTTTGCCACCGAGCCCCAATTGCATATTAGGAAAACCGCCTGCAAAAGACACGCATATTGGCCAAAGCACATGCAGAGATGCATGTGTTAAAAGAAATGCGCACAAAACGCTTACACCGGTGTGCATGAAAACTCTTCTTGAAAAACAAAACACAACCCAACGTTCAGGATGAACTGAATGTACGACCGGAGAAATTCTCAAAGTTCAAGGCAAACCAAAGTGAAGAATGGAAAAATCAACCACTGAGAGTAACTGAAATTGACATTCATGCTTCCCTAGATCATGTACACACACACACACACACACACACACACGGACGCTCTCAAGGACACAACAGGGAGAGAGACACACACTTTGCCCCTGCCATCTGCTGCCACCAATGCAGTGAATTTGCTTCGACTGCAGCCTGCAAAAAGTTGAATTCTCTATTTGCGGGTGGACAGCCGGATCAATAGATGAATGGTGAGGTCAGTTCACTGCCCACACAATCCAGCGAGACTCCTGGCAAAAGCGAGGATTCATTCCACACCCTCCAGACCAAGAGCTTTAACCAGAAATGCTGGGGGACTCGTCGTGGAGTCTCTGGAGGTGAGGATGGATGCAACCAGAGTTCTTCGTTAAGCTCCACGTTTTGCCTCATAGCTTATGCAAAGCAAGGTGGAGCCTGCCGCTTCCTGCCTAACTCCCTGCTGCATGAATGAGACTAGCAAGGACCTTCCTTGCAGGATTGTTCTCCGGATGCTCAGGCCACAAAGGAGAGAAGGACAGCTGCTGTTATGGACAAAACCCCTGTAAAGCTTACCTGAAAAATCTCATCTTTTCCTCCAAGACTGCAGAGTGTGTATTCCCAAAATGTGATGAAACTTAAGCAGGCAAAACGACATTCGCTTGTGTTAAAGTCTTTCCCTTCCACGCACAGGAAAGGAAGCAGTCATTTGTTGATGTTATACTGTAATGTGCCACCGTGTGTAAAAAGAAAACCCCGAATATTCATTCATTTTGAACATGTGTCCTGATATTCCACAGATCGTGCCACGGAAGCTACTGAAGATCAATGTAAATATTGTGGCCAAATGATTAAAAGTACCAGTGAAAATACTGTCAGAGAATAAAGATTGGAGAATCAACACACTCAGTGGCCATTTGTCCCTTGTTTACTAGTAAACCTGAGTAAGGTGTTGGGAGGAGGAGGTAAGTAGCCTATTCTGAAATATTAGAAACCACACGCAGCAGTATAAACTATAGTGCGAGCAACCTGACAAAGAAAATAAAAAATGAATTCTCTCACCGGTCGCAAACAGGAACATTTTCAGGGTGTTAAAAAGACTTTGGTCTGTGAAGGGGGTATGGAGGCCACCTCTGCAATGCCCTCAAAATTGAAAATCCTTCCCCAAAGGAGTGATCGCATCTGCATATGCTGATCTATGCGTACAGGTGCACATTTTATTTATTTATTTAAAGCTTTTCTATACCGTCCTCATTACCCAAAGTCTCAGGACGGTCTTGCAATAAAACAGAGCAAAATAATCTAAGTCGAAATACACTCCAGCTCACTACAGCGGAGAGGATTCTGGCCAGGGAACCTGTGGCCCACTCGCCCCACTGTCCGGATGAGAACTATGAATGGGTTCTTCCGCTCCCAACTGGAAGTGGGCAGGCTGGCCCTTCAAACAGAGGACTGTCCTCTGCAAAAAAACCCAACAGGCCACCCTAGGAAAGCTATTCTGCTACAGTGTCAGAGGCAGCCATGGAAAAGTCCTCCTCCTCGGTCCCCTGCTGGACCACTCAGAAACTGGCGGGCAGCACAGCAGACCTTCTCAAGAAGGTCCTAACATGTGAGAGCAGCTAGCTTTTCAAGCAGCCTGGCTGACGGATGGCGTTAAGTATTTTCGCCAGCGCTTGTGGGTTGCGCTCATAAACAGAGAGGAAGCCTGGTCCTTCGGTACCTCCTCTCCTGGAACGATAGGCCTGAGGAAGCCCATGACTTTAGCAAGACACGTGGCGGCGGGAGATGCACTGCCATCTTCTTCGGCCCGGCAGTGCGTCATGCCTCCTCTTGTCCTCTCCCCTCAGCTGGCTGCCTGCTCTGAGCGCTAGTTTGGTGGAGTAATTAGCTCACCACTTCCAAGTTCAACCCCTCAGTGCCTGAACATGCCTTTGCCTTTCAGTTGACGCCGCTTTCTTTGACTGGCTTAAGAGCAATTCAGCAGTGACTCATCCCCGCCTGAAAGACAGATGTCATTCCCAGTTTGGTTAAGCATTAACCCTGCTTTTTCGCAGCAGCCAGTCATCGCTACCCACTCAGTGGCTTAAAATAATAATGATAATAATTCAAACACACTGTGCATTATGACCTTGCTCAAAGAGGCTGATGAAAGTAAACACCTGGGCTAAGCCGGAGCTGGAGAGCTATTTGATCTCAAGCGCTGCTCTTCATTTGAACTGGGACACTCTTTGACAAGGGCAACCGGCCTCTCCCAGGGTGGTAGAGGCACCTCCTCAACTCCTGTTGTTAGCACTGAAATGTTTAAATCTCCCATTGTGTATCTTACCAATAATCACAGTTAGGCTTAAAAAAAATATCATCGTGTTCTGTCTTTTGGCCTGTGAGCTCATACCTGCTCTAATCCTCTCAAGACCAATGATACACAAGCCCTAATGCCAGCAGATCCTGTTACCAACAATTACCAGTTTTCTTTGTGATTTTCACAGCACTTCAGGACACACAAAGGAGCAGGGGAGGGGAGAAGGGCCTTAAGGAGGAGGAGGAGGAGAGAGCAACAGCAGTTCAGAGCCAATGAAGTTGTATTCAGCTGGATTATGCGTATTTAGCCATGATCTCTTCCAGTGGGACAAGAAGCATCGCATCAATGAGAACACACAGTAGCCACACCGTGTGAAACGCATCAAAGTGCAGAGACAAAACCCCATGGAAGTGTACCTTCAAAGAACAGAACTGAGCATGTGCCAAGAAGGGATGGGTGGCCAACCTCAGATGGTCGGAAAAAGAAAAACCCGGGTCCTTTCCCTCCACCTCTGGCCAAAGGATGCATTTCGTATTGCCGTATTTAGATAAGTTATCTCTGAATCACCATCATTATTGAGCAGCGCAGTGTTTCAGGAGAACCTCAAAAACAGAAAGAACAACTTAGCTAAATCTTACAGAAAAGATCCAGATCCCTTTCACAAATTATTTAAGTCATATTTATTTCTTATTACACGATTTGCTTGCTTGCTTGCTTTATTTATTTATTTATTTATTGGCACTATTTACATCCTGTAACCTATCCATACATTTACCTTCTCAGAGGAGTCTAACAACGTAGTAAGAAACAAAAAAACAAAAAACCCCACAATCAAAGTGGGAGGGGGTGGATGGGAAGCCATACAAACAACAACCCAATCATGGTTTAATCCTGGCTTGTTCTGACTAGCCATAAACAAATTACTGTCCTGACTTGGTTAAGGTACTAATGTGGTATGACCACTTTTTAAACTTTACTTTGTTGTTGTTGTCATTGTTCACAGTGATCTATGATTTCCTTGCAAGATGCCTCAAGTTTGGTCTTCTCACAGCAAAGATGGATATAATTATGCAAGCAAAAGGTCTCAAGATCCTCTCCAACAGCAGAAAAAGCGAGTGGGGTGTATATGGGTGCAAGGTTTGTTCTGAAAGCTTAAGAATATACTCCCTCAGGCTGGTGGGTTAAAACTGGTGCTCTGGGCAGCCACATCCCCTTTACTCCAACCACCTGGTGGTGTCCAAGCTTTTGCGCCGTTTCCCCACCATTCTAAGAGGTTGAAATAGCCCCTGAAAGCTACTCCCAAATGAAATTGGTTCCTCGGGCCAAGAGGAATTCAACCCCAGTGTTGTGGCATTGGAGCAAGAAGTCTTTGCTTCCCATTGTGTCTGGATCTTCCCAGGGAACTGAAAACAAGCTCAAGGTGTATTGGAGCAATCAAATTACCAAGAAAGGCAACACAACACAACACAACACCCTCGTCCACCAGAATATGGTTCATTCCAGAGCTGAACATTTTAGAGAGCAACTTTACCACAGAGACCGAGTATATTAAACTGAATTCTTCTCCAAAGCACAGGGGGCAAATTAATATCCAATTCACGTCAGGCTACCACGTATAAAATACAGTTAATAGGAATATGTGGTAGAATAAAAAAAAATAAAACCAGAGAACAGACAACTTTGGTATGCTAACAAAAATTTTATAGTCCTTTGCATAGTTATTATTTTATTGTGCCATTCTGATGGATTTATTTTCTTCCTTCCACATAAATTCCGTACATGCAAGATGAATGAATATTAAAGGGGATATGTGAGAAATAAACTAGCCAGAAAATCCTTTTATCAATACTAGACTCCCCGGGCCAGACTCCCCCAGCCCTGTGGAATGGAAGCACATGCCAGCAACCCATTAGGAAGGTGGATACAAAGTACTTCTAAGGGGAGTCTGTAAAGAGCTTTGGGAGCTAAAGGACAAGGCGGGGAGTGCAAAGAGACTGCTATGAAGTTGAGCCTTCCCCAGTTCTTTGGACTTCAACTCCCAGCATTCCTAGCCAGAGGCCAAGCTGGTTGGTGCTGATGGAGGCTGCGTTCGCAGGGGCACAGGAAGCTAAGTGGGTCTATCCACCCCGCAGCATCGACACGGCCTGGCAGCCATGGTTCCCCAGGCCTTCAGGAGGAATTTTTCCAGTCCCACCGGGAGATCCTGAGGGTTTGAGGCCAGGATACCCTTTCTGCAAAGCAGGTACTCTGCCAATGAGCCACACCTGGTCTGGTCTCTCTCACAGCCCCAACATCTGGAGGGGAACACTCTCCAATCTGAAACATAATCTGAAACCAATTTGAAACATAAAATCTGAAAGCCATCCAGAGACCCGCAATGTATTGGACGGGGTAAAAAAATACCCAAATAAATAAATAAAAACACTTCAGGGGAGGATCCTGTAGAGGGTGAAGGTTCCTGAGAATTTTGGCATTATTTTTTCCTATACCTGCCCAGAGCCGAAGATACATAGGAGCATTACTGGTGTCAGTGAGGTAGTAAAATAGAGTCCTATAAAGCAGCCCCTTCCCAGTAACGTTCTCAAATACTGTTCAACCAATCTCAGCTTGTTTGCCATCATTCAGCTTGTGCATACTGAATGCAAACTTATTTACAATATGCATTACTTTGCTTATTTATATTTAAAGTCTCTCTCTACGGCTTTTCAGCTGCTACACACTCTCCCAAGTAGTCTATGCACACACAAACACACACAAGCAATGTGGAAATGGGACAAAATGAACTTAAGGTTAGAAAACAGAGAAACTGAATGAAACCAACATGCACAGATTCGTCCTGCCCTGCTCTCAGCTAATGTGGAAATAAATACAGTAAAAGTTACTCCCATCAGCAGTCGATATATGATTCACACAAACAGCTTCCATTCTTCCTGTAAGGAGGAATCTAAGAGTTGAACAAATGATGTATCTCCAGAACAAACTTAAGCTTGTTTAATGTTCTTTTCCTTTTCCCATTGCAAGTAGAAACCTGCACCCCTATTTTTGGTTAATGGACTTTTGGACCATTTAGATAAATTATTCCCAAGAAAGTTCTGGGAGTGGGAACTAGGAATGTTGAGCAGAAAATGCTCAGCACCCAAACTTACAAAACAATAGGTTCTTGTGCACATCTACATGTTACAATTCATGTACTATATAGAAATACATACACCTGCAATATACGCACAACCTTATGTGTCACGTTCAGACTGCAAGAGGTGGATCAAAGAATGATTTTCCGGAACCTGAAAACTGATCAGCCCAATGCTCTGGGTTCATTACACATCTTTTGTGCAATTTAAAAACTAAGGTATTAAGAAGGTAAACTAAAGTATGCGAAATTGAGAATACTTTTTCCAACAAAAGGGGGTCAGGGAAGACACTTGGTCTGCAAAAGTGACATCCTGAGATCGCATTCAACATGAAGGGGTGAGGGTAAAATTCATGTCGAAGGAAACACGACAGGTACCTGAAGATTCGGAAATTCCCTAGCGGGAGGTTGAAGTAGGAGATGAACTCAGGGACACCAAATGCCTTACACTCGTAAGGGTGGCAAAATGTAAACTGCTGATCTTTCTAGTTGGTTTCAGTGGTAACACGGCGAATCACTTTAACAAAGTTCCTAAGCTGAGTTACAGGGCAGCAGATGCAGAACGGTAAGAGCGAATCCCACGTTGAGAGGGAAAAGTATCGCTTCTTCAGAGCGTGCATTACATAATGGGCCTCTCCGAGCGAGAAAAGGAGCAGAAGTTCTTAACTAGGCATTTAGTTACACTTCATCAGGGCTGCGTTTACACGGGCCCAGCCAAACGCAAGTGAAAGTTTTACTGTCAGTTCACTTTGCATGTGCTATTACTAATCCACATGAAGCCTGCTGGGCGAAACCCCCAAGGTGCAATCAGTGTTCAAATGTTGTGAAGAGAGTGTTTAAAGTTGAGGTTAAGTGCATTTGCTAAGGTATGGATTTTGTCCAACGACAGGCTGAAAGCGAAAGGGGCAGAGGTGGGAGGGCGGCGAGGGGGAAGCCGCCGTTGTAAGCAGATAAGTGCCATAAACGTGGCAGGGCTAAAGCGCAGGGCTTGCTTCCATACAGGTATATGTGATGTACTGTGTATTTTTCCACAGTTTTCATCGTGCGAGCTAGCTGAAGCATCAGCACAGAGAGCTGGGAAGGAAGTGTGGGGGAAACAGGTATTTGTATGTCCATTTCCCCACTTGGGCCCTTGTCCTGGTACTGACTGGGACTAAAGCAACTTACCTCCAGCTCTGCATCTCCATCGACCTCTCCAGTCCCTGTACTTGCCACGTGGAAATACTGCTGAATTGATGCAAGGCTAATTTACATTTAAGGTCTGTTATTTACTCCTGCAAAGACAAGGCTGAGGGGAACGGTCCAGCCTGATTTGTGTTTGGCTAAATTCAGTCCTGTGCCTTCTTGCCTACGCTCATGCAGGTGGCCAGCTTTTTCCGAGATCCTCTTTTCCTTCATCAGCAACCTGAACAAGGGCCACAGTAAAGCTTTTACGACCACTCAATTCAGGTGCTCTTTGGGTTGGTGATTTTGACAGATTCGATGCAGTTGCCCAGAAAGATTTCATTTGGCAGCCAAGAACTAACACACTTATTTCCTTCCAAAAAATGACGATTTGTCTGGATTTAGGGAGGGAGGGAGGGTGAATCTTCATTTATGGCAACATGTGGCCATCAGAACAAAGGAGAGCCCATCTGTTTGTAACTGGGCCAAGCTACTGTGGTTTGTAACAGTCTGCATGCTAGGCTAAATACATATTTTTTTGAGGGGGGGGGTGGAATAGGACACACAATAACAAAGAAGTGATGTTACCGTTTTAATTTTCTTTTGCAGGAACAGGGTAACAATTTTAACATGGCAAGACTCTGAGTGTGGCAACAGAGGCTTCAAGCCAGTCCCCAGTGACGTGAGTGTAAGTCACACTGAATCTGATAGGATTTACTTCTGAGTAGAGCTGCCAGGTGAAAAGTCCTGAGTCCACGCGTTGCCACGGCTTATCCATATTTGGGATATGGCAAATACAATCACTTTCATGCATAAATAAGACTTGGAAAATGGGAAATACTAATTAACCAGGTGAGGGAGAACTTGTCCCAGTTTCCTCAGCAAAAGGTTCAGAACACTTTTTATTTGCCCCCCTTTTCAAATGTTAGGAATTTTAATCTGGTTTTGACTATTTCACAGCCACATTTTGATTTTGCTTCTGTTTTTGATTTTGCTTCTGCTGTTTTTGATTTTGCTTCTGTTTCTGATTTTGTTTTCATTTGTGAAATGTTATTGTTGGTTTTATGCATATTTTTTTAATTATTGTGAATTGTTGGATTGTTTGTTTTGATTTTTGTAAGCCGCCCTGAGATGCTTTTGCATATAGGGCGGGGTATAAATATTTTAAATGAATGAATGAATGAATGAATGAATGAATGAATGAATGAATGAATGAATAACACTCCAAGGTTTCTTTTATATAGGCACAGAACCCATGTGTGAGGCTGCATGGACAGCAGAAAGAACAGGCAGTCACCGTAGGCGGCTTAAGTCATTCAGCTTTCCAGAAACCATACACCTGGGTTCAAATCCTTACTCTGGGTGCTTCTGTGCCCACCACTCGCTCCAGCTCTCCCTGGCTAGCCTACCTCACAGGGTCGCTAGGAATGTAAAGTGGATCGGTACAGAAGGACCACATTCTGGTGATGCACATCTATCAGCAGCCTTGAGGGAAAGGCTGGGAAGAAAAGTGATAAAGGAATAATACGTGCATAGAACATCTGCTCTGAACCTGCTTATTAATCTAACCCAATCAATTTCCAATTTGCAATCTTTTCTACCTCTAATGGCAGAGAGAAGGTAAGACTCTCTCTATGCAGAGGGTGGGGATGCGGAGGATCTTGCCTAAGATCCCTCAAAAACCTGGAGCTGACATGAATTCCCAAATCTGCCCAAATAAAGCATTTTGGAGACTCAAGCAAGCGCTGCCTGAACACTAATGCGTGTGACCATTCAATGGCACTGAAACACGGTCCTTAATTGTAGTACAGGATTGCCTGAAAATGTCACATTCCACCGACAATTAGCGTTTCCAATGATTCCACATTAACTTAGGAAAAAACATCCAATCTCTGCCTAAAAGAATGGGGTTAAAAGCTTTTATGGACAACCACTCAGAACGAAGCGAAGTGTTCTTTTTTCCGGCCGGAAAAGATGCAGCACTGGATCCGTCCAGCAAGTTCCAAGACAAACGTTCCTTTCACCAGTTCTTGCTAAATAAACATCTGGGCAGAGAAAACGTCTCTGGACCTTGGGGGGAAAAGCCGGGGCTCCGTTTCTGTTCCCTGGATTAGGGAACGGCCCTTTTAAACATCCAACACGACGCACCATCCCCAGCCCCTTTTGGCCCAGTTAAAATCGCTGCGGCTCCCGCTGCCGCAAAAGGATTGAATGCACGAGGGAAAGGAGGGGCAGATGAAAGGGGGCAGGATCTTGCCCTCTGAGGCATCAAGCAAGCCCTGAGCGTGTGCAGATGTATGGGGGCTGACTGCAGGGGTCGCAGCCTCCCGGGGATCCTCGGTTCTTTGGCCGGAAGGGGCAACCGCAGCCCCAGAAAATCCATTGGGGCCGGCCCTCCGTCCCCTCCTTGTAGTACCTACCCCGGCGTGACTTCCTAGGTTTGCCCCTCCGGGGTGCCAGTGCCCAGGGCAAGGAGACCCTTAATATGTGCCCCCTAGGGCCGGGGATGCCATTTCTGGTACCTCCAGGCAGGGCCGACAAAGATTTCTGCCCAGCAGCTGGGGCCACCGCCACTAGGCAGAGCCATGGTCTGCCTTTGCGTGAGGCAGCTGCCCGGGGAGACGAGGGATGGTGAGCCACGTCTGAAACCTGCGGACACCGTCACAGCCTCCATGGGCCACGGGTCTGAGGCAGCTTCGCTACGCTCCCCAGCCAGGAGTGGAGGAGAACCGGAGGACTGAGGGAAACCGCCAAGTCTGGGAAGGACGGGGGCTGCTTGCACTGGAATAACAGGGCCCCACGGCTGCTGAGTTGGGGTGCGGGTTTCCACCTAAGCCGCCACGCACGGCACAGTTTGACGGCCACGTGGAGCGGTCGTACGCAAAACGAAAGGCTCCCGGCCTGAGCTCCAGCAACCCCAACGGCACTTTCCTGCTTCAATGCTGCCTGGAGAGCCACTTTCCAAGCAGAACTAAGCTTCCAGAGTAGCTTTTAAGAGGGCATAACTTTTCGATGGGAGAAAGGATTCCTCAGGGTACACCTAACTTCAGCTCTCTGGAACACACCTAATTCAGCCCGCGTGAGGAAGCCTGTGATGTCTGGGGAGGGTTGTACCCAGCGTACCTGGGCAGCAGCTGCCCCATTACCAACAAAGCCGAGTTTAAGAACTAGCAAGAGAGATACAAAGCAGAAGGCAAAGAAGGGGTGAAGTGGGGAATAGGATTTACGATGCTCAATTATTTCCCTTAAAAAAAAATAATTCCTCTAGGGTACAAGCACATAATATATTGTACTTTCCATTACCTGGTACAAATATAAAACATATCTGAAAAACACATTTCATCCCCGTAACATATTAAAACAACACGAAAGGAGCCGTGGCAGGGTTTGATAGATTGAGTGTGCCTCGCTGATGTTGTGCCACATTAGTTAACAGCAAATTAATATCATCGCTCACATTTTATCCCCCTTACATCTTACAAAGAAAAATTAGACCAGAAACCTGCAATTCTGAAACGCTTGTATTAGATTCTTGTAAGCTGTAACAGTGCACAATGGAACAAGAACAAGCTTCGCGATTTTGTCTACCCCGGGAGATTTCCGTTAAGCCACGGTAAGCTCCAACGGAAAATCCCCAGGGACCCCTTTTGCCATGTAGATTCTGCTTGATACGCGCATGTGTTTTATGAACTAGCATTTTTAACTACATACGTTGACTCTGCATGTCCAAACTGTGATCTGCAGCCAGAAGCTTTTCAGCGGCACCCAATTGTTAAAATAAATTCACGTAACGCAATAGCTTTGGCCTTACGTCGCTTTCAGAAGCGGCAAGAGGTTGCCATGTTGTGATATGCGGGAATATATAAAGGGGAAATAGATTTCATCTGCTGCGTGTTCGCATTTTTATAAACCATGCACTTGTTTTCGGTGCCCCCTCCCTCCAAGAAATCAGGCAGGAGGCCTCGGCCTGCCAAGTTGCCAGAGAATAACTCCGGCCTGCTAGTGGGTGTTCTCACCATCGGCCTACCGTGTGAACCCAAGGTAGCACAAGCCATGGGAACCCAGCCCTTTCTGGCTCCAAGGACTGCATCGGGGGTCACAATGAAAGCAAGCCGAAGAGGACTTTTTGCCCCAGTGGGCATCACACACAAGCTGGTGGCATCTGAGCAAACCTGTCTGGTCGAGTAGTTCTTATTTCCTTATGACATTTGTCCGAAAGCCGCCTGCTCGCAACGTGCCCTGACGAGCCACGGCGGAGACCTCACGCAAAACGCTGACCCAGCGGGCGGCTGCTGCTGCACAAGCCAGTTCCACGGTAGGTGTAATGAGAGGAAAATGGAACGACCGTTCGTGGTGTGGCCACACTTGCAATGCTGTAGATATTTCCATCACTGGGTCCAAAGGAGGATGGTACACGGTGGGGGAAAGCGCAGAAAGGGGCAACTGAAAAAGTTCAAGGGGCTTGGAGGGACTCCTTCATGAGGAAGGCCTCCTCCTCATCACCACCACCATCTTGGGTTGCTCAGCTTAGGGAAAAGGGGAGAGAGGGGAGACTGGTAGTGCCTGTCACCTGCCCTCTGCCGGCTGGACGGGCAATGCGGAGGACAGCATTTGGGGCCTTCGCCATGCAACGCGGGTGGCCTGAGATGTGGATCTTTCCTTGAATGATCTTTCGGATTATGAAGGACGGATGCAACCACAGAGAATCTAACAGCCTTTTGTCTCATAGAAACACGGAATAGTGGAGTTGGAAGGGGTCTAGAAGGTCAAGGGGTTACATACCATGAAAAGATATGAAAGACGCAACCAGACACCCCTCTGAGAGGGTTGGTTTAACTTGGAACAGGCAGCTGGACCTGATGGATTTCTTGGACCCTTCCGACTCTACTATTCTATGAAAACACCAGTAAAATTTAACAACAAAACCACACAATGGTAAAATACTATTATTTATATTACTGTGGCACCACAAGTCTTCCTGTTGTTTTTTATTTCATTTGGTGAGGGCTGAGCCCAGAAGAAACTCTTGCCAGTGAAATAACTGGAACTGGAAATCATAGGGTTGGATTCAACAGTTCTCTTCCTTTGATGTAAGGGACTTCCGCCGAGGAAGGCATTAAAGGAAGAAAGAGCTCGGATTCAACCTGCCGCTATTATCCACCCTCCTCGAAGGAGCTCAGGTTGGCGTTGGCATGAAAGGAAATCCGAACCAGCATGTGTGTAAGATTATCCTGTTTGATACCTACAATAACATTCTGAAGTTAGGCTCGGAGATAGCGATGGGTCCAACACATTACCCACTGCAGTAGACAGACTGGGAAAGTTTTAACCTTACTTGGATTACATCCTAACTTCAAAACAATTTTAAAAAGGCATCGCCATGCAATCTTTTACCTTCTGCTGGTAAAAGAACCCTGGGAGCAAGACAGTTTATTACAGACTAACGATTTCCAAATGGTCTCCTCTAGGTTGTGTGAAGATAGAATTTCCGTTGCAGAAAGTACATCCGACCAAAAAAGAAATTTAATCTAAGTGGCACTTGGCAGCATTTCTGCCTCTGAAGTCTAAAGCGCAGGATGATGTTTGGAAACGGCGACAGAAACACGTCAGCCTTCTCTGCGCGCTGGCCTGTTTTGTTCAAAATGAAAAACAAGAACAACACAACATAACATTTCCTGTGAGTGCGACCTGAAGTTTACAGTTGGAGCTGGCTTAAGGGAGCGCTTTTTATCAGCACGTAAAACGGGGACTGGGGCCGGCCAGCTCTGGGCTGGAGAGCCTCTGGGGCTCCCACTTGCGTCAGTGAGTGCGGCGGGCTGGTCTGCGGCAGCGATGGCAGTGCGCCCGTGAATGCTAAGCAGCTGGGCCCGGAAGCCACCACAGTGGTCGCCCCTCAAATACGTTCGGGCATTTCAACGGTGGCTTGGGTTGGAGCCCTTGGCCTGAAGCCGGTGGGCCATGGGATGCGTGAGCTGAAAGCCCACCAGGCAGGGCCTGCTGGTGGGCAGGTATTGCAGCTCTCAGGAGGGCAGGGAGCTGCAGCCCCGAAGGGAAGAGCGCCACCCCTTCTTTGACCCTTGCCCTGTCAAAACCAGCACTCAAGCTGCTTTTCCAGTCCTTCAGTGTGCAAATACAGGCCCTTGTAAGTAAGAAGGATGGGCCAGAAGGGATGGTGGCCACCAACCAGAACAGCCTTGAAAGGGTATTAGGTAAGGACAGCCTTTGGGCGATGGGCGGGATAAAAACGTATGTAATAAATGAAGCAGGTATGGAATGGGCTTCCCCAGGAGGTGGTTGAAGCCCCATCAGTGAGGGTGTTCAAGGATAGGCTAGACATGCCCATGGTGGGCATGCCATGAGAGGAGCCAGCTGGAGCCGGGGGTCAGACTAGATGGCCTGGGAGGCCCCTTCTGACTCGCTCAGTTTCTATGTTACATTTGTCCTAGCTGTAAGCTGTTTTTCCTTCCAGCGATTTGTGTTTGTGTATGAATGCCTGTGTGTGTGGGGTGGGGTGGGGTGGGGTGGGGGGAGGCATTAATGCTGTTATAAATGGCTTATAAGTATAAATATATTGCTTATAAGCAATGTAAGTATTGCCTAGTTATAAATTGCTTAGTTCTTGTTTTCTGAGCTGTCTTAGAGAACTCTCCCATAGAGCGGCCGGAAAGTAACACGAATAAATGAAGAACGTACAGCCCGTGTTCCCCACGCCCACATCCGAATGTGTGTGCCATTGTGCAGAAATCACACCCACAATAGCGAAGCGACTTCCCATTGTGATAACAAAGAGCGGGTCTGTTAATTCGGCAGCCGAGGGGTCAGTGGCAGCTGTGCCCCACTGCATCATAATCAGTATAAAATACTGTCTCGCAACAATGGACTGCTCGTTAGCATACAGAACAATTAGAATGCTGCATCTGTAAGTCTCGGCATCTGCTACTGAACTCTTTTTAACCAGAATTTGTTTTTTTTTTTTTTTTTTTTTTTTTAAGGGAAAGAATAATCTACCATGGGCTGGGTTTGCTCTCATTCAAGCAATTCGTAATTGCAAAGAAAGATTGGTTTAATTGCAAGGACAGACAACTGAATTGTTGAGTTTGGTCAGACTAAAATAAGCACGCAATGTGTAAACACACGTGTCCACACGCATGTCTCCCTCGTCCAAACACACCTCATGAGCTACACTGAACATCAAAAAACTTAATTAGAAATAAGGAGCGGGAAAGAAAACAGCCGGCCAGCAAGTGCACGGGACTTCAGAAATAAAACATTTTAAAGACAGATATATTTATCTGCTCTTTTGGTTCTGAACCTGTTTGTTTGTTTGTAGAATGGGAAGAAATGCCTAAGCCAAGCCTGCAGTGGAGCAACACTGGAGAGACCTATCCAGTTACAGAGGCTTCTATGTTAATGGGTCTTTGTTATTATTATGTTTATAGGGACTCCTACAGATAAACCCAATGTAACTGTTAAGAAAAGGCACTCTGTGTTGAAACCGTATTTGGATAAGCCCAGCAATCCACACTTTTGGTACACACCTGAGTTCTTGCAAGGGATGAAATTCAATTCAATAGACACATGGGGAATTCAAGTTTTTAGCTGTAAAAATACAGTTTAGCTGCCTTTCTGCCTGTCTATCGGTGTTGTGTTAGCAATTTTCTTTTAGTTAAGTGATTGTGTTAGCAAATGATTGGATAGGAGAAAAATCAATAGTTCTAAAGAGGAAAAACAAGGGGACATACTGTGCCTCAACATCTTAGAAGCGGCATCCTCCACTGTTTCTCTGGTGGGAAGGAATCCGACCTGCAAAGCAATGCTTGTCAATGTGGGTTTGTATTACAAACCACGCAACTTGGAAAAGCCTGTCACCTGACTGATTACAATACTGTAACTAATTCATTGAGCTAATCAAACCAAATGCTGAATTGCTTCCTGCTCAGACGCCAGCCAAGGGGGCAGCGATGCTGCCTTCCGAAATGCTCCATTCCTTCCCATTTTCTTGAGGGCACATGTCCACATCTTGATATTCTGCCAATTTGGGGGAAGTGGGGGTTGTTCCCCTGTCCTGCACCTTTACCACATACGTCTATGCAAAATCAAATCCCATGGAACTCAGCTGGGCTTTCACTACCACAAGCAGATACTGGATCACTGCCTTAGCCAGATTTGCTTGCTGGCTGTAATTTGCAACTTTTGAAAATATTACCGTGCACAGAATTTTTATTTTTCCTGCAAGCTAACCCTGGTATTCTCCCAGAAAATGGGATGTAACTGCCAAACGTGAAGTAAACACATTTCCTGGAAAGGAGAAATTAATGGCAGCGGTGCTGACGGCGGCAGCAAGAAGCGCTTTTGATCGATAGGTGAAAGATGGAGACAGACGCCTTGGGAGAAGGACTAGCTGCTCCTCTTGATGGCTAGGAGTAAATGCACAACTGGGTCAGGCTGGGAGATGCCAGTGAAGGGCAGCGAGGTCTGAGGCTTGGAAGGGAAGCGCTGAACGAACTAGGAAAGATCGTGAAGTGCAGGGGTGTTCTACTGGAAACCGAGGCAAAGATCGTTCCCACTCCTGTATTCCGGATCGTTTGATCTGGGTGTCGAAGCCGGGCAGGAAAAAAGGTGATGCATTCAAAACATGGCCCCGGAGGGGAGCTTTGGGAATACCCTGGCTCAACAGAAAGACAAACGAGGGGGTCCTAGAGCAAATCAAGCCAGAACACTCTTTCCCTGGAAGCAATCATGACAAAACCAGAACTGTCCTACTTTCGGCACATTGTGAGAAGGCAGGACTTGCTGGAGGAGGCCTGCAGGCTAGGGGAAATTGAAGACAGAAGACGACCAAGTACGAGATGGATTGCTTCTGGAAGAGCTGAGCAGGCTGTCAAGGACAGAGCAACTTGGAGAGCATTCATTCACAGGGTTGCCTTAAGCACAGAAACAGAGCGAGTCGGACCCCCAGCTCTAGCTGGCTCAGCTCACGATGTGCCTGCCATGGGCCTTAAGTTGGAGACAACTCGACGACACATAATAAAAAGAAAGGCGCATGACCCACCATAGGAAGGGCTTCCTTCTGTACGAAGGTCATCGCCTCCAACCCGGTACACCTTCCGGACATTTTGGACCACAAGTCCTGGAACGCCTGAACGTTAGCCGTGCTGGCTGGGCTGATCAGCGCTGCAGTCCAAACGGCCCGGAAGGCACCAAGGTGGGGGGCAGCTGTGCTTAAGGAGATGAGATGCTGTGAGATGACCGCCTGTCTGTCAGTAGATACAAACATGCACAAGAAACAGTGACACCCACAGACCTGTTGTCTTGATCACCAATTCTGGTGGAAACATGGGCTAGAGATCTAATAAATAAATGCTTTTTTTTTAAAGGTATCAATCCAAAAAGTGATTTTTCCAGTGCCAGCCAAAGACTCCTGCAGTTCCCCTTTCTAGATCTGAAGAATAATATTTCAGTGCTGCCTTTAGCTTCTGTTGCAAATGGATATTTAAATGGGATAAGAGAAAAGGGCAAAGCAGGGCATATGCGCTACAGGGACCTCTCCGGCTGGGCCAGAAGCGACTTCCTGAAATTCCGGAACGCTATCTCCAGGAAGAGCCCCTTTGAGAAACCTGGGAGAACAGCTGACAGTACACAGAGGAAATACTGTGCTTCCTCGTGTTGTAAAATGCTGCAATCGTGGTGGGAAAGTTGGCTTCCTGGTTCCCCAAATGTGTTTCTCCATTATATTGCTTCCAGCCAGGCTGGAGTAACACTGGTCTGCTGGAGTGGAGGTGGAAGGGACCTACAGCTGGCGGATCATAATTTAGCCTAGAAAAAATGGACAGCGTTGCTTTTGATTATAATTCTGGGACCAGCATCAAACATTGTAAAGAAACACACCAGTCAATGGATAGCTCACCTCTGGAGCTGCAGCGTTCAGTGGGCCAGGTTCCCATTTCCTCCTCTGGTTACTATTCCCCTGGGGAGCAACGAGCAAGTTGCCTTGAAGGCTCAGAGAGAAGCACTGCCAAAGGAACGTGGCCAAGGGGCTACGATCGGGATGCGTGTGATCAGCCCTGGAGGTTTTCGGATTATAAACCAATTCAGGTCTCCTCTGCTTGAGAAACCGAAACGGCACCCCACAAGAGAGAGCTCTCGGACAGATCTGCAGTAACAGTTACACTTCCGGATTCAGAAGAGAGACAGGCAACAACAGGGGTTGGGGGGAAGGCCTAAGCAGACACCCGACGCACGTGGGCTGAACAACTGAATGGCACAGGATGGCGAGCCGGAAGGGCGGGTCAGGGGGTGCTGGCAACTGGACAAGAGCAACACACCTAACAAAAGTGGCTGGCTAGGAACCTGAGCGAGAAACACTCCACCCTGCTCTATTTTTCCTGACAATTCCGAGGCTAGCGGAGAATGTTGTAACCTCTCTCCATCACTTCTTCCTCCGATACATCTTGGGATATCCTAATACATATAAACTATTTCCAGTTACATTTGAACGCTGTGCATGCATACAATGACATCTTCTACCTATGAATATCGCAGGTTAAAAAAAATGCAGCTGGGCAACTGGCCCTTTGAAAAAGCTACATGAAGGAAGACCAAAGCGAGATGGGAAAACACGGTACATGGTCAACAAGAGTTTCATTAAGAAAATACAAAAGCCCAGTCAATGCTTTCCAACACATCTTTCCAAACAGGTTTGTCTCCGCCTAGATTTGTCTACTCACACAGTTTTGTAAACCAGATTAAAGCTAAATCCACACAAAACCTTAACGGATCAGGATTTCATTTCTGGAGCTGCAAAAACTTCGGCAGTGGCCAAGTCTTATCAGCTACGCTGGCAGAGAGATTACAGAAGATGCGCTCCGGGATAAAGTATGAAGCACTCCCTGGCTTAAACCAATTACACACTTAGGGGCAAGGTTGTCAAACTGCAGATGATTGCCAAATCCATACATTTAATTTTCTTGGCACATTCCTGTTTCATGGGGAATTATACTGCCAGTGCCGGCTTTGGGAGGGACAAAGACAGCTGGTTACAATAACAACACAAACTTTATTTAAAACCATTATGGGAGTACGTGGAATGTAAAAAAATGAAGTTGAGTTTAACACAGCTGAAGGCTTCAAATATCCGGGAGGGGAAGAAACCTGGTTGCGACTGACGACGGGATTTGATTCCTTCCTGGAAGGCAACACTTGGGCACTGCATGTGTTTACTTGTTGATGGATATTTCCATCAACAAGTAAATAATAAATAATAATAAATTAATTATCTTGACAACTGATTTTCATCTCTTTTAAAAGGGGAAGCTGCATAGGGACCATCGGCTGTACAATAATCCTGATCTGCCCTAATTATGCTTCGTGTAACTGGAAGCTCGAAAACTGGAAAGCAAAGAACCATCCAAGAATAATTTCCTTTCGGGGGCTTGCTTCTGCCCTGTTACAGCCCCGTGACTTTTGCATGGGGTTCTCCTGCATTTGGAAAACATATGATCAAGACCAAGCACAAGAAAGCAAGCTTCCGTGGCACAATTTAACCTACATAATTAGCAATTATTGTCTGGACACCCCTATACAAATCTGTCGCAAACCAAGGGAAAGAAACATTAATGAGCTACTTCTGGCTCTTCACTCGGTGCAATGTGTTTGCATAATAATGAGGCCCAATCTGTTGGAATACACATAAAGGACAAATTAATAAGGTTGTCATTTTTTTTTTACCCGACGATGCTTAATACAGTTTTCGTAATCTGCTCGAGACAAAGGGAAGTCGCGCAGACCCCGCCGATTATACATTCGCGTGGCAGATGAAATCTTTATTAAACAGAATGATGAATCTGATTAACATGCGATAACAAATATACAGTCTGCAGGGGGAAAATATGACCGCACCACCTCCGGCGAACACCCCTCACTTCGACTATTAAGGCTTTACTCAGATTGAGGTCAGACTGGTATTCCCAAAAGGCGCATTAAGCTAAAAGTTTGCCAAATGTGGCAAACACGATGATCAAAAACAACATCCTGTTATATAAAACGCGGCTGCCTCGACAGCTGACGATCTAATCAGCAGTGGTAAGAAGCCCTTAAATAAATTTGGGACGGAGGAGAAAATAATCTTTGTTATAAAAATAAATGTGGCTAGCTAAACACAGGGGAAGTGTTACTGGATAATCAGCAGCAGATCTCAAGAAACAAGAACACAGCCCGCGCCAAGTCGTCGGACAAATCTTTAGGTTTCCGTGACTTTTTCTACATGGTTAACTGATATCTGGCTACGAGGTACAGTATCTGCCGAAGGACACGTTTCTCTTGGTGTTTGACTCGAAGGCACACTCCCTTTCGCATCCAAAACACTATCTTGCCCACAGGGCGAGCATGATGCACCGCCAAAAGGACACAGGAAGCCAACTTCGATCAGGTTGAAGTAGTTTCCCATTCAGGCCAGCCCCGTCAACTCCCACTGGTGGAGTCACCCTAGAATCTCACGCAGAGAGGCCTTCTCTATCGCCTGCTACCTGGCGCTTTTTAAATTGGGCATGTTAGGGATCCTCTCTATGAATTACGGCCTCTCCCCAAAGCTGATCATCTCTGGCATGCTACACGCGCTTCCTGAGGTGCTTTCCAAGCACAGCTGTAGGAGCTCTCCCGCAGATGTGAGTGGCCTTCTCCGAAAGCAGGTAATTCGGAGGCTGGAGGTGAGTCAGAGAAGAGGCAGAAGGACCCGGACTCCCAGCAAGGGCTGGCTGAAAGGAGGCGAGGGCAGCGAAGCCAATGGAGCAGACGCGGAGCAAAATGCTACGTGGAGGAGACGCGGGCTTGCAGGAGCCTTTTAACTCCTTCCAGAGAAATGGCAGCAAAGAGAGGCTTGTGGCCCATTAAAAACTAACACATGTATTATGACATAAGCATTAATGGATGTTAGCCTGCTTAATGCATCTGGAAGTGACCCAGAGTCTATGGAAGCCGAGGTCATGCAACTCTCGACTAACTTGGGTTCCCACCTAGCCTTGTAGGAGAGGTCATCCTCCTTCTCTCTCTAGTCCAGCATCAGCCGCTCTGCTGAACAGCAGCTGGGATAGATGAAGGCAGGACTCGGTGCCTGGACGGTGTAGCAAGCCTCTCTGTGTGCTGCCCGGGAGACAGGGGCATCATTATGAATTTGGCAGCAAAATGCCTGGGGTCAGCACTCTCTCCAAAATCATTCTTGGCCCTGTGCGTCTTGCCTTTCAATCTGACATGAGATTAGAAACCGAATTACTAGTAGCAGTAAGAAAAATATTTGTTAACCTCAAAATATTTTTAATAAAATAAGACTGAGATCAATTTAGCATGTCAACAAGTGTCTGAAATTCTGTACTTTTTTGTATCTCCTCCCCGCACCCCCATAAACATATAATACCATAGAACTAATGGGAACTTTCATGCCAAAAGCTAGCTGGTTTTATTACAAATATTGCAGACATCTGTCTAAATGTACTTTTAACAGCAAAAGGTCAAGTTTCAAGTATTAAAAAACAGCTTTGGGGACGCACAGTTTTGCTGTAATATTTTGTTCTTAAATTGCTCAGATCTTTCACTATGAGAGAGACATTTCGAGGTGCTGTTTTTCCTGTTCCTCTTTTAATTCTTTTTAGAATTCTATTTTCTTTCAGGCAAGGAGAAAAGGGGTACATTTCATTCATTACAAACTTCTGCCTGAAGAACTATGCTGATTACTATATAAGCTATATTTGAGACCAACAGGATTGCTGAGATCCTGTCAAAGCAGATAATGATGGGAATGTAAAGGTCTAACTTTACAGATGACTTACAACGCCATCTTACGTGGGGTCTGCTCAGAAGCACACCACAAGGGTTCAGACAGCACCATGACTCAAAGTGTGCAGGTCCTTGTTAAACTGTCGATCGTTGCTGAGTGCCCACTGTTTGTTAACCACGAACTAGGTTGGGTTCACAACCCAGTAACAAACCTTCATGGTTTGTCATGCCAATGAAGGGCTTGTCAACATAGCCGAGTTCAGACAACATATCTCAGCTTGGGTGAAATTGGTGTCTGAGCTCCACCACTGACTTGAACACAGCTAATTTCTAGGTTGAGTGCATACAGGCTGGAACATGAAATATACTAAATATTAGGTCTGACAGTTACTACTTCCTGCTTTTCATGTACTTTTTCCAGGAACTTTTTCTGGTTCTGACCATCGCTGAGGCTTGTTGCAAATATATTTGTGCTGTTTTGCAAATGGGTTGCCTCTATGCCATTTTATTTCTTTTATCTCACAGCCTTGGCCTCAAGCCGGCATGCTACAGTTTAATATTATTGGCTGGTGTGACTGATGTGATTGGGTCAATAATGTTACAATGTCTGGACTTTTTGTCACAGAAGCTTGTCAGCAAGATCAGCCAGTTGGATCCGATACCAGCAAGGAGCCAGTGAAGTTGGGTAGAAAACTTTCGGTGCTTATTTGTCTGCAAAAAAAGTTTCCAGTTTTATATGTTCATTAATCACAATGAATGCATGCCAATTGGAAATACAAAGTCCGGGAAGCTGGGGATTTCAAAGTTGTAGATAAGTGGTTGTCAGCGTATCATGCACAGACTGGGGAATCGTTAAAACTTATTAGTCTGTCCACGGTTTTTAGTAACTTAGCTTTTCTTGTAAACGCAGACAAGTTAAGAGAACTACATGTTATTCTATTCCACTAAAAAAATCCACACAGCCCGACATCTAAATTGTATTAAGTACACATTAATTCCAACAAGAGATAGGAGTTGTTTGGGCTTCGTTGCTCCTCAAGGAAAGGAAGCATGCGATATCACGCTCAAGGGTGGATCAGAATTTTTTCCAATGCAAATTAACCTGATTTTCTAAATGCACCTTTACCAGAACGTGGAAAAGAAGGGGAAAATTGGCCCTGAGATTTAGCAGGAGCCAAGGGCACCAAGCAGCAAATGTTTGGTGAGGCGTTTACGCTGTCTGTTTGGTCATACCGAAAGTATTATTTCCAAAACAAGCAGCCAGTAAGAGCACACTGCATCCTAAAGAGATGCATGGATGCCTTTGATTTACTCAACAAAACACCTTTGATTTATGAAACGTACATACCCAAACTTTCATAGCATCTGCAGTACTCCGAGTTCCAACAGCGTGACAAAGAACGAAACCTGACAGAAATGAAGAATCAAGAACAAAATAACCACAGTAAAACGGGGGCGGGGGGAAGCGAAACCAAGGGGCAGCCATAAATGTCCCTCCATTGAGAAAGTCAGGTGCTTGCCAAAACGAAAAGGATCATGGGAAGGCAGTGGTGCGCGTGGATCGAAAACATCTCCTGAAGCAAGGATTTACGCCGTCTAGGTGTGGCGACATGCATTCCCCTTATGGACTCCCACCGGTCGCCGCCACCAGGACACAAAGATTAACCTCCCCAGCAGATGCTTGGTAAGACGCGGGAAGCCTGACGTGGCAAGAAATGGGCCATTCTGGAGATCTACTCAGCGTTTCAACACTAATCAGTCACCGGCCCTTTAAAGTATGAAAATATCAATCGTGGCTGACCGTAGAGGGAGGGAGGCCAGGAAGGAGGGCCCCCCTAAGAAATGCGAGGCCTACTTGACTGTCGTAAAATTAATATTGTGAACCGTCCTGAGATGTCTCACATATAGGAGGGCACATAAAAGTCTTAAATAAAATTAATAAATAGAAACACAGACTAGTCGAGTCGGAAGGACCCCTGAAGGCCATCGGGTCCAACCCCCTGCTGCTGCAGGACACCCATTCACAGCATCCCACCCAGGTGGCCGCCCAGTGCCTATGGAGTACGCATGCCTTGGTTGCACGAACCAAAAAGTCTACCTCTTCTAGCTTTGAACGCACACGATACGTTTGACTCGCCCGCATGACTGGGTGCCGCTGTCAAGATCCGTGCTTTCAGATCCAAACGGATGATGCAGAGAAGGTGGCCGTTCAACCTAGTTCTGGCATCCGCCCATCTCTGTTGAAAGCTTGCTTGTCCCTCTTCCAGATCGCGTAACTAAGACAAGACTTCCATCCAAGCCTTTAGAAAGAGGACACCGACTGGGGCTGGGAAGCGCCCCACATTGTCTTTCGCAAAAGGCTACCAGATTGCCTTTCGCACGGTGGAACAATTTGTGGAAACGGAAAATAGAGGACTGAACACGATTCCAACAGACAGAGAAGGCTGAAAGGAGACGCCTGTGCAGACACGCTACTCTATGTTCGAGGGAGGGATGGGGAAGGAAAGGGAGAGGATGGGGCACGAGCCAGGTAAGAATGTTGGCGCTCCCACCTTTTCTGTGGGAGAGATCTACATTCCAAAGAGCCAGGGTGGGGTGGCAGTTCGAGCACCAGGCGAAGGAGGGGGAAAACCCAGGTCCAAATTTCAGTCCTGCCCTGCAGCACCTTGGCTGAGCCTGACTTCGTCCGTTGCTCTCAGCCTAGCCCTCTCCCACCCGTCGCGGACTCGTTGCGTTGCCTTGAATGCCTTAGAAGAAAAGGTCCTGTTCAAACGCAGGTATCATATAATGGCCAGGAGGGGGGAAGTACTCCCTTTACGTCTTAACTTGGTTTTGTAAAATCGATGCCCCAAGACACTCCCCGTAAGCCTAGCCCTTGGTGTCTCGCATTTATCTGTGCACCACTGGGGTCCCCAACCTTTCTGAGCCAGTGGCCCCATTTCAAATTTTACAGAGGGCACGAGCAGCCACAAGCACGCATTTCTCAGAAGACGAACTGGGGAGACTCAGAGGAAAATGTCTTGCCTCAGGACCTAAGCACAAGGCAGAGGTGGAGGCTGAGCTTCAGAGATCTACTCCTCTGAACCCACCGAAGAGGGCGAGGGAGGGCAGGGCCTTGCGACACGCGAGCCTCCCAATTAGAATTCAGTTAAAATAAAAATTTAAATGAAATAAAAAACAGGAGGGGTGGGAGCCTCCCAGGCAGGCACCGTGCTGCAGAGTCCAGGGAGTCCGTCTGCAGATAACAGACCCAAAGACCCACCCAATTAATTCTATGCATGCCGGACCTTCATTTCTTGGAGAGAAGCACCCCCCACCCCACCCCACCCCGAAGACTCACAGCAGCTTCCTGAGAAGAGCTCCAAAAACCGTTCCGTGAAAATCCCACTGGGCCTTGGACATGCACAGGTTTTTGGGATCCCAGCCAAAGTTTGAGCTTGGGAAATACCCTCAGGGATTCTTTTACCTTCGGATTTCACTGCCGGCTGATAAACTGTCAAAAGATCCTTTAGATGCGCACGGCATGCTTTATCCGTAACGTTCACCACTCTGTCATCATCTTCCGCAAACAGACAATTCACAGGTGCAGCCCTTAAAAGATCCAGCAGCCCCTGGGCCGGCCTTTCGGGAGCACTCCTGGGCAATTTTCATTCCTGCACTATTAGTGGAGGATTCTCCCAATATTTCTGGAATTACAAAGTCAGAGCATATAGAGAATTAGAACTGTGAGAGTCGGAAGGGGCCATGTAGGCCATCAAGCCCAACTCCCAGCTCAGTGCAGGAATCCAGATTAAAGTACCCCTGACAGAGCAGTGGGTGCCCAGGCCTTACTTGGGGGCTTCTAGTGATGGCAGACCTAAACCTCCCTAGGCCATCAGTTCCATCCTCCGATAACTTATGATAAACGAGGCTTCTTGCAAAGGATGGCATAGAAATGTTTTAATCAAATTATCTCTGATAAATTATGAAATTTTTCTTGGTGTTCAGCTACGACTGTTCTTCCTGTGACTTATGCCTAGCATAGCATAGTCTTGGATAATTGCAAACAGGCTGCGGCCCCTTCCTGTGGACGTTTAAGGTTGCTGGAGAAGGGCTGTCCTAGCTCCCTTCAGTCATGTCTTCTCAAGGGCTAAACAGACCCTCTTCCCACAGTCTTTCCTGGCAGGACCTGGTTTCTTGTACCATGATTATCTTTGTTACCCTTCTCTGAACACATTCCAGTTTATCTGATTTCTCTCTAAACTGCGATATCCAGAACTGGTCAGAGTATTCAAGGTGAAACTTGACCAGAACAAGCTAGAAGGGAAGCTACTGCTTTGCACAACTCTGAAACTCTGCTTCTATTGACACGACCTGGAATTACATTTGCTATTTTGCAGCCATGTCACACTGCTGACTCATCTTCAGCCTGTGATTGCTAATTTGGAAACACTGCTTTTTTTTTTTTTTTAACAAGATTTAGAGAGGAAGCAAAACACCAGGGCAACCTGGACCCTGGGTGTACATCTTATGTGCTATATGCAAGGTCTTGCCTTCTTAATTAATCAAAAGAACTGTACAACCAGTAGCTACTGGGGTCCAAGCAGGCGTCACTCGAACACAGATACGTGGCAAATCTCTTTTGGAATATTAGGGGGACCCAGGGCTTTGAAAGCGGTTTACAATACTAGACATGACCAATCTCTCGGGTGCAACTATCAGGAACAAGCTGCATACAATAACACACTGAAAGATCATTTGTATGATGCTGCTTTAGGCAGCATTTCTCAGCTCTGCAAAAAATACAACTCTGCCCTGGCTTGCCAAGTTGGGTCACACAGCACTTGCTGAAGGAGTAACAGAGATATAAACTAGCATATTAAAAGCTAAAGTGTCTAAACACACACAAGTGTAATAATTATTTGAAGAGAGAACCTATCGGTCCCTCATCACTTAGCACGCTAAGGACAATCAAAAGTGTCAAAAGAAATAAATTAGTCATTGTTCTAAAAACACAAGCCCCATTTGGATCAATATTTTATTTCCTGAAAACTTAACATCCATTGGTTATAAAAACATGCACCCAATTAAAATAAAGGACTCGCTCGGCTCATATACGTTATACAGCAGGGCACATCTTGCGCCCAGCCATTCAATGTTTGAATGAGCAGAAGAGGTGCGGATCTTGACCTATTAAGATCTATATAAATCGGAGAGAGTGCTGCAGCTAAAGGAAAGGTCACTGCTCGGAAATTTCAGTCTTGCAGGCAAGCTCCCCATTCCTTATTTTGGAAATTCCCAGTCCCATCAACCAACACTCCCTTCTTGCTCTCGTTCCTGGATTGTCTCAGGAACATAACAAGCGGCTTTACATCTAGCCAACTATGGTTGAACCTGACAGCTCTCCAGGAATCCTCCCAGCCCCACCAGAAAGACGCCAGACACTGAACTGTGCACTTTCTGTACGCAAGCCAGGTGCTCTGCCACGGAACCACGGCCCTCCCTCTCTTACACAGATGTTAGATACTTGATGTACAACAGCCAAAAAGCACTGCCTCTTTTCCCCCTTTGGTGGGTACAAAGAGCTTACCATTTGTGGGCAAAATTGGACATTTGGGGAACAGTCAGCCTATTTAGTGCCTGGAACACTGTTCCTGGCCTTGCACCTCAAAACTCAAATTATCCTATGCCTCCAAGATGGTATCTAGGGGCACCAGGACTGCTCTCCTCCCGAGTTCTGGAATTAATACAATTTGACCTGGGACAAGAACAGTATCATGTTTCATTAATCCCACAGGATAATCAAAACTACCACCAAGAGCATAAAGTTACTTAAATCTATGAAGTTTTTTTCAAATTTACCTGTCATTTGTGTGGCCACCTCCCTTACTAGATGATTTCCTGATTCTTCGTTTATACGTTCGCTGCACTTTCAGCCCTTCAAGAAATTCAGGATTCAGTAATTATTTTGTGGTCTGTGTGACTGAGATTCAGTGACTCAGACTTTGACATGTTTGCTCTGATTATCACATTTCTACCTTTCCAGACAACTTAGTTCTAATTTTTAACAAAACAGCATTCATGTCTGATTTTATAAGGCAAATGGAAGATAATAAATATAACTGGTCACTTCCCATATTTGTGAATCAATTTATTTGATCAAGATTCAGAAAAGAAGTACTTGGCTAAAGCAATAGAAGTTTTATGGCTTACTAGTGAAAAACCTAATCAAAAAGTGGGTAGCACTGTAACAAGAGTTTGGAAGAATATTGCTGACGCTAAGTTACTTGTAAACTGACATATCTAGATATAACAAAGTTCTAAAATCAATACATTAGCTTCACTGCTTCCTCTAAAATATTCTATATGATTCCATTCAGGAGAAATATTCTCATAAAAGGGAAAAACTGGGAAAGTAAAATCTAGGCACTCTGGTTTTGTGCTGGTATGTGTCTTATCATAAGGACCACCTTAACCTACAGAAAAAAAAATCTAAGTGGAAAGACAAAAATATTTGAACAACTGCAATTCTCTGCCCGGGATCTCTGATTAGGTCACCGTTCCCTGAGAAAATAAAGGGTTTTCCATATTTGGTATGGAAAGCTCACTCCTGTGGTCCCACAGTATTGCTTTCTAACAAAAATGGAAGCACCATCAAGGTTTCATCTCAGTCCCCCTTCACAATGTGCTCGCTTTAAAGGTCCTGTAACTGGCAGAATCAATCAACTTTTACTCCCATGTTCTGACCTGTCCAGTGGACGATTCAGGACAACACTGATAAAACAGAAAGGGTGGCTTTTGTGGGCACCTTCATGCATTAAAAACAAGGCGTTCTTCTCATCTCGCGGCAACTTCTGAAGTTACCGTGCCGGAGTGGGGTGGGGTGGGGGGGCTGCATGAAATCGGGTTGCCAAAAAGGCTACCCAGACTTGGGCTGCTCACCTGGCTTTCTGACCGGCCCCCGAACGCCGGTGTCTGCCAAGCCAGTCCCACACTGGACCACTTCGAATACCCCATGGCCTAGTCCCGTGCTCCCTTCCAGGAAAGACCCCGCCAATCCTTCTCAACACTCCTGTGAACTTAACCTCTTTGTCACAGGAAGAAACCAAGGAATGAATGGGGCAGGTGTATCTGAAGCGATCTTCCTGACGACTTCAAACCCAAGTTCTCTCTAGGGATCGGCCAGTAAGATCATGCCATCGAAGAAATGTGTGAGAATAATTCGTTCAATTTCCCCTGTGGAAGGGGAAGGGCACGTGTGAGCTTATTTCCCCTGGACAGACCACCCATGAACGGCGCCACATGGCCGCCTTGCCCTGGATCTGCATGCCGTGACCAAACGCCACGGCCCTGCCTCCAGCTTGTGCCCCTCCAACACGTTGTAGCGGAAACGCACAGCAAACGGCCGGCCAGGCTGTGCTGCCAGGGCATGGAGCCACAAGACGTGAAGAGTCGTATTTTGTGCTACTGAACGTTGCAGCAGGGAGGAGGAGGTAGAGACAGAATGGCTTGTCTTTTGGCCATGAAGTTCAGCTCTGGTCCTGTGGGGACTTTCCCCCCACTTGAGTACACGGTTCGCTATTGCTCTCATGGCTCGGTTTACCAAAACCCAATTAACTGACTGCATCCCGAGCCCAAACTAAGCCCCATGATTTCTTCCCAAGCCTGCCAGACCAACAACCTAATTCTGTGATTCACTGGCCACTGAGCTGAAAGACACCTTTGCTTCGTGATCTGAAAAGCTTGCTGCTCTTTTCCTTCGTTCCCTGCGCAAAGTCACCTTTGCCGCTGCCAGGTCCAGGTGCTCTGCCTGCACCTTCATTATCCTCGCCACCCTGCACAATTCCACGCCACCCTGCACTCGCTTCCGCATCCACGTTGATCTCGCGCGCTGTGTCTCCCAGGCTCAGAGTGCGGGTTTCATAAAGCTCTCCAGCCGCGGCCGCTTCAAACCAAGTCCCAGGGCTGCAGCGGGTGTGAGTCGGTGACTTGTTTTTCTGTTCCACTGACTCAACACTGTCATAAAGTTCAGGTGTGTAATAGATACTGTCATCGCCGGCATCTGTTTCTGCCGCTGCAAACGACGTTGGAAGTTCTGTGTTTCCTTTCGCTGGAGAAAATGTCACATTCCCGCCGTCTTCTTGAGCACGGGACTGTTGCTCGGCTGGATATTCCTGAATGGCTGAGCTGATGGCTTTTCCATGAGGGTAGCTAATCGTTTCCCTATGTGGCACCGGTCCAGTTGGCTTGTCTTCCTCAACCGACGACCCATCCTCCTGGGACCCTTTCGGAAGGCTCTCGCCAGTTTCAGCCACTGCTTCTCCTGGTTGCCTTTTCTGTCTGGAAGCATCTTTCTTGCTTGGGGAAGGCAGAGGTGGTGAAGTCAATGCTTTGTCGAAATACTGTTTTATACTGCTGGAAGCAAGCCGGCTTTTTGCTTTCTCCCTCTTGTCTTCGGTGGTGGCTTTTTTAGGTTTGGAATCGGCAAGATTTTCTTGCTTTATTTTCGGGGAAGATAGCTGAAGATCTGTAAAATAATGAACAATAGACGCAGAATTTGATAGTATACATATTCTTACGATTTATGCATTGGAATATACTGTTTTGTCTGTAGAGTCGTCTAGATAAAAAATCCTACTTTTAGGATCCTCACCGATGGGGCTTCAACCACCTCCTGTGGAAGCCCATTCCATACCCTCAGGGTCCTATCAGTCAGGAAGTGCTTCCTTGCCTCCACCCTAAATCTTGGTACCCTGCGCTTTGCTCCATTGGAGCGCACGCATCCTGCCTTCCTCAGCAGAGGAGCACAGGTCTCCACCCACCTCTGTGTGACATCCGCTCACATACCTATTCTGTGCAGCTCATTCCCACAGAAGGGCCAGAAATGCATTTAGGACTAGAGGGTCAAAGCGAGACGCTCTCTGGTTCAAGGGCCCTTGACTCAACCCGGCTCCGCCCAAGCGGCTAGCAGAAGATTAAGTACTACATAAAACTTTCACTTGAGCGTCCACGGAACTGAAGACAGCCTGGCTGAATGACTCCCCCAACCAAAGCAACTCCAGCGTCTATGGGCCACTGTATCAGTTTCCAAGTAACTGGACTGATTGATGGACAATAACATGTTTGCCCTTGTTAATGGCATATAGTGTGGGTGGGGAAGGCTGCTGAGCCATGTGACACTTTGCCAAGAGGTGCTGAATCTCTTCTTTTGACTCAAGGACAAAGACCCCGTTGTCTGTCTGTCTCCGTGTTTGTGTGCGCGCACGCACGTGCGTGTGCGGCCAAGTGCATCCACACACATGCACACGCACTTTTTAAATAGCTGCACCTCATTCTGCACCGGAAGTAATTCAGGACCACTTTCCCGAAGGGCTTCAGGGACAGGAGATGCAGCAAAGGGGAACTACGGGGCTCCGGACACTGGTGCTTCAAGCCCACACCGCCCAGCTCCACCCACGGCACTTTCTGGGAGATGGCTGCCACGACCGGGCAAGCGCCCGGCATGCTGAAGGCCCCAGGCGCGAAGTCTCCAGCGTGGCCGAGGGAGCAGGGGGTGGCGAGCGTTGCCTCTGCCGGAGAAGCCGGGAAGCGACCTCCAGTCGGGGGAGACACTACGGAGCCAGTTGGCCAAATCCGCTGATCCCACACAGGGCTGCATCCCACACGCCCGGGGGGAGACCACAGCTCAGCAGCGGAACATCTGCGATGCATTTGCAACACCCGTGTTCAGCCCCCACCATCTCCAGTTGGAAAGATCAGACAGCAGGTTATGAGAAAAGCTTCTTTGTGCCCAAGACATAAAGAAGGATCCCTGCTGGTCGGACGCAGAAGAATGTAAGGAGGGCTGTCCTGGATCAGACCGAGGCCCCATCCAGTGCGGCGCTCTGCCCCTCCTGAGCCCAACCAGCGACCCCACCTCGGGGGATGGGATCAGCTTGGCAGTTTTATTTCCCAACCCTTCCCTAATTATGCCTCACGTGGAATCAGCCTTTTCTCCCAGCAGCTGCACCCAGGGGCACCCTTTTGAGTGAAGTGCCCACCACCATCCCAAGCCTCTTTCTTCATAGTAGAGCTGGAAGGGGCCATGAAGGCCATCAAGTCCAGCCCCCTGCTGTTGCATGACGCCACGTTACAGCGTCCCACTCAGGGGGCTGCCCAGTTTCTCCCTGAATGTCTCCAGTGTGGCAGAGCCCACCAGCTCTCCAGGCGGCTGGTTCCACTGCTGCATTGCTCCGACAGTGAGGAAGTTTTTCCCGATGTCCAGCCTGAATCTGGGTTGTTGCAAATTGAACTGATTCTTCCGTGTCCTGCACTCTGGCATCAGCAAGAAGAGATCTCGACCTTCCTCTTTGTGACAGCCTTGGAGGTCCTTCTAAAGGGATATCGTGTCCCCCCATAGTCTTCACTTCTCAAGGCTGAACATGCCCAGTAACCATGAGTTCAGAACCCGCAAATTTCCGGTTAGGATAAAAAAAAATGGCCTCAAGTGCATTGCCTCCTCAATTGGATGTACAAACAGTGTGATCCCAGCATCAACCACTTTAGCCCCCTTTACTGTTATGTTATATTTATATCCCCGCCTTTCTCCTGCAAAGGAACCCAAGACAGCCTTACAAGGGCTCCCCCCTGCGCACTGTTTTATCTTCACAACAACCCTGCAAGGCTGAAAGGCAGCGACTGGTGCAAAGTGAGCGTCACAGTGGGGTGGGGACTAGAACCTTGATCTCCCAACTCCTAGTCCATCACAGCAATTCCCATGCTCTCCGGCTGATTCGCACAGAAAATTAAATCAACATGAATATTAAATCAACATGACCCCTGACAATATTTCAGAAGGTTGAGGAAGGGCTTTAGCTTTTGCCAAGAGGATTCTCAGGAAGCCCAACTCCTTCCCTGTGGGAACATGTCCCAAGACTTACTGGATGTTGCTGGACTAACTGCGATGACGTCTGCGGCAGAAAATGTTTCGGGGGCCAAATCTTGTGTCCCTCTTTCCACAGTAACACCTGGCGATAGATGAAGAGTCGCCTCCGGGAAAGAACTTGTTGACGGGGCCTTTGAACATGGAGGCCTGAGCGCGGCGCTGTCACTGCCCCAAGGTGAGAGGCCGGCGGCCTCCTGGTTTGTTCTGGCAAACGTATCCAAAGAAGCAAGGGCGTGACCAAAGTCTTTGTGGTGCTGGATTTGCTGGCGGATCCATTTCGATAGCCCTTGGAAAAGAAAGTGCAGATGGGCAAGGAATGCAAAAATTTCCCCACGCTACTACTGTACAGAAAGTTACTAGGGGAACCACGGATCATTTGCCGAGGCTCAAGAATCCGAGCCCACAAGATCTGAAACATGTGCGTCACATACTAGAAACTGCAATTATACCACAGGAAGCCAACATTAAAATGGGGTGGAGACCGACCGGGGGCACTCACATACATACTTTTTACACTTCGCCGTATTTTTATAAAGCGTCCCTCTTGTCTTTTCTGATCCTGAGAGAAGGACGGTGGTTTTACATTTCGAAGAGAAAAAGCATTTCCCTGCTCGACCTTCACATTTTTTGCATTGGTTATTTCGGGACAGTTCCAGCACCTGTCCTGTTAAGACAGGTGTGTGGAACCGGCAACCCCCCCCCCCCCCCCCCGCATGAGCTTGTATTTTTGCTCCCGTCCCTTGACCTCTAGCCGTGCTGCCCGGATCTGGCAGAGGTTGGTGTCCGGCGAGACTGCGGCCTGCAAGCTGCCCACCCCCAGGACAGAGCACCCCAGCGCTTCCTCCCATGATGCCATTCGGTGTTTCCTTTGGCCGTAATTCATCTGGGAGCTTTTGTGACTGTGCCCGACCCCGTTGCAACAAGAAAGGTGTTACGGGGAACCAGTGCGACAGGCAGCAACTCTCTCGAGAGCCTTGCCACCCTTCAGTCCTCGAGATTTTTAACTGGAGTCAAGACCGTTCTCCCATCTACGCTTTATCCCCAGGTCGGATCAAGGCAAACACTGCAAACGGTAGAAACGGAGCACCACCTACTGACCAGAGGAGGTTCAGCTGTAGCCTTTCTCTGGGCTGAGACTGCTTCAAAGCGAGGGGAGACGAGCGCCATTTCTCCTACCCCTTCAGAGGCCGATTTTTAAAAGCGTTTTTCGTGTAATTAGGCTAACCTATCAACCATTCATGACCACACATGTACAAAAAGGAATCCTGTCTGATGAGGGCCCTCTCGATCAGAGATGGGCTGAAACCGCTCACAGTTTTTAAAGAATATTTTCAGTGTTCAACCATCCCTTCCCACTTTTGGTTCATTTCTAAATACTTCAGAGAATGCTTGCCAAATCATTTACACCATCCTCAGACACATCTTCAAACATCCAAATCCAAGCAGTTGCATAAAGTTGTGACTTCATCCTATTTACTGTGCGCTGGGATGAGGAAAATCCACGTGGATAAGAGAGCAACGCAGTGGCCAATGTGAAAAGAAGACCAAGCAAATGCTACATGGGGAAAATAACTGTTCCAAATTGTGTGTTTTTCTTTTTAAAAAGTGAACAATCACACAATCCAAGTGGGTTTTTTTTTTCAGCTGTAATTGCTCTCCCACCAAAATGCCCCTCCAAAAATTAAAAAAGGGATATTTAGCATGCCTATTCCGAGTAAAGCAAAGCAGCTAATAAAGCTGAGTGATGATTAATATTACAGTCAGGGCCCATGTATGGCCTTCTCGGAAACTCTCAACAGATTATTAATTCATTCTCAGCAACGCTTTCGCCTGGGATGGTTGCTTAATTGAGACAATGTCTGTGTTATTTGGCATAAGGATTTCATGAGGGCCATGTTTTATTTACCTGTTGCTGCATTTTTAACTGCTTGATCTATACCTGCGGCAGCAAAGCTGCTCTCTCAACCCCAAATCACATAGTTTAGAGGTCCCCAACCTTTCTGGGCCCAAAGCAACACCTGGCGTTTTGAAAATGCACATGGGGGCTGTGACAGAAGCGGGGCGATCGCGGAAACGTTAGGCGTCCTCCGCTCTGGTTTCTTGCTCCCTTCCTGGTTCTCAGCCTCACCAGTTTCCCTTCCTTCCCACCCACCTGCACCTCTGCCTCTCCCTTCCCCTCTCTCTCTCTCTGATCCCGACGCACCTCGTCGTCCCAAGAATGAACTTCCCCCTCGCCGTCTTCTTCCAGCCATTTTTCAGCCAAGGCGCTTTCCTGTGCTTTACAGAAGCTTGAAGGGAATCACTCGACAGGCGTGAAAAGCTGTCGGGCGGGGGGTGCCGCCTCAGCCTGGCCCTGTGGCCACACCAGCACCCACGGGGGCCACACTGAAGACTCCCGAGTCCAATCCGGAAGTCACCCGGGCCGAATTGCACGTGGCCACGTGCGGCTGAGCGGGACGTGCTGCACCCCAACTTGTGTCCGGGACGCCAGCTGGCCCGGCCCTCTTCCAGGAAGGGACAGGGCCGAGGCACTCCGGTGCCGGCTCCTCTGCTCTTCCCCAGATGGCCCTCAGCTTCCCATAGCAGGGGACGGTCTGTCTACTTGTCAAGTAATTCTGGGGTTCTCCTGAGCACGCCTCATTTTGGCGCTCACCCGTTGCATGCCATCGTAGAGGGAGTGGGGCACCCTTTCTATGGGCGAGATTTGGGAACACCCTCGCCTCCAGCTGGGACCATGCCTCATCGATGGCACCACTCCAATAATAATAATAAAAATAGTATTTTGGAGGACCTTCTGCTCTGAATGCTACTGGAATAGGTGCTGCTGCTGGAAAGCTCCATGCGCACCGCATTCCATACTGGACAGGTCTCACCTGACCGAGAACGGCGGTTTTCTATTGATCTCGTACCTACTTAGCATCTCAGCCTAGTGACCTGGGATCTGCCTCCAACGCACAGGGTGTCTGGCAGGAAAGGGGAGCAGCCGCCTGCCTACTGGGCCGGTAGCAGGAGGCACATCAAGGCACCAGGAATAAACACTCAGATTTCAAGACTGGAGCGGGGGGCGGCCAGGCCGCTGGGCAGCTCTGGCAGCAAAATCCCCGACCAACCAGCACGGTGAGCCAAAGAAAAGGCCCTGTCAGGCTCGTTATGGGCCACAGGCCATGAGCTGCCAACCAGCTTCCCTGGAATAATCAAGTGCCTTACCGGCTATATATTTATTTGGGTTCCTTCCAAAACGGTCATCAACTAAGATGAGTGCTCCCCAGTCGCTCTTGTGGCGGATGCACCTAAAACGGGGGAAAGAAACAAATCAGATCTCATCTGGTTTCGTCAAGTTCTTTGGAAAGGGGTTTGAGGCACTGATTCCTTAGTGCTGGATCCTACACAGCCTCGGTTCAGCATAATGGATCTAGCGTTTGAACTCAGCAAAACTGGGACGGGCGGTGGGCCTCCGGGAGCACAATATCAGCAATGCAACCGTGCTATTCAGAGCCCGACATTTTCAAAGGACAAGGCCTGCCACCAGGCACAATCCAGCAGGGATTTCTCAGCCACAACCCACTGGCTGCTTTTGCACAAACCCATCGTTTTCGGGGCTCCGGCAGAAGCAGTTTTCAGCAGCGTGCATCTTCTTCACCGACACCAGAACCTGCAGCGTGTTTCCCTCCAGAACCTTCGGCAGGCTGCCTTGCCATGAAACCCCTTATCCCCCTGGGGGCAGGGGAAACTGTTAGTCAAGCACAGGATCCCTTCCACCTCTTCGTTTTTCCAGTGTTCCAGTACATGTGTAACTAAATTAAAAGTATCAGGCTCGCTGGAGACCAATCCCACACCTTTCAAGTCGAGAAATGTGGCGAGATTTCATGGCAGAGTTGTCACCTGGCCATGCACAACATCTGGCATATCACACCACCCCCAGCGATCGCATTTCACAGACTTATGTTATTGCATATACTACCAGAGCAGTGCAAAAAGGCCGCATCTGGGACTAAAACTAGTTCACTTTACTCTCCATAGACTTTTATTTATCAGCTTGTATTTAGACTATTTTTTTAAGGCTATTTTAGGCTATTTTTTACATCCCGTCCTATACCAACATCTGAATGCAAAAATAATGCTCGGTCATTCCTGCAGACACTTGTTTTGTACCCGCTTGCCTGGACCGGGATTAAATTTAGCACCACATCTTCTGCTGCATTATTTATAGGATGGATTCCTGCCATCACCTTTGCCCTCTTAGGTACACGGGAATCTAGGCTGGGAACAGGCTGGGAAGCAGCATCAGAAACGTGGAAAGAACCCAGACCACGAGAAGTGTACAACCTCAAGCGCTTCACCAAGAAGGCACTGTGCTTTTCCGCTCCCCTCCCAGACGCAGCAAGCAACAGAGGCGAGCAAAAGGGTGCCGGACGCAGGCACCTGGCTGAGGACTGCAGGAAACCCCCACGAGGAACAGCTAGCCTCCCCACCCTCTTTTATTCTCTGTTCAGTTACTATTACTCTTGATGGAGACTTCACTGCAATTATTGTAGTATTCTAAATCTTTCGGTTTATTCCTTTTTGTTGGTTTTGGTGCCATAAGCTTTATGGCTGGTTTGCAACAGGCATTCCACCCTGAGGGTTGGAACTCCCTCAAAAGAGGCCTAGGAGGTTTTCAATACATGTATGCAGATTTCTATGTGTCTGCATGTATATAAACAGGCGCAAGAACAAGATGCAGACTTGCCTGCTGCTTTTCAAAAACTGCATGCCCTCCCGCTGCTCTCCAGTGTATCCTCTCCCCTTAACTAGTAGCAGCAGTTTTCCAGTAGAAAGAAGTTCTTTTCCATTTACTTGTCACCTTGCCCCTTTTAACAGATGTCAGGGACTGAACTTGGCGGCCCCCGGCAATTTGCAAACCAGATGTTCTGGAAGGTACGCACCCTTTTGGGCTGCTAGCCCGAGCCCCAGAACATGAGCAGCATCTTCCTTCAGTAGAGGCGGCAGCCTAGAAATAACACCATGATTGCAGATTGCCCATCTTGTGGAAAAACCCTAGGGCTGGCTGGACGGAACTTTCTTCCGAAGCCGGCAGACACACCAAGGAACAAAAGGGGCGGCTTCTTCTGTTCTCACACTAAAATATTTTGTGAAGTTGTTTATTTTGCTTTCAGAAACACTCAGGGGCTCCTAGCTAAACGTTCTAGCCAAACCCAGGGGCTTCTGGCTTCTAGCTAAATGGATTAGCTAAACATTTATGTTCTCTGCCCTTTCCCAAATGATTTTAAAATTTACCAACCAAAACAAAGCCACACCAGACTCTACAAGCCTAATAAACATGAGAATAAGCCCCACAGAAAAACTTTATAGGTCAAGCAGCACGGCACGAAAGTAAGGAAAGGTACAGGCTACAGTCAGAAATCTCCAGCGTTGCTTGGCAAAATGCCTTGTTATTTGATTCTGCAAAACATCACTTCAGTTTTAGCTGAACTGGTATACAAGATGTTTAGTCCGCAGAGAATGCAGGTCACAAATGTTTACAAGGTTGCGGATTATGGTTCAGAGTCATTTAAGGCAAAGTGAGGGAGCCACTGTGATTGGCACTGTGGAAAATTGACTTTTTGACATCTTGGTAAACCAGGCTGCTTGACACAGCCCTGGAAGACTATCCAGATTTAGCAAAAACTCTGTTTTCAAGGCAATTCCTTCAAGACAGCCTTTTTCTTTGAGATTATGTCGCTAGCCGCAAGACACAGAAGCCAAGGCGCTATTAGCCTGGGGTCCCGTATCTGGAACCCCGAGGAGTTTGCGGACTCTGCTCTGGGGCCTGCCAGGCTCCCCGCCCATCTTTATGCCACTCTCCTCCTGCATCATCTTTATTTGGGTTCAAAGGAGTGATTTCGTGCATTGAACCTCAGACCTCCCCCCCCCCCCTTGCAATACACTTGTTGGGCTACGGACTTTCCTTTTAGTTTTTCCATTCCTTCCGAGAAACCACTTTTTTGTAAACAGGCAGCCATTTTAGGAGTGGGCAAGTCCTTCCTCAGGGCAGTGCAGGAGGTGTCCAGAGCATGGCTCTGACGCATCTTTGGCTTTACAATGCGTTCAGCAAAAAGCAGCTTGAGTGCCTATTGTTTAAGGCTGGCCAGGAAGCATTGCAAAGGAGCTTATAAATTTATGTATCATTTCATAGCCTGGTTCTACCGACCTGCCCAGAGCTTGGTTGAGAGCCCGGTAGGCCTGGATTTCGTACCACTGGCTACCCGGTAAAAGGCCTCTTGCTTTGGAGTGCTGGTCATTGTATTTCCTCTTCAGCTCCACCTGGAGAAATTACAGGACATTAGAACTTCCATTTAAAAGACAAAGCGCAATGACACTAATTACTTTATCAAGTAATCCTCAAAACACAAAATGGTTCTTCAGCCACCATATGCTTTCTTTTGCTGTGGCTAAAGTCAGTAATAAAATATATCCAGCAAACACTCAAGGATTCATAAGTCTAGGGATAAATGCTATTCATATCGGGAAGCTGCTTCAAAGCTGATCTAGGCTTATCTTCATTCATACATGAAAACCAAGTTTTCATTTGCAAACTATCTGGCCAGGGCGACTTATTTTATATTGTTATTTCTTGTATTTTAATTTCATGTTGTGAGCCGCCCCGAGGCTTCGGCGAATGGGGCGGCATAGAAATGGTTTAATAAATAAATAAATAAAAATAAACTAGAAAGTTTGTGTGAGGGTCTTGTCGCTGTGAAAAAAAAAAAAAGAAATTAAATTCTGCATTATCTAGACAGCCCTTTAACACCCCAAAATTCACCATATGGTTCTTAACCTCTTATTATTCTGCAAGTGGACAGAGGTTCATCCACTTTTCTTGAACTGCTCGGTTTTTATGTTCTCCAGCCTGTTGCTTTTCGGGCTCCCCGCCCCTGCGCCTTCCACTCTGAGAGCTGAAGTTCCCTGAAAGATGCCTCCACAGGCAAATGGCTCCTCAGCACACTCCCGGCCAAAGGTGGATAGCTATTTCCGTCAGCACCTCGTCTTCAAGTGAGAGCTTGGAGGCGAGAACGTCGGAAGGAGTCCTGTCTATCTCACCGTACCCCACAAGTCCCCCTTCTGCTCCTCACTGTGGGGGGGTCACCGTTCCACCTGGTAAGTCCACTTCGGAGCCAAGTTTGTCGAGCCCGTCTGGATCTGAAGGAACAGCATCTTTCTCATGCCCCCCACACAGAACCACGCAGGAGTTCATCGCAGAGCAAGTTACGGGCAAGCAAAAGATATGGTTTGCCCTACAGGTTAGTTGTCGGCACTGGTTATACTGGCTTCACTGAGCTCTTCTTGGTGTCCCCAGAAGCCTGGCGTGGGGAAGGGAGAAGCCCCAAAGGTTTCTATCCCTGAACAGCTGTCCTTTCTTGGCCATGAACATCTCTCTTAAATTTTGGGTCAGCAGGGCGGGGGGGGGGGGGTGGCGTTTGGGAAAAGAACAAGCCTGCAAAATATGGCCCTTTTCTGGGGACGCCCCACAGTCATCCGCAGGTCACCAGGTGAGTGAATATTGGTCCGTTTGTGATAACCTTTCCAAGCCCAACCCCCAGGAATAAATAAATAAAATGCCCCCCTGCGTGTCCTAGATAGGAAGCGCTCGATTTACTCAGGGAAGGCCGGCGATTGCTTTGCGCATGGAACTCCTTATCCACTCCAGCTTTTATTCCGAGCTTTACCGTAGCTATCCAGGGTCCTCCGTCGTGGCAAATCTACTTCAGGGGCAGGGTTATGCTACACTTAGTGGGGACCATGGTTTGAAAATGCCCAATTCTCTCCACACCGAGAAGTAGTGCCAGTGTCGATGGAATTAATCCACTGTGTAAAGTCTAAGGCAGAGTTTACTCCTGCACGTCTGTTCGGGATCAAGCTGGACTCTTTCACTAAGTGAGGTTCTGAATTATCAGTGGGAAGACCAAGGGTTTTGCCGTGCCGCTCCCAAGGCAGCCACCAAGATGGAGAACAGAAAGAGAGGGCTTTGGAAACGCACACGCTCAGAGCTCAGGCCTGGTATTCTGCTCTCCTAACCTGCTGTTTTAAAAAGGAAAGACATAAACCTATATAAAGGGAGCTTAATTTCACTGTTCTTTTGTTCTGCATTAACCTTTTAAAACTGACATCTGAAAGGACACGCTTCAGGAGAGAAAACAGCAGACTTCTAACCACTTGTGACAGGTAACTTTCAGCTTGAGTTTGGGGAAGGATTCTTTTTTTATGTTACTTTGTGAGCTCTGTGCCCTTTAAAAGCAGCCTGTCAAATTTACAAATTCAAACTTTACAGCTAGAAAATAAATTCAGTTTGATTTCACAGATCTAATATTTATTTCTGTCACTCAGAGTTTATAGATGGGGGGGCAGATTTTCTGTTTGAGGTTTGCTTGATGTACTGTGCCCAGTACTTCGCAAACAGTCTGTAATTCTGGACCCAGCATGAAAGTTTGGAATCAGTCAGTTCTTTCTGGAAAGGTTTCAAGATATGGCCCAGCCATCTTTTTAAAAGCTGTGACTCTGTATTATAATTTATTTATTAAAACATTTCTATGCCGCCCCATTTGCCCAAGCCTCAGGGCGGCTCACAACATAAAGTTAAAATACAAAAAATAACAATATAAAATAAGTCGCCCTGTTCTCTCTTCTGTTCAGTGTCTGGATATGAGTGAAGGTAATTCATTATATTATTATTGTTTGCTTCTTTATTTGCTTGAGTAATGTTTGTATGTAAGATTCCACAGCATTTTCTATTTTAAAAATTTTAATTGACTATAAACACATCCTGGAATTCCTTCTTGATTATCGACGCTGTGAATGATACAACTACACATCCATGTAGGTAGGACTATGAAAACTGTGCTATGCTTGCGGCTGAGAAACCTTTGGCACTGACTGGATGCCTCAGCAAAGGGAAAAGTTGACAGTCCAACTTCTTTGAAGGAAAGGGGGATCGTCAGTTTGGCTGAGATTAACATCTCACATAGGGGCAAACTGGGATATAGGAGAGGAGGAAGGCCAAGAAGCCCGAAGCAAGGAGGGTACAGGGCAGACAATGGACTGAGAAAGATCGACTTCAATGAAGTGTAGGAGAAGGAGGACCCTTAGGGAAAGGAGGCGAGGAGAGCATATGGAAGCTCGTCCGACGGGTGTCGCCCAAGAAACTTACAGGTCAGTGGGGTCCATACAGTGAGGAGACTGGCCATGAAAGTGGGGAGCACTGTGAAAAGCAGGAACCCAAGGAAACAAAGAGGGCAGAAGGCAGGTCGAATGAAGCAGAGCCAAGGTTAAAGTAGGGAGGGAGACAAGACTGGAAAGCAGGTAGCCAAGAGGAGGATGAAGGACCAGGGATGGATGGCCCAGGAGCCAAAAGGTCTAGACTCTGGATACTTCCACAAGCTGGTACACCTTTAGGAATTGCACAGGCGGAAAAGTCTGCGAGTGACGGCCTCCACTCTCGCAGGACTATCAGGTCACAGGTTACTGTGAGCTGATAACCTCACAGGGATGACGAAGAGCAGAAAACGATGTGCGAGAGGCAGCGGAGGCAGAATTCCACCTGCTGATTTCAAAATTAGCCAGCGAATTCCGGGCTTCTGTGAACATTGTCACTGGCAGACAAGGCTGAAGGAGTTCTTTTACCTCTTATATTGGTTTAGATATTACTTTAAACATACTCATATGCCGTCCTGCAAGGATGAAGGGTGGATCAGAATGTATTTAATTAAGGAAGTAAATTAAATGCCTCAGGATTCGTGTCAAATTTCCCAGACTAGATTACCAGGATACAGATCAAGGGTTTCAAGCTTATATTAGGGTAGAACTCATCTGCAGCCCCACTAAGCCAACTTATGATAGCGATTCAAGATCATTTGGCTCCGTTGAGGACTAAGATGAGAATCTGAAAACATGTACTGAGAAGTAGCTCCCCCCGTTTCAGCAAAATTTACATCTGGATAAAACAGCTCAAGAAATCAAAGAAATCAAACCAGTCAATACTAAAGGAAATCAATCCTGACAGCTCTTTAGAAGGCCAGATTTTGAAGATGAAACTCAAATACTTTGGCCACCTAATGAGAAGGACGGACTCACTGGAGAAAACCCTAACGCTGGGAACAGAAGGGGGCGGCAGAGGGTGAGGTGGCTGGATGGAGTCACTGAAGCAGTCGGCGTGAGCTTGAGTGGACTCCGGGGGAAGGTGGAGGACAGGAGAGCCTGGAGGAATGTTGTCCATGGGGTCATGAAGGGTCGGACATGACTTTGCAACTAAACAACAAGGAAACTGTTCAGGAGGTCAAGCTAAAAAGTACACCAGAATCCCCTAACCAGATGCACTGGGTGACAATACGCAGCGGTCCAGAGCAGTGGCCATGCGGAGCGGGGCTGATGGGAGCTGCAACCCAAGAGATCCACAAGGCAGCAGACTGGGGGAGGCTATTCTAAAGCTTCCAGCGACCAGGACGCGTATGGGCTGGCGGCCATGCGCATTTATGCACGCTTTCCAAACTCATGTGCCAGGCAGGACAGATGCTTGCTGACATACAAAAGGTCAATGCAAAGCTCAGCAGCTGCTCTCCAAGCTCTTCCTTTATTTTATTCTTGGCCGTGCTTTGGAGAAGGGCTGGAGCTCCCCGACAGAGCCCCTGCTTCACACGCAGACGGGTCCGGGTTCAAGGCCAGCCGGGGAAAGGCTGCTGCTTGAAATCCTGAGCAATACTGAACAGCCTGGGCCAATGGCATGACCCAGTACGTGGCGATTTATTACGTAACGTGTGCGCAGGTGTGTTTACATGGGGGAGGGACGTAAAATGGCACGTCCACAAAGCAACCAAGGAGCCCTGGCTCCACTAAGGAGATAGTCAGAAATATTCAGGAATGGTGGACTACCAGAGTGATTTAAAAATATGTAGCTCTAAATATTGTGTTGCTTCTCTCTCTCTCTCTCTCTCTCTCTCTCTCTCTCTCTCGCTCTCGCTCTCGCTCTCGCTCTCGCTCTCACACACACACACAGAGGCCCTAAGACATTCTGGTGCTTGAAAAACCAATAATCACCCCGCAACCAGTCCCAGTGATCTGGCCCTCCTTGAGGCAGGATACAAACCCACGTAACTCCAGAACGGAGCGCAACAGGCTGCCTGCTGGCCGGCCACTGATCTCCCTGAAAGTTTAGTCTGAAGACAGCCCTCAAAGTCCTGTGGCTGAAACCATTAAGCCCTAAATCTGCCTATCGCCTCCGCACCAGCCACTGAGGGAGGGACGGCTCAGTCCCCGGGGCTTCCACTTGCCGACCGTGGGCTCCACACAGCGCAAGGGTCTTTGGACAACGGGGTGTGTGTTGTGTTATCTCCGCTTAATAACGGCAATAAAAAATAAACTAAAAACCCCGCAAATGCTCATTAAGGGTTCGGGCAGTCCTAGTAAATCATGGAGCAGGTAAAAGGTCGGCGCCCGTCACTTTAATGCAATCGGATTCCATTTCACTGCGATACGTCTGCATTATCAGGCATCGCCGCGACGCCCGATTCGAGATGACACGGTGCATATGTGGAAAAGCCAGTGTCTCCTGCTAGCAAATATCCTAAATGCGCAGTAAACCACGGGCTAGAAGGGATTAGTTAAAATGTCAAAAGACAGCCCTTCACTTCTACCTGTTCATCCTTCAAAATATACTCCTGGCTATCAGGCATGCTTTGCAGACAAAGAGCTCCGGCGAGGAGGGGCAGAAGGCCTGTGGCGGGGCACGTCATCCTGCAGCTGTCAAAGGGATTACGCTCTGATCTATCTGGGAGGTCACGGCCACCGCCATATTAGCTGGAGTCTAGCAGCATTATACCTGTTAACCACTGTTTCCTTTAATGCTTAATTAGGCAGACCTCCCCTGCAACCGAAAGCTAACTGGGCGCATCCCTCCCTCCGCCGTTCTCTCCCTGTGCTCTTGCCAGCCCTTAGCTGGGGCTTCAAGGGTGGGGGGGGGGGGGGGCGCAAAGGGACTTTTGCTTTCTGGGGCCTGGGCGGCTTGCGGGGCCGTCTAGGCCCATTTCACAGCCCTGTCTTCGAGCCGAGGGTTCATTTTGCGTTGGGAAGGTCTTTGGCAAAAGGGGTGGGGGTAAAGAGACGGGGGAAGAGGGAGAGGAGCTTATTGGGGGATCAGAAGTGAGTGGGGGCATGCGAAGCAGAGCACTTCGTCCCCCGGGGCAACCCAAGATATCAGCGGGCAGGGAAGGAGTGCCAGAAGGCACCGCGGACGCCTGTCCCGGTCCCCGATTCCTCAGCCCCTCCTAACTCATACACATTTTTGAATGTGGGAATGACTTTGATCAGCTGAGCGGCTACCGGGAGAAGGGCCTTCTCTGTGGTGGCACCCCGGCTGTGGAACGAGCTCCCCAGAGAGGTGTGCCTGGTGCTGACACTTTATTTCTTTCAGCGCCAGGTCAAGACCTCTTTTATTTCCCCAGCATTTTAAAAGTCCGTATTGTTTGTAATATTAATTTTCTATATCATTGTGATGTGGGTGTCTTACTTATGTTATCTCCACCCTGAGACACTCGAAAGGGTGGGATACAACCATTTAAATAAACAAACTAACAAACAAACAAATAAATAACATGGAACCTACCTCCCATTTTGACCTGGAAAAATGTATTTTGTCCCAGGCATCAAAGTCTAGGAAACATTGGTTTCGTTTGGGAAGCATTTTTGACCAAAAAACTCCCCAAAATCCTGCTACAGTGACCAGACCACATGACACTGGAAGCCTGAAGAAGATTACAGTGCCCACACATAAACAAAATGTAAGATCAACCATGGCACCATTTTATTCCCCAGCGATAAAGCCTTTTAGGAGCACGAGTTCAGCCTATTAAATAAATATAAAGGCTAAACCTGTTAAAACGTACGGATTCAAACCATTAAGAAAACTTTCCCTCAGTAAAAATAAACACATTGTCTGCCAGACACTCATGCAGGAAGGTTTTATCTTCAGCCAAAGCAGAAACCTTTCGACCCAAAAGAGTTTAAAGCAAAACCACACTGGAGCTGGAAGAATTTGGACAAAATACACTTTCCGTTCGGTATCAGCATACTCTAAACACAATTATCAGGGCAAACTATCACAGTATAAATTTTACTGACAAGTTACCACTTTAGGCTTTGTATATTGTGTATCTAAACACAGAAAAAGACTGTGTTTATTCTTTTTTTTTTTAATCTGGCACATTTTCACCATTTGAGAGAGACAACTTCATTTAATCCAATGCCGTTCGGCATCTCACTAAAGGTGATGGGGGAGCGCGAGGGAGAACGATCTATAAAGCGGGCTTTTGCTCAAGCATTTGAATCGAAATAAACTGGCATTTTAGGTCAGCCGCAAGAGAAATAAAGCCCAGAAGAAAGCAGCAGTAGCATGGAAATAGGACATAAAATAAAATTATGTTAGAACCTGTGCGTGTGGTTGGAAAATGGTCCTAGCAGTAACAGCTGTGTGGCTAAGTGATAGCTAATTAAATCCAATACCATGGCAGTTTTTGATTTGTCTGAACTATTGTGGGAAAACAAGGAGCACTTATGAGCTCGGAGACTTATCTGTAGTTCCCCGATTCATTATTATTTACATGCACTACATCTATCACTATTTATCTGAAGAGCTGGCCGTCTCCACCTCTTCCCCCACACACAACAGCCATGTGAGGTAGGCTGAACCGAGAGACAGTGGAAGTGTCGAGATCTCCCAGGCAGCTGTGTGGCTAAGCAAGGATTTGACCCTGTGCCTCCCCAGGAAAAGAACCAATATGTTATATTCTGTAATTAAAGCGTAAACGATGAGTTAGGGTTTGATCTGAATCATAGCTCCCAACAGTCCAACCTCGAAGGGTGGCAAGAGAAGCAAATTAAAGGCTGGGTTGGGGTTGGTGCAGAGTTGACTTTGCACCTGACCGGTTTCTGCTGCAGGTACGTCCAACTGTTTGCCTTGCTATATGGGTAAACCATGGTTACTGGTTAACCATGGTTACCTTGGTTCTCACTGAACTGGGGTTTGCTAAATGGTTCCAAACGTTGCTTACGCAGGAGTACAGACAAACTAGCAGGGTCGAAAGGGCCCCCGTAACTTCCTTCTCGATTGCATTTTGCCCCAGAATATAAACTAGCCTCTGCTTTCGGCTCGGCTCCAGGTGGACAAGCAGCCTCGCTGCAGGTCAAACTACTGGTCCATCCAGCCCAGCATCACTTCACGCCGCCAAAGGGCAGAGGGCAGGGTCTCTGCCTCACCCCCCTAACCAGAGATGCCAAGGACTGAACCAGCCTGTGTCCTCCTCCGTGCAGCTGAGTTGCTTTTCCCCTGAGCTCCTGTCCCTCCCCAGAACCTCTCCTGAAATAGGTGACCGCTCGCTCCTGCCCCCTTCCCAACAGCAGAATGGTGGGTGCACCTCAGGCACAGTCCCCGTTCAGTGCAGAGCAAGGGAAGCCCGGCCTTGTAAGATAATCCCCAAATGACAAAGGAGAGGAAAATTTAATCAATAGCCGGGTAAACGAGTAGATTGCTAGCTGGCACTGAAAGATTTCACAGTGTCCGGAAATGAGGGGAAAGGAAGTTCAACCGTTGGGATGCCTATACCTACTTCACCGCCCCGGGTTGTTCTGTATGATCCTCCAGGTAAGCGATGGCATGATAAGGGGTGTTTAGTCATGCCGGCCACACGACCACGGAGACCGTCTGCGGACAAACGCTGGCTCCCTCGGCCAGGAAACAGATAAGCACCGACCCCTAGAGTCAGGCCTGACTGGACGTAACATCAAGGGGAAACCTGTACCTTTACCTTTAGGTGTTCTTTGCTCTGGACTGAAGGGTTGCATTGCCCTCTGACCCCTGTCCCAAAGGGGGTCGTTTCTCAGCCTCACCCGTCCTAACAGAGGAAAGGGGAACATTTTCTGCCGTTGACATCAAGAGGCATTGGTACCCAGTTAATTTTTTCGCATTCCAGCCTTTAGCATCTGACAACGGAGGGGTGGGGAGAAGGGTAAACCATCCTGTTCCTATACAAAAATGACACAAGTAATAACTGCTTAAGCTTTCACATGTCAAAAGAGCTTCGCTTCCACCTGAAAAAGCAATAATTACGCCCCTTCACGACGCAGCGCACCAGCTAGCTTCTCTTCTCAGTGACTGCCAAGCAGCCGTAAAACTCAGCCTGTGTAAGAAACCAAGGCATCAAGCCACCACCTTTTTTGAAAAATAAAAATCTTTTGAGTGGGAGCAGGATTAAACACTACAGCTTTTAACACCACCAATGCTGCCCCCCCCCCCCGCTCCCCGGCCAGCACCAAATGGGAGGATAACATCTGGGAGAATTAAGCACGCATTAAGATTTGGTAGGTCACAAGAGCATACTTCAAAGATCCAGGCTCCTTAAAGCTTAGATCTGCACACACGAGCCTCTGTTAGTCTTCTGGGGCTAAAATATTAAGAGGAGGCTGATGTCTTGGAGTCAGTCAGACATTTAAAAAGTCCGAGCGTGCAAACGCAAGCCAAATGGAGGCTGCAGGGCACTTTCACACGTGGCTTCTTTGTCTCTGCCCTTGCTTAAGCAGAGTTTGAAACCGTTTAGCAAGACCTGCTCAAGTGAAAGCGACATTAACCATGGTTAACAGATGTCACACTCAATGCATGCAGGGAGAAATCTCCACCAGAGAAGGAGTGACCAAGGCAAAGGGGTCACACTAAAGCCTATGCCTGGTCTTTATTTCAGGCAGACTGCAGAGGTACTCTTGGCTGTCTTCTCCCATATTCATAATTTAAGGATTTTAATTATTGAATTGCATTTTGCTCTAAATTCTTATTGTGAACCACTCTGGGATATTTCTGTTTGAAGGGCAATATACCAGTACTGCAAAACAAGACAAAACAAAAAATGAAGCATCTACCCATCTTCAGATTCCGCCCTCCATGCCCGGCACGCCCTTTGTCCAGCCTCGGCCGGGTTGCAGATGAGAGTCTGGTTCTGGCACAGGGACGCCAAGCTCTGAAGTGCTGGAGGCAGACAGCTTGGGCTACAGACGCGCTGTTTCCCCAGCTGAAGTCCTCCGGCACCGTTCACATGGCTTCCGAAAGCTAAGCCGGTAGCTGCTGATGTGAGGGACTTTCCTGTGGTGGCACCTAAAGCTACAGCTGCCTCCCAAAGCACGTGCGGTGTTTAGGATTATTCTTTGGTGGCTGTGTGGCTACTTTTAAAACGGGCTGTTTTGTTTCACCTTCTGTATTTTATGGGGTCGGGGGGTGTATGTGTTCTCTGCCTCTTATTGCACCCAGTGGTGGTTTTGCCATGCTAGACGGCACTTCCCTTCAAACACGGAGAGGGTCGTGATTTTCAGCAACATTTCCGACCTAGGCAAGCCCCCAGCTCCTGAGAGCGAGCTTCTCGGGCCCCTGGCGGCTACGGCACAGAGAACAGACTTCACGTCGGAGAAAACTGGCCAAAGGAAACGCTTTCCAGCTTCATTCAGTTTCCATTTTGAAACCAGCTCCGCAAGTCTGCAATTCCGGCGCCCGTGTGTGAATGCGAATGCCGCCACCCGGCCTTTCCTTTTGTGCTGTCTCTCGATCCCACCTCATCCTTCCGGGAACTCGAGGCGCCCTCCTCACAGCAAACCCGTGAAGTGGGCTGGGCTGAGCTCTGCGGCTGCGTGAGGACGATAACCCAGGTGCGCTCCAGCTGGCTTATGGGAGCTGTAGGCTGACCTCTGGGGAGGGTCGCCAGCGCTCGTTGCTGCACGCGCCCTTGTGGTCTCCACCGGAAGGGGTCTCTCTCCTCCCGCGGGCACCACTGCAGTAGCGTGGGATGGCTTGGGACTCACCCAGGCCCCCCAGGAAGGCTCATGGGTCCGGGTGAGTCTCCAGTCTAACAGCCTAACCCCTTTCATGCTGGTAGCTAGATTAGATTTAGATTTAGATTGCGATTTATACCCTGCCTTTTTCCTCAAAGGGCTCAAGGCAGCTTACATCATTCTCCTCCTCCATCTTATTCCCACAATAACCCTGTGAGGCAGGCTGGGCTGAGAGTCTGTGACTGGCCCAGAGTCACCCAGTTGGCTCCATGGCCGAGAGGGGACTCGAACCCAGATCCTCTGAGTCCCAGTCCCACGCTCTTAACCACTACACCACACTGCCTCTCGTTCCTTCAGGAACAAATCGTCAAGAGCTACCTGCTGGCGGATGGCGCGACCAGAGCTAAAGGAACGGGGCCACTTATTTTTCTTTTTGCTTGCTTGCTTCCTCTCTTCTCCATCTCTCTTTTTCTTTTCCCGAGGTTGTGTAGCAATGGGGACGACATATAAAAACTTGAAATAAATAAATAGACACCTTCCTTCCTACCCAGTGGTCTGCCAGGAGAGGGATGGAGGCCTCCTGCTAGGAGCCTGGATGGTTTGCAAAGGGCTTCTGAAATTTGGCCAAGGGCCACAGGATGCCCAGCTTTGTTCTATCAGGAAACACACTTTTTTTGAGTCCAGAACAAAGCTTAAGGCCCAACTCTTCCTCCTCTGCACCCTTACTCTCAGTGACAGAGGAGACAAAGAAGGCTGATATAACCTCGCAACCAGGAAAACACTTTCTAGTGTTGTCAGACTCGCATGTGGCCTCTCCAAGATCCTGAAGTTCCACAGCTATGACAAATCATGTACCACATTCACCCCGGGCCCCATCTACTCATCACGACTGCGCAGGCTTTGAGGGACTGCGAACAAGTGACTTGATTAAAATCTAATGCAACCAAAACTCTCCTCCGAAGAGAAAATCCAAGCCATTTCCAGTGAAGCAGAAGTGAAGAAAAAATCAAACCGCTTCCCTGGAGGGACGACGCGGCTGCATACGCTCAGTGCCACTGCGTCTAAGGTGAAGTGGTAAGTGTCAGTCATCCTGACAAATCCCCACGGTGATAGCTTCACTTTTAAAGCCTTCAACATACTTTGACAGCAAAGTAAAAACTTAAAGGTCAGTGCTACTTGCTAAGGACAAGCTAAACACAAGAAAATCACTTTGGATTTTTTTTTTCCTCCTCTTGGATCGGAAAAGTAAACTACTGAAGGTAAAAAAGGTAAAGTTCATCTCTTTCCTAGCCTTTCATCGGAAGACTTCCCTGAAGCCCAATTTGGGGGCAAAACTTTCTTAAATAATAGGATGGAATGGGGATTAAATGCCGGACCAGTGAAGGAGGTATTCTAACTCCTAGCCCTGAATCTGAATTTCAGTGTCGTGGCATGGCTGTCTTTTAGCAGAAGTATTTTACAAGGGTGCAGAAACCCACAGGAAGTCCCTAGTACCCTTTACTGGCAATTTCCTTTAAGTATTTCTGCAGCATAACTAGGAGTTAGAATGACAGAGTGACTTTGCCGCATGTTCTGTACTTCAAGAGGCATTGGTAGGGGACGGTTCTTGTACTGGAACAGCCTCCCACAAACTGATGCTTAGGACTACAAGCGCCATAACCCCTGACCATGGGCCATGCTGACGGAAGCTGGGAGTCCTAAGCATCTGCAGGGCACCAGCTTCAGGAAGGTTAGACAACGGCATGAAAGACCTTTGGGTCTCATTCTGCTAGAGTAATGACTAGGAAAAGAAATCACATGGGGGGCAATATGGATGCGAGCCCTTTAACGTTGAATTCTAGAACAGTAGAGTTGGAAGGGGCCATGAAGGCCATCGAGTCCAGCCCCCTGCTGTTGCAGGACACCCCGTCACACCATCCCACTCAGGGGGCTGCCCAGTTTCTCCCTGAATGTCTCCAGTGTGGGAGAGCCCCCCACCTCTCCAGGCAGCTGGTCCCACTGTCCTATCGCTCTGATTATGGGGAAGCTTTTCCCAATGTCCAGCCTGAACCTGGGATGTTGCAACTTGAATTGATTATTCTGTGTCCTACACTCTAGCATCAGGAAGAAGCGATCCTGGCCTTCCTCTTTGTGACAGCCTTTGAGGTACTTCTAGAGGGATATCATGTCCCCCCTCAATCTTCTTTTCTCAAGGCTAAACATGCCCATTTCTCCCAGTCTCTCCTCAAAGGGCAGCATTTCCAAACCCTGGATCATTTTTGTCGCCCTCCACTGGACCCTTTCTAATTTACCTGCATCTTTCTTAAATCTTGGTGCCCAGAACTGGACAGTGTTCCAGGTGAGGTCTGACCGGTGAGGAGGGCAACTTGTCCCTTCAAATGTTGTTCGACTGTAACTCCCACCAGCCCTGGCCAGAACAGAAAGTGTTAAGGAGCTGCAGCCCAACAACATCGGTAGGGCTGCAAGTCACTCACCCCTGCTTTGAAGTCTTGGCGGAAGTCTTTGTTGGAGGGCACGTGCTGCAGGATTCTGGAGCGCCAGCGGCCGAGTGGGTGGCCATGGGGAGTCACAGGCTGGACCCCCAGGGCCAGGGCCCTTGCACTGGACCTGCTAGTGCAGGTTCTGTGCAAACAAGGACCACCAGAACAACTGTGACAACCTAAGACCAGGAAGAAACGGTTCTTCGACCACTCGATGCAAGACTGAGCCAGCATTAGGGCGAAACACGAGTAAGGAACCACGGACTGCACCCTACAAAACTTCTTTAGCAATGTTCCCGGTTTGTCCGAGTGACCCCACCCTATGCGGCTGCTGCTTTGGGACCGTGTGTGTGTTTTGTACTAAGTTGGAGGTGTGTAGGCATCTTCAAAGAGACAACCAAAAGGTGCCATTACTGGGGTTATTATTTTATTTACTGCATAGACAGTCTTCCTTTCCAGCAGAAACGGGACTCAAGTGGAGGAATGCCTGCATGCATGTGTGAACCAACATAAACACGAGCAACCAAAATCTCTAGCCCTGGGAAATTGAGTGTCATGAGGTATCTTGGGGCAAATCTCATGCTTACATGGGATTTATAACTGAGAAGATCTTGTATTTGAGAATTATGACCATCAGTAGTAAAAAGGCATCCTTCCCTTTCGCTAGCTGTACTGGGACCAGCTCTACCTTTGATGTGCAGTTGAAAGTTGTCGCTTGTCGGCAATACAAAAAAAAACAAAACAAAACAAAACAAAAACAGGCACCCGATCTGATTGATTCCTCATCAGGGCAATGAAGAAGCTGGGGTCATGAACTGAAAATATTTCGCTTCATTAACGCAACCCTGAAGCAGTGAGACGTGAAACTGAATCAGTGTATTCCATCATGGTTCACAAATTATGTTGTTGGATACTTGGTTATACTGCTGCATGTGTTAATGTTTGAACCACAGTGGCTATTGTTTAAAGATTTAAGAGAGAGAGAGAGAGAGAGAGAGAGAGAGAGAGAGAGAGAGAGAGAACCTCATCCATTATATTTTTGACAATTTATATGAAGCCAAGAATTTCTAAATTCATATATGTAGAAATAATATTTGATTGCTGAACTCCCTGTACAATACTTCTGATGTGCTATTTCTGCCACAAATACCTCTTACTGAATTATAGCCCCTTAAGAGGCATCTGCGAAAGATGGAAGCGAAAAAAAACCCCTCTCTGGGAACACCAGCTTAAGGTTTGCAGTCCAGAGCTGCCTATTATCAACATTTCACAGCGAGTTTCCCAATTTTCAGATCCCCGAGGTGAGATTCGAGTTGAGCTCACCAATACATGCTTGGCTCCAAAACTCACATTTTCCGACTTCAGCGCTGAAGTCCCAGTGGCAGGCAGGGAAACCTGGTCACAGCCAAAGAAGTCATTTTTTGGCTCAGAAATGCTTTTTCCTACTTCTCTGGAGCCAAACCACTACCACGGAGATCACCAGAGCTTTGTGCTGGGCCCTTAACTGCCTCCCCTGTATTAGTGTTTTAACAGCCAACCTCTGCAGATTACGGAGCTGTTTTCCTGTCATATACTCGCTAGCACTTAAGTCTTGATGGACGAGGCTCTCAAACTTTGTAATAGAAAACCACCCTTATTTTCGGTGCTGGTGGGGAATTTGGTTAACTCCATGCAAGCACGCCTAAGATGACAGCATTAAGAGTACCATTTTTATCCTAATGACTTGCACACCGTAACCCTAAGCGGGAGCCTTAAAAATTATGCTGAATGTTCCTCTGCATCTAAGATCTAGGCTGACTAGGGATAAAATCCTTGCTCTTCAGGAACAATCAGCAGCTGAAGCTAAAAGGGCCCTCGCTGGACCACTGTTCCCAGAGACCAACCATCCCAGTTTCAGTGAGCTGACAGGACTAATTCCTCCAAGCGGATCAACTTGACCTGGGCTCTTCCTTCACGATTGCTGGAAGCACCTCAAGACTAGTCGTTGCCAGTTCTGTTTAGCAATACGGAGAAATAATGAGTGAACCAAACTGGTTGGACTGGCTAGGGACGATAGCAGTTGGAGACCAGCAACATCTCAGGTCTGGGAGCCACTGCTCTAGCCGCCATCTCTCCTGGCCTCTCCGGTTTATTTTATTTATATCCCGCCTTTTTTCCTTTCAAAGAACCCCAGGTGGCTCACATCATTCTCCTCCTCTCAATCTTAGTCGCAAAACAACAAGGCCAAAAGGCTGAGAGAGGGGCCCAAAGTCACCCAGCTGGCTCCATGGCTGAGTGGGAGCTAGGACCCCGAATCTCCTGCGTCCCAGACCCAGGCTTTTAAACATGACGCCGCACACGCTCTCTGGTTGCTGTGACATGAAAGCATGCATGGACAGGCCCTTTTTGGGGAAGGGAAGAGTGGTAAGGAAGTTCAAAAGACATGGATGTTTACTGCACGCAGAAATCGGGTCTTACACACAGCTTCTGCCTCTGCTAGTTGGAAAGCTCACTGCCATGATGCTGCCCCCTCCCCGCCAATTATGCTTTGTATATAATGGCAGCTTTTGCTGTGAGAAATGAAACCGTTTGCTTCATCGCCACCGCATCTCTGGGAGCAGGGTCACCCTGTGGCTTCTGACAGCCCCTGAACCAGAGGCAGCGGCTGGGGAGACTTCGGTAAAATCTTTGGCTTGTTACTGCGCCCTTAGCACATGGAGGGTGTGGAACACAGCCCATTATAGCAGGGAGCCAGCGACTGAAGGAGTACCTGTAAGCCGTTTCTTTGCTTGTTTGTGGGCCATCTGCACCCGTATTCAGTCTTCGTAATCAGTAACGCCAATTTGTGTATTTTAGAATTGGTGGGGTTCTAATGTTTGTCAACCACCCAGAGAGCCCTCTGGGCTATAGGGGCGGGACATAAATGCAATGAAAGAACAAATGGAACGGAATGGAATAGAAATAAAGAGCAATGATTGTCTTTGGCACGAGTGGTTGTCTTTTATCCTGATTATCCTCTGCGGCCTGGGCTGCACCAGGCTCCTGGGGCAATTTATTTATTTATTAATTAAAACATTTCTATGCCGCCCCATTCGCCGAAGCCTCGGGGCGGCTCACAACATGAAGTAAAATACAAAAATAACTATAACAATATAAAATACAAGCAGACGGCAAAAGCGTCAACCAAAGCCACTGCAGACCTCGATTCTGTCATTGCTGCCCTGGAAGGACCTGCCTTACAAGTACAGCGCCAGACTCGGTGGCGACACGAAGCCAAGAAGCCTGGGAAGAAACTGTCCTTGGCTGAAAGGGGATTAGGTACCTTTGGGCCTTGGACCGCCCACCTCAGGGAACGCACAGCCTCTAAACAACACTGAACTTCCAATGCTTTGTTAACGAGCCTTTGAATCTTAGATCATGAATTTAAGGGTTTAAAAAACAGACTCATTATAAAACGGGTTTTCCTCCACGATTCATATGATCAGATGCAGAATGCTATTGTTTTAGATAAATACGCAGGATAAAACAGCATGTAAAAACGGTGCAGGTCTTTTAAGGAACGCACACACCAGCAGGAGTTTGATCTAATAATGGGATGTTCTGTTCTTCACCCAAGAACAGAACAACCCAAAGCAAAAGCCCCAATTCAACTGCACAATGATCTAGAAATGAGATCAGAGGAGTATAAAACCAAGCAGAAAACTCCAGGTTGAGCATGCTGTTACCTTTCGCATAGAAAAAAAATTAATCGAATCTTCTTACTTCTTACATTTATTCAGGAATTCATTCCCCACTTTTTTTAGTGCAAATGCAGTTAAAATGAGTTGAAATCAGTGTCTTACCTGGAGGTCCTTCACATTTGGAAACGGGATACCTATCGCGATAACGGCGCGGGCATTGTCATCGGAGAAATCCAAGCCTTCACTGACTTTGCCTCTGTAGACAGCGATAAGGAGCGCACCGTCTGAAAGGAAAACAACAAGCAATTTCACATAAGGGTGGGGAGCTTTGCTTCTCGGTGCTTCCAGGAGCCCTCGCTACACTCTGCATGCGGGACAGGCCTCGGGGGAGTCCTGGGCAGGCCCCTACCAAGGGCCAAAGCCCAGCATGGCCTCGCTGTACGTTCCTGATGAAGTACGTTTTTGCAGTATGGAGGAAATCTTGTTCCCTCCTGTTCCCACATGAGCTAGGGATAGCCTGCCTCCAGGAGACCCTGTGACACGGTGGGCCCACGGCCACCCTGGCGAGGGGCACAAAAGAGCCTCTCCTGTCTGGAAATGGCACGCAAGAGCCATGCGCCAGCTCGGCTGGACAAGCTGCCTCAGGAAGCCAACCGCCTTTGCCCACCTGACGTACGACGGAGGAGAGGCAGGGAGATTCACCACACGGCGAGGGCAAGTCATGGGCTGAGTTTCACTAGATGTTTCTGAGATGGGGAAACTTGGCGCAGGGCTGTTGGCTTCCACAGCTGCTGCACACAGATCCCCAAATCTACCTCCAGCCTCAGAGGCCGAAGTTTCAAGCGGCCCCATTCTTCAGGTTTGGCCTACTTACCTTTCTTGTTTTTGCCGTTTATGACATCGTAGTAAATCTGCAGCAGGCCATCAAAGTCCGCCTTGCTGCCTCCTTTGGGTTCCACAATGACAGATTTGATCGACTCGAGCTTTTCCCACAAACCAGTGTGGAGCCAGCGGTTTCTCAGTTTATCCAACATCTGAACAGGGGAAGCAAGAACAAGAACGGCAAATGTTCACTTCCTTTTAAGAATAATCTATGTTTTTTCATACAGTAAGATGAGCCAGCCTGGTCCCCTACGAATTCATTTCTCAGGTGAGTGCACTTCTTTCCTTTCTAAATTTGTTCAGGCGAGCCACTGCAAAATCCAAACGTTATGCTTGCTTGTAAACTTTCCCAGCATGTGGACCCTTTTCTGCCATGCATGACGATAGCTCAGGAAAAGCAAAAGGACTTCTTCACAGCATGAAACTATGAAATTCACCTCCACAGGATGGAGTGCTGGAGACTGAAGGGGATTGCTGGGAAATGAGGGTGTCCTTGGCTGCGGGTCCTGATTGGCTGCATGCTTCCTCTGGTGTCAGAGGCAGCAGGCCTACAGGGGCCCCTTGCTGAGGAACATGGGTGGGAGGTCGCACTCCTGTCCTGCAATTCTCTCCAGGAAACGGCTCCTTTTGGGGAGCATCATGACCAAGGAAGCTGATCACATCAGACGATCAGGAACATGTGCTTCCACGAATGCAGTTCGTTCAACTGATGTTTAAAAACTGGATGCCGTACGCTCTATGGAGGGAAAACTACATCGGACCTCAACTGACGGATGACCAACTGACAAGTAGGAGGAGACACCCGGAAGGCGCCCTTCTTCGGTCCCAGCGGCCCTCCCACCGATGTGGTCGATCAACTCCGCTCTGCAAAGAGCTGTCCACGGTTCTGCCCCCCTGCCCAGACGCCTCCTGAGATATATCGGCCCTCCCTTGCAGGTCTCAGTCTGGTCCAGGGCACCCCTGTATGTTTATGACTGGGGGGAGGCGGTAGAACCCACCTGCCTATTCCAGGGCGCTCACGTGCGGCTGGATCGCCTTGCCCCAAACTGCCTGGGCCATTCGCTTTCATTTTAAGTTGATTTTCCTTTGCTTAAGTTGATTAAGTTCGTGTTCATTTCCAGTAGACCAGCCCTTCCAAACCAGGTGCCTTTCAGACTGCTCCCACCGGGGATGATGGAAGTTGGTGTCTAACAGACGTGGAGGGCACCTGGCTGGGGAAGGCTGCGATCAGCAAGGTGCGCTTTTGTGCTCATGGAGAAGACAAAAGCCACCCAACCTTACACTTTTGCCGCTGTGGCAGATGCGGCTCAAATACTGCAAATAAATAAAGCTAAATAAAATATACTGCTGCCATGCCTCACAGGAAATGCTACCTTCAAAAGGAGGGTTGTACAGGAGAAACAATAGCACTTTGGGCAGAAAAAGCATCAAGAGTTGGACTTAAGGTTAGAAGTCACTGAGAGAAGCCATTAACCATCAAGAGCAAGTCACTTTTGCACCCGGGGGAATAATAGTTTTCGCAGTGTGAGGCATTCTACATATGTTTTATTAAACTCTTTGGAAATGTACTCTCCGCAAATGAACCAAGCCTTCTCCCAGAGAGGATAGCAGGTGGGGTGGAGGGTTGGGGTGGGGAAAACAGAGGAAGAAAAGTCCTGCGTACCTACGGCCAACAGAAGCAGATTAATCTTTGAGAGACACTCCGCTTCTGCAGGATGGAGAAAGCCACAGAAGCAGCTCCTCTGGGCCAGGTTCCTACGCGATACGCACTCAGTGTGCAGTCGGGCAACACAAGCACTTGTGCTGGGCTCACAAACCACGGTGCACCCCATTCCCCCGATCGAGAGATTAAGTTTGTGGGCAAGTGCAAAAGTAACAACCCGTTATTAAGAGACTAAGAACTGGCCACTATGTATGCTAGTTAGTTAGTTATCGATTTATATCCTGGCTTTTTCCTGCAAAGGGTTCAAGGCAGCTTACATCATCTCTCCTCCTGCATCTTATCCCCACAACAACAACCCTGTGAGGTAGGTGGGGCTGAGAGTCTGTGACTGGCCCAGAGTCACCCAGTGGGCTCCATGGCCGAGCGGGGACTCGAACCCAGATCATCTGAGTCCCAGTCCCATGTTCTTAACCACTACGCCACACTGGCTCTCAATGGTTATGCACTGGGCCACTTCGGAATTAGCACTGGAGTCAGGAGGGTCACTAAACTGGACCCCCTGGCCATGGTAAGAGACCAAAGATGTCTCATCCGTAGCAGCTCAGGGCAGCCCGAATGAAACCACTTTTAACAACAGAGCTAGGTTTCCGTTTTGAGTTCCTTGAACGTCCACCTTTTCGAGGAGGGGGGAGTCTTGGAATAATCGTTTTTGCCTGCCCATCCCCTCCCCCAGAACCCACCACCTCATATCCTGCACCAGCCGCTCTGCTTTCCAAGTGGTGTTTCTCCCCCTTGCCAAAGGTCAAGCACTACTAGGCTCGGTGGTCGTTTCGTGCATCGAGAAGGGCTCAGTACACTTTACAGCAGGGGTCTCAAACTCAGCTGACCTGGGGGCCGCTGGAAGTAGAGTCTGGGTGAGGCTGGGCTGCATCAAGTATTCCACCCCCGCGGTGGTGGGGGGCCGCTCATCCCACGGCCGGCCTGGGCGCCACCAGCGCTTTGAAGGCCGCAGGGCCCCTCCCCTGTGCCCCAGCCGTCCCGGCCATTGGCCCGCGGGCCGCGCGTTGGAGACCCCTGCTTTACAGCTTCTTAAAAGGAGGTAGTGTGAAACAACAAATTTCAGCTGCTGGTCTTACTTCCTCGGGGCTGCATCCACCTTAGAGAAATTGAACAATCCAGATCATAGTCATAATTACTTTGATCTTCTTGTGAACCCAGCAAGCCTGCTGCTCAGGCAGCTTCCAATGGATTGTACTTTTTTGTACTTGCCTTAACCTGTTATTTAACCTGCTAATGGAAATAACCTGCTAATAGAAATATTGCATTTCTATTCTGCCACTTTTCCCTCCTGCTAGCAATCTACGGTAGCGCCATTTTATTTGCTTGTTTATTATTAAATTTGTTTAAAGATCACCCATTAACATGAGGCTCTCTGGGCAGCCATTACAATAAACTCACCAGTAGGTAACAGATAAAAGAAATGAAATATATGATACAATAACATATGACTAATCAATCACAATCAAACTTACATTAGTAAATTAAAAGCGGAGCAAATGGGTGTAAAAATAACCTATGAGGTGCCGTAAGAGCGCTGGAAAAGAAAGGTGTTTGTCAGGCACCTAAAACTCAACAAAGTAGGTGTCTGATGAGTCTCTGATGGTGACACATTTCAGAGTCGGCGTGCCACCACGGAAAAGGCCCTCTTCCTTGCAACCCATAGGAAGGCCTCCACGGATTACCTTAAATGATGGACAGCAATATATTTTATTCCCAGAACAACAACCCTGTAAGGCAGGTTAGAGGCTGAGAGTGAACGGCTGCCCAGAGTCACCCAGTGAGTTTCATGGCCTAGAAGCGGGGTCTCCCAGGTCCCCAGTCAAACACTCCAAGCACCACACCACACTGGCTTGCCATGTGAAGAGGCAACCACTACATTCCAGTATGTACAGCAAATGTGCGATTACCAGGTGCATGCCAACAACCGTCGCCCTTCCGTTCCATTGGGCTCAATTAGAAATTTAAGCATGCATTTAATTCCGCTGCGCTGAGGTCAGTGAAGCTCGGAAGCATCTAAAGGTTGTCGTTCTACAGAGTTTTATCCTTCACAGTGGCATAAAACAGTAACAATAAACCAATATTCCTGGCTTATCCAGGGTCAATGTGAATAAGCAGCATTCTGCACCGTGGCACTCATATGCAGAAGCTCCCCACCTCCCCGCCCCCGCTTCCCATAAGCACATAAAACAACCAGAAATGAATAGCTTATTGTAATGTCTGAACCTATAATCTCGGTCCCTTGCTCTCAACCAAGCCAGGGTTTGTAACTCCAACAAACAACTCTGGTTTCTTTCTATAAAAGGTCTAAGACCTTTTTATTCGATCAATATTTTAATATGTATTAATTGGATTTTATTGTTTGTATGTTATTGGATTTTCAGCCAGCGTGGAATAGTTAATTTAGTTAATTTATTTTATTCTGATTAATGTTGTAAGCTGTCCAGAGACAGAAGTAATGGAGGGCATACAAATTTTTACATAAATAAATAACAATTGTGGCTTGTTTGGGAGGAATAAAGTAGGATCCAGGCATCATCATAAGCTATTCATTTCTTTAAGTTCTCTTGCCCCACGGAAGCAAAGCACCTGTCCGCACCACACCAAGATGAACAGGGAATCTCTCCGTGTGAATGCGGTCTTTGGCTGGACTGAATCCGTTATGCTCTACGGCATAAACGAAGGAACAGGTTGGATCCAGTGCCAGAAAGGGAGTCAATTCTTTGCTACCCGTCCACTAAGCGACGTAACATAAAACAGCACATTAAACAATCAAAAACATGGCCATTACCCTATTATCTCACAGCCGTGTTTTATTTCTGGCCGTTTCTGGGCGCTCAGAAGGCTTTCGATCATGTCCCCTTGGATTATCACCTAATCAACCAACTGCTAAGCTGCCTCTGTGCCTGATCCTCTGGAGCTGGGCAATGCTCCAGTGTAAGTACCCCAAATGGCTACTTGAGTTGGCCTCCATGACTGGGCGAACACCGAGCAGGAACGGGAGTGGTGGTGGGAAGAGAAAGGCGCACATGGGCTGAATCGAAACGTGTGTTCCCCCCAAGTCCGTTGGTTCCGACTGTTAATGGACCGTTCTATGAAGCCGAAAAGCGGATCGCCAAGGCACACCCCCGGGACCAACGGCTCGGTCGTTTCCAGGCACCACAAGAGTTCCCACTATGAGTGCAGAGGCCGAATTACGTCGAACAGAGAAGGAGCGGAAGTAGGAGCACATCCATTAGACTCCTCCTTAATAAAAAGAAAAGAAATGAATGCCGGCACCACCCTTAGTGCAAAAAGTTGGAGGCACTCGAGGGGTTTCACTGATCTAACAGCCCCCCCACACACACACGCACACGCCACCATCCAGAGCTCTTTGTGTGTTCGCCACTAGATTTTTCTTTCCGAATAAGCACTTGCTTCAAAATCAAAGTGTGTCTCTAGTGGGATGGAAATGTGTTTGAAGGGTCAAACAGAAGTTCTACGTGCAGCCAGCATGAAACTTCAGAAACGGAGTAAAGGAGATACCAACCCAGTGACCTGACAAGGGAGCTTGGGAAGGCTGGGGAGGGGCCGTGCCATGAGAGAGTGGAAAGGAAAAGCTCGCGGCTAGACGCCCTTCTGCCCACCCCTCCACTCCAGCTCTCGAATCACGCAAACAAGGCTTTTTACTAAGAAGCTGACAGCACTGGAGAGACGTATTTAAGAAGTGAGCACCAAATATGAATGTTTAGGTGTGTAATGCCAGCCTTCACAAACTGTTTCCCTTCTTCCTCCCCATCTTTTCCCGATTTATTTATGTATGTATGTATGTATGTATGTATGTAAAGTTTCTCCATGCCGTCCCACTACTAAAAAAGTCTCTGGACGGCTTGCGAAGATCAAAAAAATTGTGCCATGTCCATTAGAAGGTAAGCCGATAGGCAGGCTTGCTCTTTTCTTTAAAACTCTGTCATGCACTTACCAACTTGGCATATTAATGCATCTTAAAAAGCAAGCATCACATTTCATGCATTCCGGTTTGTGAGCGGCCATTTGATTTTTCAAGTGAGTTGACAATACTACCACGGGATAATTGATTTTTTAAAACAACTGCTGGGAGAGAGAGAGCTCACATTTAAAAAAAAAGTACAGAACTCTTCAAATAAATTCTTCTTTGGAACATTTTCGACATCCATGTGTATAATGAGAGGTGTGTGTTCCAAGTTCTGGGTGTCACCTAGAGTTGCCCAGCCAAAAACTTCTCGTGTTGGGCGTGGGCAAGTTTAGCCCCTCCAGGTGTTTTGGTCTACAACGCCCATCAAAGCTAGCCAAGACAGCCACCTGTAAAAGGAGGGAACGTGGAAGGTATAGACCAATACGACATGTACCTGTGGAGCATCGGTCTGGGTAGCCACGGTTTTGCGCTGCTAGTGAGCCAGCGCATAAAGCCCTACCAGATGTCCAGCGCGGGCAAACCCTTCGCAAAACACGTTCTTCACATGTGAGAGGGAACCGCAACCTGAAGCCGCTCGCAAAGGCCTGACACAAATAGAGCAGCCCGAGAAAAACAAAAGCAAGATAAAATGCCACACACCACGACTGCATAATTAAACCAGGCCCAGGACATGGTGATAAACTCTGTATTATGAGCAAGACGACGATCACTTCGAGCACACACCAGCACAATAAACAGTGAATAATTCATAGTCAATTCTGAAGATAGAGTATGCATCGCTCAACTTGTGGGGGGCACCAGGGATTTCGACGGTATGATTTTTCTTTAGGGACGATGACAAAGTGGCACTCGCCAGCAGGAAACCGAGGCACTGAACTATGTTCCATGTGCCATAAATCAACACTGCAGCCTACACAATGTCTCTCTGGTACCAAGATACCATCAATTTTTCAATAAGCCCCTTAAATAATGGAAAATGTGAACAGCGACAACAGTAATGAAAAATTAAATGTTTTGCACGCCAAAGACTCGGAAATAACGCAGCTAATACATCGGACTTGCCGATGAAGCAGGGACTTGCACAAAAACTTGAAGCCGGTTCGCCTGTTTGCTGCAGGATTGTTTTAGACTTGCTTTGGAATCATCGTTTGCCTAGTGGTGGATTTCGAATGCATCGCCGTTTCCCCCCTGAAGCTGAAGACATTAGGAACCTGGGCAAGCTGGTTCCCAGCACTTGCTGCCATGGACAGATCATGCTCCTTTTGGCAAAGTGTAAAAGCTGCAGCAGTAAGGTCACTAGCTGGAATGACATTATTTCAGCTTTCTCTGAATTTATTCAGAGCCTTAGCATAAGAAGGGACCTCCAGGTGCACCTTGAAATTTTGTGGACTCTGGTGGCAATAGGGATGCGTGAAAACAACTGAGAGATTTCACTTCTCTTTCTGAAACTTTTCCTCCGTCTCAGAATATCTCAGGAACCTCCTAAGATGTCCCCTTCGAGAAGAAACTCCAATTTCCATCTCGAATGCTTGTTTTAGGAATAATCTGGCGGCAACCACATAAATCATTTGGAAACAACCCAGGCAGCTTTAAGCATGCAGTTTCAGCTTTGGTTTAAAAAAAAAGAAAGAAAGTCTAGAGATCCGTCAGCTGGAGTTTGGAGCAGACAAGACACAAAGCATTAAAGATTGCTGTGCCCAAGAATTTAGCTGCAGTACTAGAAGTGAACTGCAGTCATGGCCCTTCCACACAAAAACCACTTCTTGCAATCCTCTCTGCCAAGCTGCCTTCATTTCACCATGATAATTTAGGGTGGCTGAGGAACATCTCACTTCTGCTGTGGAAGCAAAGGCAGCCAGAAATCTTTGCTGGTTTGCTCCAAACTCCCAAGGAATCTGCTGGTAGATTCCGTTCTACCTTCCGTCCTGCCTTGAGACAGCCATTTAACTCCCAATTCTAATGAATGCAGTGCTTTCTATTTGATACAGCAGAACAGCAATCAAGATCAACTAGGCCTTAATGGAGAAAGATAACATTCTGTTAACTCAGGTTACCATACACGAGGCTGCTTGTTTAGGGAAAAAACGCTACAGCCTCTTGACCTGCGGAGACAAAGGAAGCAACCGCACCGGGAGCACAAGCAAGGCTGTCGGCTGTGGTTGAGCAGGGCCTGAGAAATTACGCACCGTCCTGAGCAGAGGAAGGAGGCAGACGACTTACGAGCTACGAGACGCAGGGCACTGGTTCTGAAAATGGCCGCTGTGCTCCTTTGGAACCAGGAAAGAAACTGCGACGGCCGCTCCACGAAAGGACCGAGGGAAGCCGCCCTACCCTGAGCCAGGCCCGTGGTCCATCTAGCCCAGTACTGCTGACACTGATCGGCAGCCACAGCTCCCTAGGGTTCCATGCGGGAGAGTTCTACCTGGAGGTACCAGGCATTTAACCCTTTGCACACAAAGCAGGGGCTCTACCACTGAGCCCCAAATCCTCCCAACCAAGGCAGAGGGGGAGCACCTGCTTAGAAAGGCACACCTCCCCCAGCACGCCTGCAGGCTTGAGAGACTCTTCCCACACCACATCGCCTTCCGGCCGCGTGGTATCAGCCACGCGTGCTGCTGCATGGCACACGGTACAGGATAACATGCACATGTAGTCAAAACCCCCAGAGGGGTCCGCCTGGCGTCGTCGTTACTTGTTTTTCGGCGCCAGGTGAAGACCTTTTTATTTAAACGTCACTTTAATTGTTAACAATATCTGCTTATTTGTCTGGCCAGGGCGACTTCTTTCATATTTTTATTTATTTTATATTGTTAATTTTAAATTTATATTGTTATTTTTGTATTTTATTGTATTTTATTGTGTTTGTAAGCCGCCCTGAGGCTTCAGCAAGGGGCGGCACAGAAATGTTCTAGTAATAATAATAATAACAACAATAACAACAACAACAACAACTGGCTTGCCCAGATCTGAATCCACCCACGGAGGGTCAGGGAAAGCGATCTATTCTGCAGGAAATGTTTCACATGGCAGGTTTTAGCTGTGCTGGTTGACACCTTGTTTGTGAACGCAAGACCTCAAAGACACGACTCTGGCCGTAAGCGCTACCGGGGGGTGAACTGGGCACTGGGACCTTTTACATCGCAATGGCATCAAGCGATGAACCTTTAGGAAAACCAAAGGGAGTGGGAACCGTAAGCTGCAACGGTCCAGGACAATGGTCAACTCAAAGCCGCACAGGCAAGCTATGCGCATTCATGTTACGTTTCCTGCTTTATTTTCACTTTGTAATCACTACAAAGCGCTCAGCAAGGAAGTATAAACACTTGCGGGAAAGAGTATAGCCGATCTCCCACCAATGCAATTATGGCTTAAATTGCATGTGCTGCATGGGGCGGGAATCCCTAAATAAAATGCATTAACCCAAGTGGAAATTAGACCGTGCGTTAAAACAACGTATTTCGATCTGCTTTGCCGTGGTGCAACGACAAAAAGGAAAGAGAACAAATTGTGAGTTCTCCGTTTATTTCCCGGCTGCTGCGCGTATGAGATATTTAAACTAACAGCATAATTAAATATTAAAGGACGCCTGCTATCCAGGGTGTGAAATTCAGTGGGAAAAAGTTCCATCTGGCAGCATGGCATGTAATTTTTTTAGACACGAAGTCCAATAATCTGCCACCAACTGTCGCTACGGATTCTCCTTCATCGGATGTGAAGCTGTTGCTGGAAAATATCCTCCCCGCAAGTAAAAAGCAAGTGCCAGAGGGCACTTCAGAAATGGAAAGCCCTCACAGGTCCCAGCTGTAACAACTCGCCGGTTCGTTTTCGTCCTCGGCCGGGGGTGGGGGGGGGCAGCAAGACTATGGGCAACATGGTGGCCATGTTCAACGTACGCTGCCTCTCTCCTGGTCCCCCCGAATCACAGGCCCTGGACCGTGTTTGAAGCAGCTGGTTCCAGGTGCCTGGGATCAGGAGAGACCGGACCGGGACAACCGCTCCCCACAATCCTGCACTCACTGTTACGATTCTGGACAGAGCGCCCTTTACAGCTTTCTGTGTGGAAGTCGCACATCAGGGAATCTAGACAGAATTAAAAACCACTTGCTTTTTAGGATATTTTCTCACACCTAGCCAGCCCTGCATGCTATGGCCCCTTTTTCTATTGCTTTTATAAATGCTTTAATTCGTTGTATTTTAATTGGCTTTTTAATGTTTTGCTTTAATAGGTGCATGCACTGTAAGCTGCCCGGGAAGGGCCTTGGCAGTTACAGGCAGGCTATAAATAAATAATAAATAAATGCTGGGAAATACCCAAGAAATGATACTTTTTCTTTCCTCCTTTTTTAAGGATTCACGACACAGCAGTGAAGACTCATAATATGAACTCCACTCCTATTTGGAAAGGGGGAAATGCTTTCGGGCTTTTTCTCCCTGGCTATCATTCCTCAAAGAGGAGTCGCTCCAAAGCCTTGATCATTTGTAGTTCTCTTGCTCCACGCTCTTTCCAACTGAGCTTTCCAAGGTGATCCTGACTCTGACGAGGAAGACTGGCTGGAAGGGGCATCTCATGAAGAAGCAGAGGGGAATTCACACCCCTTCTTACGTTTCCGCTTAAACCACTCTGCTGTCTGTTGTCACTGTTACGATCACTTTGTTTCCGGTTCTTCTGATTTTTGTAAGCAGTCCCAAGTCACTGGGACTTGTGGGCTTGGGAGGACACAGGGATAACGGAGGACAGGAGAGCCTGGAGGAATGTCGTCCATGGGGTCGTGATGGGTCGGGCACGACTTCGCAACTAAACAACCAACACAATGCAGCCAAAGCAGCACCGTCCCTGCACAAATCAGACACCAGCCGCTGGATTTTGCAGAAATGCAGACAGACAGGCATGACCTGAGTGAATCAGCAGAGCTACCCCAGGCCCCTGATGGACTGTGGGGGTGTGGAGACGGGGAAACCAGGGAAGGGCGATGGAGTGGAATGAGGGCAAGGCCAGCTAGAACCCAGCTCAGGATCAACCCACACTCGGCTGCAGAGCTCGCCTTCCGTACTCCACTATCATCTCCGCTTTTCAGAGGGGAGTTTAATAGGCCAAGGATCGACTCAGAAGTTAATGATCCACCAAAGGGTAGTACTCACACTTCCGGACCATTCTTGAAACATGAAACCTGGGTGATCCATACGTCCTGGCATTAACCATCCGCAGCAGCCAACCAAGCAAAGAAACCGAACTCGACAGATTAAAAAATGATGCAAAAGCAAGCGAATAAATACCCTACCACACTTTACACAATAAAGTATCAACTTTAAAAATTTAAGAGCTATTATTTTCTCATGGCTCCATACTTAATAGCATTTCAGCCATCCATTTCGCATCGCGTCTCACTGCCTTGGCTGATGGTAAGGAGATGCAGTTGATAAAAGCCATTCTCGGTGGGACAGAAATTGATCTCGGAGTGGGTGGAAACTTTCCGCCTCCTTCCTACAGTCAAGGCCCTGAGGTGGTTTTTAGTGGCCTCGCGAGCACTGAAGCAGGCGCGTTGGTGCGGATGGTGCGATGCCAGGGCTTGGCGGGATGCAATTCTTCTGCTCAGCAAGTTGAACAACACAGTCTGCGAGGGAGAGCTTGCTTTCCCTCGCCTCCGCGGTGAGCTTAGAACTGCCAAGTTGCCCCGCAAACCCATCTGATCTTCTGCGTCTTTAACTCAAGCAGTGGACTGTAGGCCTGGCTGGCCAAGCCCTACAAGACCAGCTAGACAGACAGTGGGTCACTTCTACGCGACACAGTGAAATCCTCCGAAAATACGAGGTGTAGATGAAGGAGCGCTTACGTCCATATATGCCCAGCCGCCCCCTGAGATCAGAGGGAGAGGCCCTCCTCCGGGAGCCCTCAGTGAAGGAAATTAGGAGGGTGGCTACTCGGAGGAGGGCTTTCTCAGCGGTGGCGCCTAAGTTATGGAACGCGCTCCCCAGAGAGGTCCGCCTGGCGCCGTCATTATTTGCTTTTCGGCGCCAGGCGAAGACCTTTTTATTTAAGCAGCATTTTAAATGTTAATATTATTGAATTTTATTTGGCCAGGGCGGCTTATTTTATTCTACTGTATATATTTTAATTGTTATTGTTTTAATTTATTGTGCATTTTATTCAATGTTGTGAGCCGCCCCGAGGCTTCGGCAAGGGGCGGCATAGAAATGTTTTAATAAATAAATTAATAAATAAATAGATGGCCGGGAGTGGGGGGGGGGCGGGGTGAGACACTGCCAGCACCCTAGTCCCACCGCAGCTTAGGTGTGAACCGAGCAGTGCCGCACAACCGTACCGCAAGCGAGAGCGGCTGCCGCCCGGGCAGAAATCCCCACTCAGCTACGAGGCTCACAAGGGGATGCAGCGGGACGGAACTCGTTCGCTCCAAGGCCGACTTCACGCAGGAAGCAGGTAGAATTCCTGCTAGGGAGACACGGGTCCAAATCTCCACCCAGCCACTGGGGGACCGGGAGCCCGACCTTCCTCACGGGTTGTTGCGAGGATAAAGCAGTGAGGGAACGGCCCCAGTCCCTTCGGAGAGAGAAGGGGGAACGTTGAGCAAGGTGGGGCAAGAAAAGACCCAGTGAAACCAATGAGACTAAATCAGAGCTGGCTTTGATCCCACTGATTTTAGTGCGTCCCTCTCAGCATGATTAAGATGAGATGCCACTCACAGCCTGGAATTAAAAATTCAAGGTTAAATTCAAAATCTGCGTGCACGTTTTCTCTCTCTCTCTCTCTCTCACACACACACACAGAGGAATGTCTCCCCCTTATCTGGATATTGTCATTTTACTGTCTCGAACTTCTTAAAAACAAGCCATCTCGCTAGGGAGGAAATCAGTCAGCATCAGGCCTAGTGGGGAAACTCTGCACTGGCTCAATGTCTGTGGCTTTTACACAGTTCCAGATGTTCCACACATTAATAATGCACTAACTCAAACCCTCTTTTTGAAACTTTAGAATGTGCAAATTGCATTAAAACCTCTTTGCCCTCATTAATGGTATTGTTACAATCCCAGTACTCTGGAAAAGGGTTTCTTGGCATTTGTTTAAACTTTGTGCTGTTGCCACTGACTCACTTTAACAGCCAGTGCTCAAATCCTAATGCTTTTAAACAAGCCTGGCTAAACAGACTACCTTCTTTTTGTAAATTTATTGACATCAATTCATAAAACTCTTTCTCGCTCCCTCCCTCCCTCTCCCCCACCCCTTGACAAAATAACAAAAATAACGGATTGTTTACTCAGGATTCAGCATACCTTTGCTGTGCATTGGGAGAATTTTGCAACAGAAAACCTGAAACCATTTCTCAATGAAAATTTTGGAAAACTGATGTTTTCTAAGCAAGTTCAGAACCAAATTAAAATTTAGGTTTAGTGTCCCTTCTCATTGTCCACCAATTCACCTCTTCACACTCAAGCTCTGAATGGCACAATACATTTCTACTGTGCTCATACAAACCCTAGCAAAGGATCTGGCCTCCTTTTGACAAGAGCCAGATATTCTGGAGAGTGAAATCTTAGGCTGGGTTCAGCCAGCAAGGATGACCCATTAGGAGCAGCTTTGCTTTTGGATGCATATGCATTTTACTGCTGTCCCAAGACAGAAGTTACCCAGCCAACTCACAATCAAACACAGTGTTAAGAAAGATAAAAAGAATTACAACTAAAACTCCAAGTAAGAATGCAAAATTGCACCAGAGAAATTCGGCATTTTTACAATTCAAACAGTAAAGTCACTGATCATGAAGTACCTATCATTTGACCAAGGCAGTCAGTACATTTAATTTTGAATTTAAAAGTTTGCATTTTTTTTAAGGGACAGTGAAGGCTTGCAGGTTTACGGGAATAGATGGATTGGCTAGAGAGAAAGAGAGCGTGTGTGTACATGTGTGTGTGTTTAATGAAAGGGGATGAAAATGAGGGTTGTTTTTCTCATCTTAGCAACAGATGCAAACCCTTCTGCAGGTAATGTTCACACAGAAATCAAGCCGTAGGAAGCTTAACTTTGGCATCTGACAACAATCTTAATTTTCATTCTCAAGGAAAACTCATTTTCAGCCCAAGAACAAATGTTCTCTCCAAAATTAGTATTTCTGCAGATTGGACAAAATAGGAGCGTAAGGCCAGTGAGACGCCCGTTTCCAAAGCTGGGCCAAGCATATCTAAAAAGCTTCCTCCATCCCCATGTTCCACTACCCCCAGGTTGTTCCAGAAAGACTGCTCTCAAGCACATCAAACATAGCCAGCAAACTGATGCAAGAGGAGGCCATTAGTTGCTGGCCCTCAAATTGGACAGCTCTTCTCCAGGAGGTGTTCAAAGCATGTGGCAGTGTTGTGTTGTGTGTATGAACACTTGTGGTATTCCAGGACAGGGCAGTGAGACAGTGGTGGTATTTTACTATCCAGCAGGAGCTGTAAGTTCAATAAATAGAATAAACTTGCTTCCCCGCTCGCCCACATGTTCATTCTCTCCAAAATCCCTGCGCATGTAGATTACAATGCTTCCCCAATTGTACCGCAAATGCAAATGTGCTCAGAGCTGAAGGCTGTAAGGGGCGATGTCACGAAAGAATGTGATAATTTAAATATATTAACTTGAAATTCTCCTCAAGAAATCGGCTCCTCAAGGCTCAGAAGAGGGTGGTGTTTTTCTGATGCTAATTTGGCCAAAAAAAGAAAAAAAGGAGGGGAGGGAAAGGAAAGGAAAGGAAAGGAAAGCAGAATGCAGTATTCACTTTGACAGCATATTAACACCGGAAAAGGTTGGATCCAGGCTAAACAATAACATCAACGATTCATTGGCAAGATTCTACCCTGTTGTTTCAGACTCCAGTTCAGAACCTGCCAAAAATGACAACGGTGCACCCAGAAAATCAAAACAAACTTCTTGGCCCACTACCCATAACCAGAGTCTGGTCCTACCCGCTTGTTTCCACTTGCGCCTGCTGGAACCAAGCTCACCTGCCTGGCCCCCCTCCACTCTGATGTCGCACGGTGCCAGTGGCCCAGGGCGGTCCCTCCCACGGACCTGCACTGAACCCTACAGAGTCATTGCCGTTTGGCCGTCTCCAAGCTGATCGCTTCTAGAGTGCCTGGAGCCCGAGACATCAGCCCGCCCCAGCTTAACTTCCAGAGCAGTTTCGACAGATGTGGGAACATCTTGATGTACGACGGGGGCGAGGGACGCACCGTGCGTATGCAACGGACAGGGTGGAGACAAGCCTGCCGACCCACGGAGTCAGTGTTCTCATTCCTGGTATCTTTAGTCCATCTTTGCTTCCCTTCATAACAAAAGCCACATTGGTCTTAGTGAGATCATGACATGACCCGGGTATGGCACTGAATCTGCCTTGGTCGCCCTGTACGATGACCTGTGCAGGGAGTGAGACAGGGGGAGTGTGTCCCTGTTGGTTCTTCTGGACCTCTCAGCGGCTTTCGATATCATCGACCATGGTATCCTTCTGGATAGACTAGTGGGATTGGGGGTCGGAGGCACTGCTTTGCAGTGGTTCCGCTCCTATCTCAACGGCCGATTTCAGAAGGTGGTGCTGGGGGACTATGGCTCTGCACCACGGCAGCTATGCCATGGAATTCCGCAGGGGTCCATTTTGTCCCCTTTGCTGTTTAACATCTACATGAAACCGCTGGGAGAGGTCATCAGGAGGTGTGGGCTGCAGAATCATCAGTATGCTGATGATACCCAGCTCTACCTCTCTTTTTCAACTGATCCAGGTGAGGCAGTGGCTGTGCTGAACCGGTGCCTGGCCGAGGTAATGGGCTGGATGAGGGCCAATAAACTGAAGCTCAATCCAGACAAGACGGAGGTCCTGTTGGTAGGTGGGTCGGGCTTTGGGATGGGGGACTCTGACCTTGTCCTGAATGGGGCTGCACTCCCTCTTAAGGACAGGGTCTGCAGCTTGGGAGTGCTCCTCGACCCAGAGCTGTCTTTGGAAGCTCAAGTAACAGCGGTGGCGAGCTTTCCTTCAGCTTCGGCTGATCCATCACCTGCGTCCCTACCTGGAGAACGACTGCCTGGCGACAGTGACACACGCATTGGTGACTTCCCGATTAGATTTCTGTAACGCGCTCTACGTGGGGCTGCCCTTGAAGACGGTCCGGATACTTCAGTTGGTGCAGAATAGAGCTGCCAGGTTGCTGACGGGGACTGGGCATTGTTCTCATATAACCCCAGTTCTCCGTCAGCTCCATTGGCTCCTGATTGAAGTCTGGGCCCAATTCAAGATGTTGGTTATGACCTATAAAGCCCTAAACGGCTTGGGACCTGGATATCTAAAGGAATGCTTGCGTCCATATATGCCCTCCCGCCCCTTGAGATCAGCAACAGATGCTCTTCTCCGGGAAGCCTCTGTGAATGATATTAGGAGGGTGAGTAACTGGAGGAGGGCCTTCTCTGCAGTGGCGCCCCATCTATGGAATGCGCTCCCCAGAGAGGTCCGCCTGGCGCCGTCATTATTTGTTTTTCAGCGCTAGGCTAAGACCGTTTATTTAAAACTTATTTTAATTGTTAAATTATTTGTATGTATAGGATGTTAAATTTTTAGCCGAGATGCACCGGGGGTTTTAAATATTTTTTTTATTGTTATATTGTTATTATTTATGTATTTTGTTTCTGTGGTGAGCCGCCCCGAGGCTTCGTTGCGATGGGGGCGGCATAAAAATGTTTTAAATAAATAAACGACAGATTAAGAGTACTGGACCTCTCCAATTCGGCAAGGCTTTTTACTTGGACTGAAATTAAAGTACGCTGCTTCTTCTCCCCCTCCCACTTGTCTTTATGCTGTGCCTTGATTTTAAATGGGCTATTCATTTGCCCGAACCAAATGTTCTCCATCATTCACGATCGCCTACCTCCTCCCTGACCCACTCACAATCCTACGGGACGTTTTCTTTTTCATCATTTCCAAACAGTGCCCCATTGCTAAAATGCAAAGTTCCGGATTCCACCGCCATGGGGAAAAACAACGATTCTCAAAGCAACGAAAACAGCTTGAGAGCTAAAAGGAGGCCTTTAACCTGCCACGTTAAAGGAACCAAAAATGACGGCAAACTTAGCCAAGGGAGCAAGTGACGCTGTAACTACTACACCAGCGTGACTCCTAAGAGGAGGCGAATTCACACATTACTTCAGTAGAAGTACCCGAGTTTCAACGACAAGACACACAGAGCGCTTTCACCTGCACGTGAAAGTCTGAAAGATCAAACAAGAAAAATACGGAACCACCAAGTGGGAAATGATGTTGCCTCATGCCTATGTTTAACTGTCTTCCATTTTGACGCATACGGCACGGTTGTTGTTTTTTCTGAAGTTGTACAGGCTGAGTACATACGAGAGAGAGAGAGAGAGAGAGAGAGAGAGAGAGAGAGAGTGTGTATATACCACAATGAAACGGGATCAATTCGGCTCCCCAGCCCAGTGCAGATTCATGGGAGGGGGAAACCCACCTCTGCAGAACGCATTCTGCACTTTGCACATGTGGAGCCAGCCGAGTCACATGCCTGGTTGACCACCCAGGCATGGGCAAGGATACAGGCCGAGAAGGGAGATGTCAGGATTGAAAAGGTTGCCCACCCCCTGTGAGTGCCTTGAGGGAAAGCCAATAGCAAGACCAAGGCAGGGAGCTTCCTATGGGGCTGGTAGGAGGGAGTTTATTCAGGCCATCAGAACCAGGCGCACAGAAAGGGCTGTCCCTTCGGGAGACGCTTAAAGGCCCTCACCTGATTCTGCAGGTGAGTCTTCCCTGAAGCTGGGGAGATGGAGGCTGCACCCGCACGTAAGAATGCCCAAAGGCCAGGGGTCTTGGAGGCGGAGCACCAAGGAGCACCTTGCTCCTTTTCACTCACCAGACTTGCGACCCACCAGATATACTTCCACCACTGAACGGAGGCTCAGCTGTGCCTGATCTGTTTACAGGAAGAAGGCCAAGACGAGTGGGAAGGGGCGGCTGTAACGTATACCTAGCTACTCCTACTAAGCACACTCTGTCCATGGTTGGGGGCCTTCCATCGTGCCTGCCAAGGCCCGGGAAGCAGCGGGAGTAAGAGGCCGTCTCACTGGGAGAAGGGCCTTTTCAGTGCTGGCACCCCAGGGGGCTTCGTCTGGCGCCACCACTTGATTATTTTCGACATCAGACGAAGACCTTTTGATGTTCCTGCTATTTTAATAGTGAATTGGTTTTATCCTTGTTTTTATCATCGTTTATCGGATGCAGTGCGTTGCTTGCTGTATAGGGCTGCTGGGTGGCTTTTTTTGTAAGCCATCCAGAGACTTTTAGTATTGGCACAACGTATAAATAAATAAAGACTCTTGTCCGGCTTGGGAAGATGGGGACTCAACAGATCAGCTGCAAAGGCCACTGCTGATAAAGATGACAACGACAAATGCAAAAGCGGCTAGAGTGGCAAGGTGACATCTTATTTAGGGTTTGTGGCTGTGCCAATATTTAGCTTGGAATGAGAGTACTGCTTTTTTTTTATATTACTTTATAATTTAAAGTCTGTCTTTCTATGAATAATTAGCAGATTGGTTCATCTTAAGTATCTATTAAGTCTCTATCTATCGCAAGATATTTTGTTTATTGGTATGCCTGTTTAAATCTTGTTATAGCCTGTAACTGTTACTGAAAGGCTGTTGGTGTTTTACTATGTAGTATTTTCTGATGTTGCTTTTTACTGGGGGAAAACAGCAGACGAAACACTGATGATGATGATGATGAGGAGGAGGAGGAGGAGGAGGAGGACGACGACGACTGGGAGCAGTTCAAAAGGGCAACTGTGTCTCTGAGGTTTGCTTCTAGAACACAAAAGCAGGCTGCCCCAGCTTTCCACTAATGATTCTCCCTGACACTGCCATCCATTATTTAAAGCATCGGCTGTTTTGACGAACTATTCAGTGTTTCATACCCAGACTTGAGGTTTTTGTGTATCTGCTCTCATCAGAGCTTTTCTGGGGCTCTTCACTCTCCCAAGCGCCCTCTAGAAAATCAGGGCGGTGGCTTGGTGCCGCTTTCGATGTGGCAGGAAGAGTTGCCATCAGAAGGAAAAATGAGCCAGGGCGCACGCACGCATGTGCAGAAATGCTGGATCTGGCCACGTTGGACCCAGCCCAAGCCAACATTTCCACATGAATCAGAGGTGGCTGAGATCCCACACGACAAAAATGAATCACATCTGATGAATAATATCGGAAGATCGCACCGGGCTGCAGCCGGCCACCGAGGGAATTCCAGATACTACCATGATGGATCATGCCTGAAATTTATAAGCATTAGCATTTTTCTCCTTTGACTTTGATATGACACATATTGAATGAATCATTGCAAGATACAGACACCAAAAGGCAGGATGCATTTAAATGCAGACAGGTCGGCGACAAGCACCCCTAATGACCCTTATCTTAATCTTGTTTAAAAGCACCTTAGATTTCTGAGTGATCTTTTCACTTTCTGATATTTCCCTTTATAGGGTGTGCTTGCCAGAGTAGCTACTGATTTTGCTAGGACTGTTTATTATTAACATCAGTCCTGTCCCCGGACTGTAATGCATTCACTCCTCAGGATCCGTCTCTCAACCACAAATTCTGAAATGATAGAAGGTCACTTTCATATTTATTCACGGGCCGAAAAGGCTATTTTGGAGTTTTTGAAGTAAAGTGTTAAAGAGCTGCTCTGTATGGGGTGGGAGTGTTATCATGTAATTTAAACAGATGAAGCAGTCATTTCTGGCCACCCTTTTGGTTGGGTGGTGAGACAGGAACACAATACATATAAAAAGAGAAGGCGCTGTTACACGCACGATTTATTGCAGCAGCCCTCGAAAAAAGGGACCGTGTGGTGCTCGAGAACAGAGGCCAACGGGCCTCGGGAATGCTTGGCGGCAGAGCTCCAGGTGAAAGCGAAAGCAGCGATCAGTATGAAGGGATGGGGAGAGAGAACAACAGGGTCCGAAGGGGAAAGTCATTACAGAAATTAGCAGTGCGTAAAACCTGGGAGCTCCGCATCTGTCTGAACCCGACTGTAGGGAAAACGGGGAGACTTCCGAACATACGTTCTTAGCCACCGTTGGCCCTTGCTGAGCCTCTGTTCTCGGCCAGTCCACACCCCACCCAGGGAAAACACCTTGTGCTTGGTGTCTTTTTCTTCCTCCAGAAATCCGCCACGTAAGCCCACACATCTCTTGGGGAGCAGCGGCCAGGGCATCTCCAGGGGCTCCGCCACACAGCCTTTGACTCATGCGCTCCAAAGGAAGCACAAGTTTAAACACACCAGAATATGCTTCCACAAATACAGATATAGATCTTGTGTCCATAATACTATAAGGGAAAGCAGCATGTCAAACCATGGCAGGGCAGGGCAGCCCTGTTCTGGGGGCGCATGTTCTCTACCCCACCAAAACCAGACACGAGAGCTTGACCTGGAGGGAGACACTGGGACAGGCAGAGGACTCAGGGCTCCTACGGTGCTTGGACAGGAGACGGCTCGCTGCCAGCCAAGTGCGGGAGCCCACGCTCTGCAACACTAGTCCCTTCCGTGCCCGAGCAGGGCCCTGAGGCCAGAGCACCCGCTTGGTGAGCCATTCTGGGTTCCCTGCAAGGGGCGTCAACATAATCACAAGATCTTGCATCGATCTGTTATCGCATTATCTCAGATTATCAAAGTCTCCCTCTGTGTGTGTGTGTGTGTGTGTGTGAGAGAGCGAGCGAGCGAGCGAGCGAGAGAGAGAGAGAGAGCGAGCGAGCGAGCGAGCGAGCGAGCTATATAACACATGCCCTTTTAAGAGAAAGCAGATGAGCACATGGAACCACAGACCCTCTGCTGCTCTGCTCGGAAATCCAGTTATTCTCTTTCTTCTCGTCTTTGGGCTTTGAGTGAGAGAGTTTGGGGCACTCGCTGTCGGGGTTTGGGAGCAAATCCCCCATGTGCAGGCGCGTTGCTTTAGACCTCTCCGCAGCCGGTGATGCCAGGGTCCACAAGGAGCTGCTGATGCACCCGTGGGCCCGTGCCGGAGCAAGCGGAAGGAGTGCTTGAGTGCTCCTTCGCTCGCGGAGGGTGGGGCCAGGCAATTACTCGCGTGCCCACAGGGGCTCTCTCATGTCGATGATGGCCCCCTTCAACTGTTCCTCTTCCCCACTTTGTCCTGTACCTGCTCAAATTGACCTCGAAAGCAAGCGGAGGAGCTGGCCTGGAAGGACTTGGGGAAATGGCGGGGGCGGGGGCGGGGATGAAGACTTTGTCCAAGCCTTCCACATAGAAGCAAGACATGCAGGAAAAATGCATTTGCACCATGACACAAGGACAAGTGTCTGTCTGGAAATTAGCAGCTCTTAAGGTCCCCCAAAGGTGGAGCGGGACAAAGGAAAAAGGGCCGTTCACCTGTGACTGATGAAGTGTTACAGAGAAATGCGGAAGTGCACGCAAGTCGCGGGAGGTCAGAGGGTCACGCCACTAGTGCCCACTCAGCCATGGAGCCAACTGGGCGACTCGGGGCTGGACACAGACTCTCAGCCCAACCCGCCTCACAGGGCTGTTGTGGGGATAAGACTGAGAGCAGGAGGAGAATGAGGTGAGCTGCCTTAAGATCCTTGGAAGGAAAAAGGGTGGGATATAATTATAAGAAAGAAGAGTAAAAATTAAGACCCACCGCTGCATAAACACCTGGATGTGAAGAAGTAAGGACGGAGGATAAATACACCTCCGGTTCTAGGCTGCTTGTTAGACGAGAGTGCCCACCAGCATGAAGCAATGGCCATGCCTTCAGGAAATGATGGGAATTGTATAAGGAGCACTGCCTTATTGGGAAAGCGTTCTATAAGCTTCCATACATTTAATACTAAAACTAAAAATGGGAAGGAGGAATATTAGGATCTGAGAACTACGTACAGGATGAACCTCCTAAAGGATGAAATGCTCGTGATGGCTGAAGGCAGGGCTGTTCTCCTGCGGTCGCCTGCAAGCGATCAGTCCAGGTGCCCGGAAGAGCAGTCTGACCTCCACAAGATGCCAGCTGCGCAGGGCAGGAGAGAAGATGGAGGCACAGCTTGGGAAGAGATACGGGAACAAGTGCTCGCTTTTGGTTCTGGCTCCCTCAATCGCCAGCATATATGTGATACATGTACTGATGCCTTATCACCAAGGAAATGAGCCCCCCAATCAAAAGGGCTTTCCACCCCGGGTTAAGGGAACCTGGAGTAACGGTGCCTGAAAGAGGGACTGAGGGATACCACAAGGCACTGGCGTTGTCCATCGAGGGAAAGTGCTGAAGACCAGGGCATCTGAGTATGGCGCAAGTCACTGGCCTCAGGGTGCCCCTTGGGCCCTCTCCAGAGCGGGCTGCTGACCTCAGAGAGAAGCCAGTGCGGCTCATTCTGTCGCCGTGTGGCCACGAGGGGGACAGGGCAGGGGCTCCGCATTTAGAGTGCCATGCCGGCCACTGCAGGCCCTGGGAATAATGCAACAGCGCCGCTTTCACAGCAACAGGAAGGCGTTTAAGACTCAGTCCTACAGATTTAAAGCAACTGGTCTCAATGCAGAAATGACACGGCTATCAAGCATCGCTATTTAACTATCGTTGCTGATTGTTCCAAGGCGGGCTTGTGCGTCGAACGTGACGGGCACGAATGCAAAGGAAAGGAGAGAGATCCCAGGTCTGCATTCAGAGGTATCACCTAAACCCAGATTAAGCACAGAGGCGCTTCATCCTTGTGGTACAAGAGCTGGCAAGTTTCACAGGAAAAGCGGCTACTTCAACGTAGCTCCTCTTCGACGAGCAGTTTTCAGTTCCACGGCCCAATGCAGTCACCTAATGGGCACTTTCGGGAACTGCAAGGCCTCCTTGACTCCACCGCTCTCCCAGGAGGGCAGGTAACCAAGGATGAGCAGCCTCTCCACACAGGGAAGGATCGCACAGGATAACATCGGAAGCCAAGTAGGGCTTTCTTCTCCCAATTCCCGGCACTTCCGCAAGGATGTTTTACTGCTTCTCTGACCCCACCAAATGCCTGCAATTAATGGGAAGCTTCCACCGCACCAGACCCAGAAGCTGGATGGAGACACGACGCTACTCGGAGCAGAAAAATTTCTGTGCCCTTGCAGCCTGCTTCTTTCATTTCTGTCGCTAACATAACCTGATGTGATGAACTGAAATTCGGTCAGAGGGCTGTGCTCTGGCTGCTCAGAGCAGACTGATCCGTGCGTGTTTTGCTGTGAACACAGATTTGATGAAGACGCCAAAAGGGAACCGAAAGGGATTTACAACCCTCAGAACAGCAATGCCAGATTTCTGAACTGTGGAACCACAGCAATGCGTGGCTTCAAATGATCAGAGAAAGCAACACAAGAGCCATTCAAAATGAAAATGTGGAATGACACTGTGGAAGCGTCACAGCGGGAGAGAAACATGCCAGTAAAGCAAACAACGTGCTTCTGGATTTATGTCCATTTAAATCCTTCCATCCAAGAAAGCAAATGGCTTTTATGCTTTTGGGGAGGCGCAGAAAAAGGCTGCAGCTAACACCGATAGCCACAGATCAGAAGCCAAACAAAATGACCAGCAAATTAATTATTTCCACAGCGCTATCACTGCATACAGTGCTTAGGTCTTGATATAATATTAGTTTAAACTAGCAAGTCCCAAATTTGGCTGGTAGCTCTTGACCGTCTTCTCTGGTCTAGGGATAATCCGGGTTAACTGGGAAAGGACAGAGAAGAACACACCACCTAAACTTACAAGGTTTGAAAAGGGTTTATCATAAAGTAAAGAAAGGTAGATAACCTACTGGCTCCCCCAAAATATTTAGCAACACAAGTGGCAGAATCCTTGCCATGGGCCAGAAATAGAGTTGTGTGACACGAGGCGATCCTCTGAACTGCAGCTACCAGCTTCCACAACCCCCCCACCCCCGACTTTGGCCGGGTCAGCCTGCTGTAACCTCACCGCCCCCACGGGTGGGGTAGACGGACGTGACCAGAAGGAACAGACGCGTCACACTCCCCAGCTGCACAAATAGGTGCCCCAGAGATGAAGCCAGCCAGGATCCCTGTGGCCATTCATGCTCCAAAAGAGTCCACCTTCAAACGATAAAGCTGTGCGGACACCCGGCACATCCCTGCTACGAAGGACTGGCTACCAAATCATGATTCTAGCAAACAGCCGCAGACCTACCTGCTGTGTTCTGATACACGTGCTGGCGAAAGCTGCACGGCACGTCTAGGCTTCTCCAAACTACACAGCTCAAGACGATTCTCCAACTCGGTTCACTTCCAAACTCGCAGAAACCCGAGTTGGCCCTTTTTAACCAAGCCACAGAGGATGAGCTATGGAAAGGAGGGTGAGCTCGCTCAGTGGGGGGGGGGGGCGCGTGTTTAGCTGCAGCCAGTCTCCGCTCCCACCTGGGGCGTCTAGAAAAGGCTTTGGGAAGGAATCCTTGGAAGGCCCTGCGCCTCCTGAGGACTTGGAGGAGCTGCCAGGCAGAGCAGGTAACACTGGACTAGATGGCCCGATGGTGCAGTGCAGTGTAAGGTAGCTTTGACCATAGGCCTGATTCTTACCCTTGGCTTTATGTAATTTGCTTCTCAGATTCAAGCTCTGCCAGTGTCAAGCACCTGTCTGTTTGAACGGTAACCCCCAACTCATTTTCTTTAGCGTTGCAAACTACGCGATTTTTAAGCATTTAGGGCTGAGTGGTTTTAATGCTGTTGGAACCCCCTTCTCCCCACACCCAAAGAACAGAATGTGGGGGCATGGGAACAGTAACAGCCAACCGGACTCTAGACCAATCCCATCACCTGCGTTGGGGCTATTGGGTTTAGAGTCAAGGAGGCTCTTGCTGATGATCAGCATGGGGCTGTTTTCATGCCCCTGAAATTTTATTCTGACAAATATGACAAGCAAACCAAAGGAAATGCAATGTGCAGAAGGTTCTAGATTTTAGAACCAATCTAAAATCTAAACAGCTTGTAGAAAGAGCTATTCTCTGTGGATAAACGTTTACCTTGTAGGACGGCAGAAAGCACAAAATCCCCCGGCCGATCATCTGACAAACGGAAAGCAGCAGCTCCCCCAATTCATCCTGGAAGTCAAACGTTTCCGCGTGCTGGAATGTGGCGCACAGCGGCCTGCCTTTGGGTCCAGCTCCAACCGTGCCGACCCACACCTGTCGAAGAAACGTTCTCGTGGTGACGTGCGCATGGGCAATAAAATTACGCCGTACGGAAACAGCCGCAGAGAGAGAGCAAGGGACTTTGTGGGCAAGGACTTAAAGAGATGAAGCGCAAGTGAATATGGCCAAGAACAGGGAGAGTATTTTAAAAGCTGGCAGCGAAATAAATTATTATTATTATTATTAATTATATTTCTATACCACCCATAGCCAAAGCTCTCTGGGTGGTTCACAACATTGAAGTCCCCCGTCCAGATTCCAACCAGGCCTGACCCTGCTTAGCTTCCAAGATAAGGTATGATAAATCAAGGCACCTGTGACGCACGGCAACTGCACCATCCACTGCAGGAATGGAATCGCTTTACCATTCCTTGTGGGCGAGTGGGCTCCTGGCTCGCTGGTGCACCGGTCCAGGGAAGGGGGCAGAGCGGCCATTCACAATGCGTTGTGTTCACTACCGGGTCAAACCACTGGCTCACTCAGTGATTCACAGGAGATTATCAACTTGTGGATTCCGTAAATGCACGGGGATTTGCAATTCTCGTGATTTTTAACAAGGATGTTCCCTTTTTGCACGGGACTAAAAAAAAAAGGTTTGAGGAAAGGGAATAATGCTGCGTTCAGGTGGCATTTGGCACTGTACACAGGGATGCCTTTGAAAATGGTCTGGAAACTTCCGCTGGCCCAAAATAGGGCAGCAAGATACCTAAATGGGGCTGGCCGGTGTGATCGTACTAAAACTGCATTTTACCATCTGCACTGGCTGCCAGTCCAAATCCAGGCCCAACGGAAAGTGCTGGTACTAACAGTCAAAGCCCTAAAAGTGTGGGGTTAGGGATCAGGATCATCTGCAGGGGACCATGTGTGGGAGCCCTTCCCTTCTGAAGGTGCTGGCTACAAATAACAGGGCCTTCTCTGTGGTGGCACCCCAGGTCTGGAAGCAAATTCCCTGAGAGATTTGCCTAGTCGCTACGTTGCACTCTTTTTAGCATCAGTTGCAGAATTTCCTTTTTTCCCAGGAACTTTAGTTTGTCTCTTTTAAATCTGACATGTAAAGGTCTAAACTGCTGCTAAGCCTCATTCTAGGTTTTAATTTCTAGTTTATACTGCAGTTCTGCATATTTAAATTGCTCCATACTGTATTTCATGCTGCATTTGACCTTTTTAAATTGTTGTGAACTGCCCAGAGAGCTTCAGCTATTGATTGGGATAAAAGTGGAATGAATCACACAGGGTATATCCAGTCCTGAATGCAATGAGTACCTGGGAGTCTCTAATAACATGGCTTGCTTCAAGCTGAATGGAAAACTTCACACCGAGCTCAGAAGAAAAGGAGTCCATCGGAGAAAGTGTTCCAGATGTTAAAATGATCGTTCTGACACTGTCACTCAAGTCGGAGAATGCCTAGAGGGAAAAAGTATTGCGAACACTGACAAAACTGTTTGTCTATTTGTGACTGTCGCATGCAGCAATAGTCATTTTAATTCTGCAGTACTGATGTTACCCACTCTGAGTTGGGTAGACTTGGGAAAACCCGAACTCTCGCTTATTTTCTTTAATGATTTTAAATGCACAAAAAATAGTTGGGGAACAGTCCAAAAGTAAAATAGCAAAGTAGCCACAAAATGACAACTGACTGCGGAGCAAGAGGGAACAAAATGGAGCAGCTAAGCCCTGGCCGTCCTGCGACATCCAGACAAACTGCCAAATTGCTTCCATGTGTCCTTTTACGATGTTTGCCTCTAATACAATGAGATATTATAATTTTATCCATAATTGGCTTACCACAGCTGGATTCAAGCACCAGAAGTTGAGAGTATGCACTGCTATTTTATGCTGGGATCGTCCTTTCGGCCGTCCAAAGAAGCCATTCCTATCCGGAAAATGAAGTGGGGTTTCATTTGTCCAGATAAAGGTTTGCTGCAAGGCGACTCGGTAGTCATCGGCAAACCTGAAGCAAAACGAAAAGGATTGCAAATCGAGAGCCTGTGACAGCCCTGCCACATACGCGCACAAGTGAGCCCGGAAGAAGTCTCACCGGTGCAGCTTCACTGACCTGTGGTTCTCTTTAAAAAGGTACCCCAGGACCATGAATAGTCCCTTTAGGATGATCTGAGTCGAGGGGCTTATAATGGGAAAGGAAATTAGTTCTTCTCCCCCATGGAACATGGTCATTTTCTCTTCTTTTTCAAGAACAGCGGCAAAATGATTCTATGAAAGACCAAAAGCATGTGAATTAAGCATGTTAAAATATCCTGCACAATTGTGGGGGGGGGGGTGGGGGGGGGGCGCTTTGGTAGTCCCCGTAAATATTTTGCAACGGAATCGGTATGAACTGATGCTGGAAGGAACCCAGAATTGAATGAGTTGTCCAACTGATGCTCAGCAAAGATACGGAAATGCAGTAAGATTTTGGGATGATAAACCTTTTAACAGTACTCAGGGGAATGGAGTAACAAGTAAGTACATTCCGTAAGACTGCCATAGTACAGCATAAAGTATAAATTGTATTTTCCTTGATTCAACAAAATGACTAACTATGGTTTGTCACGGAACTAAGAAATCTTTAGTTGCCCATGTAATAGCTGCAAAAACAGCCAGCGCAGAAAAGGGACTACCTGCACGTGAGACTCTTGCCTGGATTGGGCTCCGCGGCATCTTGTTGGACTGCAATTCCCATAATCCCAGACCACTGACCATGGTTAAACTGCAATGACCTCTGGAAGGCACGTATCCCCCACATCTGCCCTAAATCATGTTCATTCTAAATAGGGGTCTGGGGTTCAGTCGACAGAAGGTCTCCTTCCGATAAAATCTGAGATTGTTTCTCTGTAAAGGTTATTGCCCCTGACTGAACACACTAAAGTATTCATGGTAATGCTTTCGAATGCAAAGGACTGCATTCTATGGGGCTGGATTAGTAGCCATGGAGTAAAATTTGGACAGGGAGCAATGCGTTACCACCGTGTGCGGGAGCATGTACATACACGCATTCCAAGAAGCATGACTGTTTCATGTTCCACACTACAGTTCCAGAGTGGGGACCTCCGCGTGGATTTTTAAAGGATCCTTAAGATTTCCTACCTGTAACACGGGAAATGTCGCACTTGTTATTCCCATGTTGTGTAAGAATGCCACCATCTGGCTTCCGCTCCAAACTTTACTGGAGGTCTCGTATCCTCTCTCCACCAACTGACCGCAGGCTTCCTTTATCCAGCTGCGAACGGAAAACACCGTAAGAAGCCAAAAACAAACCCTTGGCTGACACGCTTTTTGACATCAGAGCTTTAATTCTTTAAGGGATGGGATTTCATTCCCCATAAAAAAATAATGGTTATCAAATGCACTTGTTGTGCAGTTGGGGGGGGGGGAACGCTGATGAACAAGGGTCTTCTCTGCAGTAGCACCCAGGTTATACAACTCCTCCTTCTGGAGGCGCTGGAAATTTGGGGAGCAGTGCCTCAGTGGAAGGCACTGAGGAGTCTTACTTGAACACCTGGCGACCCGGGGATCCCATTGCTAAGTGGGGGATCCAGCCCCGGCACCCTTTCCTTGCACTTTCCTTTGCCACTTCTCCCCACTTTACTGGCGCTTGTCAATTGACAGCCAGGCATTTATTTGTTTAAAACATTTGCATTGTCCACCGTCCCGCCACAGAAGTCTCCGGACGGCTCACAGTGGTTCTGTGTGCGGTCTCACCTGGGAAATTTGCTCACCTGCTGGCTACTATCCCTGGCAATGAATAGGGGGGATTGCTACTCTTCCTCAACAGCTTGCCAACCGATCCTTACAACCCGCAATGAAACTGACTTAACCAGGGGGACCCAACAGCCTATCCTGGGTTGAACAACTCATGGAACAGATGGTGACTTGTCGGGAGCTCTGCCCTCCCCACTGTGTGGCGTAAGCCACGCTGCGGGAGGTGGCCCGACTCTGAATCGCAGAACTAATCACCGTGGCAGGGTCCCCATGATGGGTTGTTGAGTCACAGGAGTCCATCCCTTGCTTTCTGCCTGCCGCTCTCTGTACGGTTCGCAGACTTGACAGGATGATCAACCTGAGTTTGCCCCATAAGGTTAATAGGCTGGAGGAAATAAAGTCATCAGCTACAGTCTTTTCATCAGCTGCAAAAGATTTACTTAGCAACTGAAAGGGAGAATTTGCAACAACAGGAAAAAAAGAGAAACCAATTTTAAAAACTCTCTTTTTCAGCAGCCAAAGAACCCTTGAAGTTTTGTGGCATGGATAGGGCATGAGGAGCCATGAAGAATGAGGAAAAAATATCAAAAAACGAGTGGAGTTTTGCACGCTTCGCTTCTAAGATAATCTGCATCAGCTACCTTAGAAGTGCCCAGATGGACCTGCAGAAATTAGGTTGCCACCCAAGCACATACCCCAGAATCCTCTATCGGGGTCCTGCTGCGTATGCTAGGAAGCTCCTTGCAAAAAGCAACCCCTAGAAAGGCTGAATTAACCAGGGGAACTGCAAACAAGTTGCTGCCATTTCTACTTGTGCTTCTATTCAGACTGCAAACATTTTGTTCCATTTCTTCCCGCTCTTCTGGTTTTCTGTCCCCGCTAACACTCACTTGGCATTCTGTTTCCAGTGAGCATTTTCAGGTCTTAAAAAGTTTGTTTCCCCACTTCGGAAAACAATGGGGATTCCCCCCCCCCCCATGGCTTTTTATGCATGTGTGGTTCCATTCTGAACACCTAAGGATCGGTGCTCAGAGAACAGAGATGGCCGTTAGTACGTTCAAAACCAAAGCTGCAAACTCCTAACCCATTTCTGAGTCATTTCTCTTTTGATTGTAAATAGTTTTGCGTTTTTTTTTCCACTAAAGGCTTCAGCTTGTCTACTTGGAAATGCTTATTCGATTTCAGTTATTAGACCTGCAATAAAACTAGGAAATAAAAAGCATGTTCTCATCCTGTAAGAACCACAGAATTTTAAAGACCTGAACTACAAGCGGACATTTTCCTCAAGATCAAAATTAAACTGTTTGTTTGTGTGGAGGAGCAAAGAGCCTCTTTCCATGCAGCATCTGAACACTAGATTGCTTCTAATAATTAACTGGATCTTCTTTGAGGGTAAGATTGATTGATTACTTTTTATTTATTTATGCAATGTATTTATAGACAGCTGCCCAATAGCATGTTGTTGTCTGGGCAGCTTGCAAAATGAAAAAATACGATTCAGAACACATTATCATGAATTAACAATTTGCAGCATCAGCATTTCCAGAATAATAATCACTAATGCAGATACACCTTCCTTTCCAACGGTTTGCTGACTCTGACTCTATCTCTAAACTTACCTGAGAAGAAACGGCATGCAATCACTCTTTGACCCATGGTCTAAAGGTGCTTTGTTTTCTGAGTGAATATCTTCTATTTTATTACTGAATTATTACACAGTGGCTTCGGTTATTCCATGCTAACAGCCTCTACTTATGTACCATTAACTTCCTGTTTTCACTCTGCATTCATTCATTCAGAAAACCAGCATGGCTAAGACTAGGTAGCATTTCCCCAAAGACTAAAATTCTACATGCATGGATTCAGAACTAAGTTACACAACCAGCAGACTTGCCCGGTCTATTCTTCTGGAGGACTGTCTAACTTGTGTACAACTTGGGGTGGTGGGGAGGGGACATTCAATTTGTTAATGACCTCCTCTTATTAAAACACAAACTGAAAATGAGCAAGTTGGCAAAAAGAGCCATGGACTCGGTTTCTCCTTGGGGGCCAACTGGCCAGGCACGAAAAGGTGCTTGTCTTAAAAGAATGGGGACAACTCTTCAATCCTCCACCTGCATTTTGAAGTGGAAGTATTCAGCACCAGTGTGGCTGCTCGTGTGCCTCCGTTTTGAAGCCATGGTTGGGTATTTTTCCCTTTTCCACAACTAATTCATCTATAAAAGAGAGGAGAGGAGGCGCTGTAGCCCAGGAAGAAAGCACCTGCTCTGCAGGCCAGAGGTACCATGTTCGATCCCTGACATCATTGGCTGAAACTGGTGGGAAGCTCTGCCTGAAGCCTGCCCTGGTGCCACTGGGACGCGTGGGTTTTGCTAAATCTCTCCTGCCTACGTGTCTCAGATTGCCGGGCGTCTTTTGCCCCACTGCTTGCTCGTTGATTAGAACTGGATTTTTTAAAGCGATTCACAAGAATTTCCTTCCACGTCGGTTCAGTAAAAAGCAGTCCTCAAGACAGGAGCTGCTGCTGAATCGTCTTGCTGGAGCCACACCAATCCAAACACATTTGTGCCAGCCGTGAATTCACCATGCAGACGGTACTGACGTGCCTTTTCCGGATCGAGGCCATTTGGACTAAGGCGGTTTCCTGCATAGGTAGGTCTGGCTATCCTGAGCTAAACGAGCTAACTGGGTCTCTTGCATCATTCCCGTGTTCCTAAATCCTTAAGCATCCTCTTCCTATGGCGACAGCAAGAAGCAAATCACTTAGGGATTTTATCAGGACTTCTAAGTTACACTCTTTCTAGCACCAGGTAAAGACCTTTTTATTCCACTGTTATTTTAATAACCAGTGGTTTTAGATGTTTTAGGATTTTTTTCCTTTCACAGTCGCACTTTCTATTTATTCCTCCTTTTGCTTAAGTCTGTGGTGTGTTCTATATTGTTTTAATAACTGAGGTTTTATATTGTACTTTTATGTTTTGTAAGCCGTCCTGAGCGCTTGGCGAGAGGATGGGATATAAATGTCTCAAACAAACAAAGTGTGCGGATGCTACTTATGGGCCCATGGCCATCGTTAGTTTTACGCTCGTGTCATGTTCAGGAACTAGCTCATTCTTACTTAATCAAGCTGCAGCACACGGCACGCAAAGGCCCGTGGTTTTCCCTCCTGATGTTGTTGTTCACCATCGTGTCCAGCTCTTCCCGGGCCGAGCTGAGCTGAGCTTCTGTCACAGTGTAACTGGACGATTCCCGGGCGCTATCCTCGATATTGTGAGCTTCGTCTAAAACGACCACCTGATTTTTCAAATTAATCTCCATCTGTCAAAAATCAACAAGCATGATTGTTAACTGCATTAGCAAAAAGGGGAAATCAAATCATTTGGGTAACCGCATTATTTATTTAAAACTGTTCTATGCTGTCCCATCTGTAGAAGTCTCGGAGCGGGTTACAACAAATTAATCCTAAAAATAGAAATAAGAATAACAGTTGCCCAGTATCCAATGTTTAAATAGAAACCCACTAACTAAAACGAGTGAGCAATTAAAATATTGGGAGAATAAAAAGGGGTTTGCCTGACGCTGGAAGAAGCGTTGGTGCCAGGTGGACCTCTCTGGGGAGGGTGTTCCACAATTGAGGTGCCACCGCAGAGAAGGCCCTCCTCTTGATCTCCTCCAAGCACGGCTCCCGGAGGGGGGCCTCTGGCTCCGATCTCAAGGAGTGGGAGGGCACACAGGGAATTCCTTCTCTTTGTGATGATACAGAACTTTCCTGGCTAGGTAACGAAATTCCCATTTTTTTGTCTTGCTTTATTTGCAAGAGCAAGCTTATCCCAAACCTGGACGAGGTTCCCCTCCCCACTCAGCCACGAAGCCTTCAAGACCGTTCCTGTCTCTCAGCTTAGGCTACCCACACAGGGTTGCAAGGAGAAGGAACACATGCACATACCTTGAAAAAAGGTAGCACAAAAAGGTCACAAATTGAATAATTTGCGTGGAAAAGTGCCCGCTTACAAATGTACTTACACTCTCCCGTATTTGTGAATCCAAAAGATAGTTGTAGGGACAAAAGACGATCTCGGCCTCGGCCATCAATTCCCGAGCTGCAAAATAGGGGCACGCACGCAGCCTCTTCCCCAGGCCTACTAAATCTTCTATGTCCCACGCCTGGGACTTCTTTTGCACGCACAGTACAGAGTGGTATTCACTAAGCTTCTGCACGCCGTGGTAGAAGGAACAACTTTTGCCCTAGAAGTAAATGAGGAGGAAAAGCAAGATTCAAATACACACCACTGTGGCTCACGCTGCACCTCTCCCTATCTACCGCTTCACAGAGGTACATTTCTGGACAGCCTGAACCTGTATCCTCTTGGCACAATTCAGCTGCAACAGGGAATCGTGGTTTCCAGCTTCCCCGCGCTTCCATATTCACTTGCTGCTGGAAGATCAGAAACACTTGCCGCTCTTCCACATGTCTTTGGATGAGCCACAGTTTTGTTATACCCAAAATTGGGGAGCTGTGTGTGTTGCAATTCTAGCTATTAAGAACCAGCCAAGATTTCAAATGATGTTTTTAGGGGCCGGCTTGTTTCCTACCTACAGCTATGGGCAAGTTTGGATGTAAGAGAGAATTGTGATTTGTTGACAATTAGATGCTTCCAATCTCCCACTCTAGCACAAACCTGAGAACCTATAATTTTATAAATTAACATCTCAACTTGAGGACCGGAATGAATTCTGGAGAAAGACAATTCTCATTAAGGAATTCCCACAGCATAATTTAGCAAGCTGTCCCCATCTCTCATCTGTTCTGCCAGATTAAAACTGTATTTGCTAAAAAATATTAAAACAATCTGGTACTTTTCATAACAGCAAATGTTAAAGTAACAGCCAAGTATTTAAAGTTATACAGAGGCAGAAAAAGCTGAGCAAGTTCCTGAAACTGTAGCCTTTGGAAACTCTCTAAGGCTTCTTACACGAATGAAGGATGATAACAAGAAACACTCATCCTGTAACACAACCCTAAGGGAGGCTGGCAGCTGAAGTGTTATCGCACTTCGAGCCTCTTAGTTCGCAAACTGTCAGTTTATCGACTTTAGCAATATGGTCTTGGTGTAGAACAAGGGCACCTCGAGTGAGACTGCTAATTGGCCTTCATTACCATTATACCTCTCCCTCGAGGCCTCGGGGACAAGGGAGGGCACAAAGACTTAACACCTTGCGTAGACTTGTCAAGTACCAAAGTCACGTGAAAACAAGAAGAAAAGAAAGAGAAGGTTCACCAAGGCAAAGGCCACTCATTTTGCAGAGAGCATTAAAGGCTTATAAACGCTGCCGGTCGGCTTTGGCGCCTGTCTCCACGTGGCAGAGTGGACAGAACGTTGGTCCACGGCCAAAAAAAAACACAACCCAGGGTTTGAATCCCCATTCAGCCATGAAGTTCACCAGCCAACCTCGAGTTTGTCAAGCGGTATTGTTGTGAGAGGAAAGTTAAAAGCAGCACTGTGTGGTGTAAATACAACAGAATAAAATACAGTCTCACACTTACAGGTGATGCAAGCACTGTTTAATCTGAGGCATTAAATGTAAACCGTGCTTTGAAGGACGGGAATTCTGGTCTGGCACAGCTGGAGAGCACCTGCTTGGGGAACGCTGTTTCGCACTGGATATGAGCAGTGGTCTGGAGCAGCAGCAGCAGCAGCTGCCGCCACCGTTAGACCCTTCGGGGCTGAGAGCTTCTCTGTGGGGAAACAAAGCCCCACATAAATAAATATATGAATAACCCCAGGCAGTGGACAGGGCCTTCCTGCGAGTAGCTGCAGAAAACCTCTGAATGATGATTGCGCATTTCCCCAGGAAAACAGGCCCCCTTACTTGCAAATACCTCGGCTTAACCGGGCTGTAAATAATTTGAATGCTATTCTTAATACTACAGGGTGGGAGGGCTGTGGTTTTTATTAAGGGAGAGATGTTACCAGGTTAAAAAAAAATAGTCCTGGATATGGCAGTAAAATATCATCAAACTTGGGTATTTCTCATGTTTTAAACCGCACGCCCTATAGCATACTAATAGGACGAAAATAAAGCCACGTTTCTTTCCCTTTTTTAAAAGAAAGAGCTTACATCTTTTGCTTCCAGAAGCTCCACGCATTTCTCATTCTTGTTGCTGCAGCTAGATACTTTTGGATGGACACAAGTGTATTCCCTGCTAGACAGAATGGTCATCCGGACGCCCGAATACGCTGTTCTCCGCATCTCTCTGGTGATCTGAGCTATTTGCTTGTGTGTTCGAGTTCCAAAAAATATTTTGGGGATAAATGGCCTTCCTCCGTTTTCTCTCTTCTTTGCATCAGAAACATCTTTGGCCTTTTCCTCAGTAGAACAGGTACACTGGGTACAGGGGCTGGAAGCCTGTAATTAAAGGAAGGGAAAACTTATTAAATATAAATTAAAATCTCAATTAAGCATTCTATTAAACAGAATAATCAGACACGGCAATCAGCAATTATTCTCCGAAATAAAGCATTAAGATGGCTACGAATAGCTTCCTATTACTGTAATTACTTCCTTTTAGAGTACCAACATTACTGTGGAAAAAAAATTCATTCTCTTTTATCCAGAGTTGACTAGTAAACATTGACTACATGACAGTTTCAGACACAAACCTACACGTGAAAAAGTTCTTTATGATAACTGGTGCATTGTAAGGCACTTTTGCTTCATGTTGAGAATCAAACTGTATTTTTGTAAGCATTTTCCAAATGAAAGGGCGCACACAAATGGAAGCCTCGGCAACACAGACGCAAAAACAACGAAAATGCTGTGCTGGCCAGAATGCAACAAAGAGTTCATTGCGTGCGGCTTAGAACTGAGTCGCAAGCTAGCGGGTGCGTTTCCCGACTGGAGTGCTCACGTAAGACTGCCTTAAACTGCCACATTTTTTTGCATTAATAAAATTAATCTAAGGAAGAGGAGTGTAACAAAGGCCGCAAATTTTGGGAGTCCTTGCTGCAATATGGGGTGTACATCTGCAAATAAACAAACAGAAGGACTTTCATCTGAGCAGTTAACACAAAAAGTCAGAGAACTGTTCACACTGGCCTGGGGATGAAGTAAGGCTGGGGTCAGGATCCGGTTGCGGCGAGAGCCCGAACCCCTCCAAGCCAGTCATCCTGTGCCTGCTTACCTGTGAGAGCGCCCACGTCTCCCTTCTTACCAAACTACTTCCAAGTTTGTTCGGGTAAGAAGAGGCGTAGAAGCATTGGTGAGAAAATATAGACAAACTTGCCCTCAGAAATAGAAAGCAGTTCAGTGTATTAATCACACACGCAGACAATATTAACAGAACTGCTTAAATTTAAGCAGAGCTCTCGAGTATTTTAATTTTCTATTGTGGGCCTGATTAAGTAGTTTTATGAATTATATACAAAAATAAAAGTAGAAGGTCGAGCACATTTTCACTGCAGGTTTGCTGTTTTCTTTGCAGATCGATTTAGAGTAAAAATGCTACAATGACTTTAATGGGAGTGAGTATGAGTTGCTGCCAGCGAGATCACATTGCTGAAATTCAGTTGTCGAAATTACGGACTGTGCAACAAAGGAAGGGCCTTCGGTTTTTCAAAATATAAACAAGCTCATTCTTTAAAAAAAAAAAATAAACAATGTAAAGGTAGCGTGTGCTGATGCTTCTAAGTTTTTACATGTATTTTACAAATATTTAACGTCTGTTAAAGTAAACTTTACTGTGGAAATAAAATCCATTCTCTTGTATCCAGAGTTGACTAGTAAACACCAACTACCTCAAATATTTCAGGTCATACACACCGGTCATGTATTCAGGTGAAAAATTAACGAGGGATAAATTTAGCGTGCTCTTTACTAAATGTGAGTGAATCAAACTAAATTAAACCACACTATGAACATTCTGCATCCAAAAAACCTTCTGATGCCAATCACCTATGCAAAGCAGGCGGACTTGCATATGGAAATTTTCCAGAAAGCCACGTGACCGGAGTGCAAACGCAATGGTGGGCATGGCCAGAACTGGCTTTAACCCTGAACAGAACCAGTCCTGATCGTGTCTGATAATATGCTGCAAAGTTTTGTTGCAGTACCCACTTTTATTTAATTAGGACACAAATCATGCTGGATAACCATGATGAGGTTGGTAACAGGATAGCTCCGCCTCTAATTACTCTGTCACTAAGTAACTCTCCAGAATTGCACACTTTAATGAGGAGGAGGAAGGGTCCTTCAAATGGAACATGATCACAATGAAACACTGTAAGAACAACTCCCTGGACTGGAGAAGAGGATGGAGAAGCACGGCTATCTACTTCTAATGGCACCTGAGAAGCAGCTGGATTTCGCAAAATGCTATCACCATAAATTACACTCTGTTTATATCCCACCTCTCTCTTCTTGCGCAAGACAGCTCAGATGGTCCGCCTCTCCTCATCCTCACAACAACCCGCATTACCAACATCATTTTTAAAACAAGGGCAGGATCTTATTTGCTGCACAACTGACAATGGGGCCCAAACACCGTGCTGTCGCCAGCTTCACAATCTCTTTTTTCGCCTTCCCCTTAATTGTAATCGGTAAGATTATCCTCCATGAGCAAATGCGGAGTCACTGTGTGCGTTATGCCACAATGCCAGGGGATCAACTGTCTCTTGGCCTTCACTCCGTGGAAAAGCAGGCTCAAATTTCCCCTGCTCCCACTCAAGCTTGTCCACCATTAAATATTACAATACACGATAGAATGGGAGTAAATGCAACCCTTCAGGAGCTGTCACTCAGTGGGATAAAAGGCCGCTGACGTGCCAAATAAACAGGCCGTCAAAGCAGATAAACTTACCGGCTGTGCTAGAATTGTTACATTCCTAGCTCAGGTTGCCAGTAACAGCAGGTTTCATTACGGTGTGCTGCCACATTAAATGGCCAGTTCCAAATATCCTGCCTTCTCTATATTGAATAATTACTTATTCACCAAAAGGATAAAAGGACGCATTATGAATGGGTCCCTTGTCAGCGGCAGAGGAGGAAACAGCTGACGGGCGGTGTACGTTACATGCGCCGCCATGGCAGCCTCGGTGGTACATTTGCGCGGGGGGGGGGAGGCATTCAAATTGGGAGTGCGTGATACTCCTCTCCGTGCTCCAGTTTGCTCTTGGGAAGGACGGGGGGTGCAAAAACACGCTCACACGATACAGGAGGCAACAGCGGCCAGAATGGGGAGGGAAGCGGTGGCTGAGTGGGACATTTATTTATTTATTCATTAGAACATTTCTATGCAAATGTTCTATTTCTATTAGAACACTTCTATGACATGTAGAGGGTTTGGTGGAACCCCTGACCGGGTGCCTTCCAGCATGCCCCCCCCCCCCACAGCGGTGGGCCATAGACCAGTGGCACGGCACCTGTGGGGCAGGGAGAGGGCCCCGACTTCTGCGGGCCGGGGAGAACCCAGGAGGGGCACCACGGGCTTCAGGTGAGCGACAGACCCAGAGCCTGGCTCAGCATCACGGCAGCCTGAGTCGAGGGCAAGCGGCCTTGGGACGAGCGCCTGAGCACGGAGTAAGGCCTGGTGTTCCAGCACCCGCGTCACTGCTCCCGGGCCGCGCGATGTCGCAACATATGTCGCGAGGAGGCTGCCGCCGAGATGCCTTGCGTCTTGGAGATGCTGCAGCGCCCTTTGGATCTTCTTTGCTGTGACAGACACGGCTGCCCGTCTGGGAATCCGAGCATCCAACAACTCAGGCGGTTTCACGCACGCACTGATGCTACAATCCAGTCGAGACAATCGGAGAAGTGAACTGACTTTCAGTACAGACACAAATGCCTTTTAAAGGGTGGGTGGGGGGAAGGAATTAAAATATACTTTGTATTAAGATTTATATTTAGGAGTATATCTAGAGGTATAAAATAAAGGCAGCAAAAAGCAAGGAGTTGAAAAAATAACATTTATTTTACAGGTGGCCTTAAAAGTTTGTCTTAAAAGGTTTGAAATTGGTATAATATTGCCTTTAATAAGCACTTCACCCTCCACTGCAGCTTTAAAATGTTACCTTTTACTTTAAAAAACCAACATCAGGAAAGTAGTAAACTTGGGTCTGATTTTATAGTCACCAGTAAAATAGTATAGAGCTGCGCTGCAGTAGTCATAACATTTCTCAAAGCCGCAGACGCCACCAGCCAAAAAATAAAACCTTTAAGGTGCCTAACAGAGAGGAGAGTTTATATATATATATATATATATATATATATATATATATTTATATGTGGAAAATTTACAATTATAATTTTAGCAACTGAAGCCTTTGTTTTATTTGCATTACTAAAGAGGAATTTCTCCCCTCCCCGCTTCTTGCAGAAATCAGTTTTAAAAAGACAACTCTCTGGAGATGATCTTATTCTCGAGTATGTTAAAATGTAAAAGAGACTATGTTTAAAAAGTAACTGAAGAATAGTCTTGCCACCCATTTATCATTTTTACTGACCATTCTGATTTTGGAAGCGGCTTCCAAAAAACATCGCAAGCTGCTTATGGTCAGTTGGTCCTTTTTGCGGGGGGGGCGGGGGTGCAGGCAAAATAACCAGCCTGTTTTTGCAGTCACTGGATATCCTGCCTGCATGGTATGTGCTCGTAGAAGAGGTAGCCAGAAAAGTACAGCAGCAGTCCCCCCTCCCTCCAATCAGCGAACTAATAAAAGTGACCTAGCCTGACACAAAGAGTCATTGTTGCTGCTGTTCTTTTGTTTGCCATCTCCATTCTTGGTCCTGAAATGACTTTGTAGGATAATTTAATGTGAGAAAGCCCAGTGAGGCCAACGAGTCCGTTCCGTTCCTTTGGTGGCTGTTGAGAAGGCTCCGAGATGCACAGAAGCAAGAGGCTTGCTTAGCAATCGCCGGCTTTTCCTGACCTGTGGGGCCATGCGCGTCCATCACGACCAGCAGCCGGTGAGACTCATCCTCTGTGGGGCTGTCTAAAACCGTTCAAACTTAGTGGCCATGAAACACGCACCATGAAGATGCTCTTCCTCCCCGCCAAGTCAAATATTTTTAATATTATTGTAAAACTGTTCTCTGTACACTTTCTCCACATTAGAGAGTCGAACACCTCCTGGCTTCCTCTGAAAGCGCATAGTTCGGCAGCATCAGCAGGACCTCATTTATCTAGTCGCACCTGTCAGGAGCGGCAGCGCAACTGGATTATTTTTTTTACATGGGCACCTTGCCTTTATGCCAGCAATAATATTCATATGGCTAGCAGAAATCCATAATGCACAAGTACAAAACAAGATTTCTTCAAAGTACCAAATAAAAGGGGTTTAACATGGTTAAATAAACCGAGACAGACACTGAAAGCACCCAGTGTCGAACCAATTTTGCTAGATGCAAACAATTATATTTCGTTGCACCAAGCATCTGGATAGGTTTCGTTCCATCATCGAGGTGAATGACTATGCCAAATTTTAAAAGTGGCAATCGCACCAAGAAAAAGCTTTGTAGACTATGCAGCGATAAGCTTAGACTAGAATTTGGAGCAGGTGTAATACTGGAAAGAAATCTGATTTTGAAATTTGCATTTCTTTATTTCTACATTATAATTTTTAATTTAGTTTAAATTATTTTCACTTTTGCATTTTGAAAATCCGAAGATCTGCATATTAAGTAAGCTGTGCTTACTACAACACAGTTGTCACATTACTAAAAAAAAAGAAACCAATACATTATTTCAAGGCTAAAGCAAGCCATGCCTTAAAGTCAGCCTTCCCAAAATAGGCTCACCAGCACGATTTTATGAAGCCACCGAGCAAATTCAATGCAGAATGTGGTTCTACTTTTGGTCTGAGTCATAAAAGCAGAAACCTACAAAGTACTAGGCTTATGCGTCCACTTTATTGTCGCAATAAAAGAAATATGTTAGTAGATGGGGGTCAACAGGCAGAGCAGTTTCAGGACTCCCAACGCTCTGTACATTATGGAGTTTCTCCATCCAAGGACAACAAAATGGCTAAGCAAGAGGCCAGATTCACTGGCAGCCCAGAAGACGTGCCATTCTGTACTATAAAGAAAGGGCTTCACGTCGGGAATTATTTCATTTGGTATAATATTTATTCGCAATCTGGGTTCCTGCCTTGCAAATCAAATATTTGAGCCATGTTTGGCCGTGCTCAGAAGCTTGAGAGACATCTGACCTATGCCCTGTGACTCACTGACGTACCAGTGCTTGGAAGCACCTACAGGGCAGGCTGGCCTTCCTGTTATTCTCTCCGCTGGCTGACGGTAAGCCCTGCTTCTCCTCCCCAGATGCCTGAAGCCCAGGTACAGGACAGATAATGGGCCCAGTAGCCAAAGAAACCCACAAAGAATGACTGGAGGGAGAAGGGGCCTCCTTTCTACCAGTCCCCCATTATCCCAGTTTATTCCCTCTTGACTTAGAGGCTCTCCAGGACAGCTTTGACATCACTCGGTACCTGACCCTTCCAGGTGGTGATGCCAGGGATAGAACCTGAGACCTTCTGCATGCAGATCATGGGTTCAGGACCACTATGGCTTTCTCCCACAAAGGTGGGGCCCCAAAGAAGTCAGCCTTCTGTTTGCTGGTCTTCTGCTAGCAAAGGGGAACACCACTTGCTTACAAGTCAGAAAAGGGCCAAACCTAGTTATCTGGTTTGCATCAGAATAGTCTGGCTTACTTCATGATTTCTAAATAACAGACCTATGCTGTTTGGAATCACTTACTCTTCTCTAATCGCTCTGTGAAATATTGATTTTGTTAACTGATGGAACTGATGGTACACCCTGGAACACGCCAATGTTTGAATAAATTAAAGTTAAAACATGATCGGTTCTGATTACACGTTTTTAGCAGAGGCTTTCAGTATTTCCACTGCATTTTCCAAAGATAAGGGCTAAGATGTAGAAAAATCAGTCTGAAAAATTCCTTTGGACAATTCAAGAATGGAAAGTGCAGCTGCTAAACTATTATTTATTTGCAATTTGGCTAGCATACAGTGGAGACTATAGAGTACACAGATGCTTATTTTAAAATAGCTGGGCTAGAATTCTCTTTATCATTCTTTATGAGACACTGTTTCCATAAAACATGATTCTCATCGCTGGTGCCAGAGATTGGTAAGAATGAACAACTGCTGAAGGATTCAGCTAAGGGACCACAAATGTCGGACATACTTGGTAGACCACCAAGTCAATATTGTGCCAATAAGTCAGAATCTACTTCGTGTCTCAAAATTCAATGCATCAGGGACAAGTCGGTGCTCCCCTACCCAACTCTAGGAGTCCAGGATGCCTTGGAAGCCGTGTGAAAACCATAGGCCAATCTCTTTGCTTTGGCTGGGAACCAGGAGGGGAAGTGGATCATCGCTGCAGTTTACATTTTTAACTTCTGAGGAAGCGGCACAACAGTTGGGGTAAACAAACCAGCCCCTCCAATGAGAAGGGAGGGACTCTTCCGCTGAAGCCTTGCAGACCAGGGGTCAGCACAAGGCAGATTTCGGGATGCTCTGGATTTCAACTGCCAACGTGGCCAATGATCAGGAATGCTGGGAGTTGTATTTCAAGTGTCTAAGACATCTGCCATCTACTGCTGATCCCTGGTGTAGACAGGACTGGCCAAGATGGACCAATGATTTGACTCAGCAGAAGGCACCATCTTCCAGCTTCAAAGCTGGGGGGGGGGGGGTGTTGGTGCACTAACCCAATCTCCCCCCTGCTCTAAATGTGCAAGGAATGCTGGCACTTGTCACGTTTACTGGTGTGTCGGCACGTGTGGTAGGGACACTTGCCACGGTACTAGAAGGAGTGGACCCTGGGCCCATCTGGGTTATTAAGGACCCACTGACTGTGTGTTGCTCCTTGCGCACCCTCTTTGTGTGGGGTTTAGCCAAGTCAGAGGCCGCATGTAGGAACTCAAACTGGCCAGGCCGGTTTAAGGATGCCCCTGAGTTTCCCAGGACATTTCAGGTCACACGCCCTACTTTGATTTGTTTTCATAATCAGTACAAGACCACTCAGAAGTTCAGGAAAGGTCCATCGAAAAGCCAGAATGCTTTAGGAGGAAAGAGAAACAACTCTGAATGGAAAGAGAAAGGAGGTCAATATGAAAGGGAGTAGTAGAGCCAAAGGCAACTTAAAGAGGGCAGAACAGTCCACTGAAGAAATAAAAGTCAGGTTTTAGCTCAATCTATCTGCTCTGAGGGGACTCCAGAACCGTCTAATGGAGATTTCCCCCCTTTGCTAGCAAGCCCAGCCTCCGAAGCAGCTGACACCAGCCGCAGTCAGAAAGAAAACACTCGGGCGGCTGGATCTCATGGCCAATCCAAGACCGCAGCTCCCATGCTTCTAAGCACAGCACTGCCCGAGATAAGCCTGCTTAGAAGGTCAACGGCTATAAAGACGAAGAACTGAAACTTCAGAAATGGAACGCAAAATCCAATGCAAAATAAGGCTAAACAAACAGCAGAGGTTGCGATCCTTGACATGAGAAGCGATAAGAGCTCCCTTGATATCCCCCATCGACATATCACTGGAAACAAAGCCCGCTTGGTGGTGGATGCCCCAGTGTGAGAAATCTCACACAAGCACACCCTACTGAGATAACTGAGGCAGTATTATTAAAACTTTTTTTTCACTTCTTTTAAAAGGTAGTCTTCAACTTCTTGATTAAATAGCACAAAGCAGCTGTTTATCCACTCACGGTAACCAGCAGGTGAACCCGATTCAATATTTATCACTGGCTTTCACAGATCACCGCTAACCAAGCAAACGTTTTAATTAAGCTGGAACTCGCTTCAAAGAGCTCATTCAGGACGTCAATCAGCAGGGGTAAAGGATCAGATACTGTGTCCGGTGAGAGTGTGTAATACAAATCCGCAACTTTCTTCACCCCGCTGCGGTGAGCTCGCCGGCCGGAGAGCGCCCACTCTGATTGTGACAGACTGCCCGTCTCCTGGAATGCGTAACCGAAGTCACCCAGACCCCATTGTGAAGGTTGTAAGCAATATGTTAACTGCGATGGCCTCGCACATTAAGACAGATCCTTTTCACAGCTGTTTCTTGATACTCCGAGTGTTTGTTACACTGCTCTCCATTTACTGTTTACTTTCTTGCCCGGTGTAACTGGGGATTCCTCTAACGCAGCTGCCTCGTCTTCTTCCTTTCCTTTTTTTCTGCTCGGAAGCAAAATTAATCAGGAGAGTGTTTCTGCAAGAGTGAAACACTTCCCCTTCTGGCGACTGGGACTCTGGGTCTACAAGCAAGGACTAGATATGAGGACGGAAGTGGCAAGTAGACGCACCCCAGCTCTGAAATTTGGGGGGGGGGGGGGCCTGCTGGCAGGAGGAAAGCTTCCAGGGCTTGAGGAGGGATTATGCTGGAACCAACTGCTAGGCATCAAGGGGTGGCCTTGAATTAGAGCCTCCGGCCACCTGTTTCCAGCGGCTTGCCTCCTGCATCATCAGCACCACGTCCCAGGCCAGGCGGAGTAAGGCTCAGGGAAAGGATGGCCTTTTGGGCCGCAGTTCCAGTCCGAAGAAAGTCAACAAAAGCCCAGCCTGAGAGGTGTCAGCGGATGACAAGTCAATGAGACACATACCTGTTCCATCGCAGCCAAGCCAGCTAAACAGAAGACAATGAAAGACTCTGAAGTCTGAATATATTAGGAGTTGCTTTTCAGCCACATTCTGTAGAATGCTTCTTTTTCCCTCTGTGCATAACTGATTTTTCAGCAGAGGCCCATTATGATGGGTGGGAGGAGGTTTGGAACTTGCTATGCTGCACTGAAAGTCTTGGTTGAGAAGCCATTTAATTTCCAGAGGACCAACTCACCATAAGATAGGAAATTTAGAAGCCTCAGAACTCAGCTCTCTCCTCTATGAATCGCCCTGGGCATATTGTTTTGCTTCCTTGTGATCAGAAACACGTCTGAAGCGATTGTGCTTTAACAGTGCAGACAGAGATTGCTCCTTATTGCAGGCCAGATGTGCTCATAGGAGCATCTCCTCACTCTTCCCTTCCATTTGGGGACGATTCAAGTTAGGGGCTTCTACAGAGAAGAAGGGCAGAACATTGGAAGAACCCTACTATGGAAATGGATTATACTTCCAGTTTCTTAGTGGACGTTTGCTTGGTCACCTAAGACAAACAGAAATAACCTTTCCAGGGAATCACACAGAGAATCTTTGCTGTGCTGATTTTTTATTATTCCTTTCAAGCCTTCGATATGCCAAAACCATTAGCATGTGGACAGTGAGCTAGTCGGGTGAAAGCAAACTGAAGGCTAGTCAGTGTTTTAAATTCATTGGCAGGTCTTGTATTGCCTCAATCTAAAGCTGTACAGATGCACTGTGTTTACTGAACTATACCAGTTTTGTTTGAAGTCTTATTTTTCCTAAGCTGCCAGCCCCCAGTTACATACAAAGGTTCCCCCCTTAAAAAAGGCCACCCTTTCAAGATAAAAGGTCAGGGCCAAACAAAAAGCGCAGTGCCCTTTTAACTGTTCATAGAAATGCAATTCCTTTCAAAAAGTCATGGTTCTCAGATTCCCACACCTCATCTTCCCTTCTTTTCTTATGTGGCCCAGGTATTTTGACTGAACAGATATACCTTAATTGTTCTCTTGGAAATACATGCCCTGTGGGGCGTAGGACAAAGTAGGATATCCAAAACCAACAGGTATGTATGTTCAAAGGGCTCCATGCATGACCCCCGCTTCAGTAATATTTTGTTAGCATACGAGGAAGAAAAAACACCCGATAAAGGACATATTGTCAACAAACGCTGCACAGGCAGCAACAAGGAGCAGCCCCTGTGCCTGATCAAAAGGGAGTAAGAGCAAAGCGTTTATCGTGGCTCTCGCTTTTGTCTCCTTTCTCCAGCCACAAAGCGCACTTCAGAGTTGCTGCCAGAAGCAGCTCCTTTCAACAGAAAGGGCGGAACGAGATAGCCAAGCGAGACGCTCGGAGGGATTATGCCTCCTCTGATTTACTGGGATATCTCAGTGAACGCCGTAAGAGGCGGAAGAGCGGACGGTCTCAGGCTCTGTCCACAGCATCTTCAGATGGGCCTAGAAAAGCTTCTTCTGCAAAGCCATGAAGCTTCGGGACCAGTGCAGACAATACCGAGCCGAAGAAACGAAGGATGAGGCCGCCTGCGATGATCCTATGCTCAAACGAAGCAGTGGAAGGGGCCGACGTGCTTGCCGATTCTTTTAGACGGGTCTCTTTCTTCAGTGGCGGTTCTGGAAGGGCTCGATTCACTGGCAGACAAGAGCACTGGAGTTTCTCGAAAGCACCTGCATGTTACATGGGCCAACATGTCTTCCGCCGAAACACAAAGGGAGGCTTCACACACGGCATGAGGCAAACCCTCCCCTCGCTCCGGTGCAGTCAGTGCCATCTGCCTGGCAGGCCCTCCTAAATATCGGCAAGCGTCTCTCTGTTTCATTCTCACTTTGCGTTGTGAGTTACGTTGCAGACTGAATTTTAGAGCTAGCTTTAACGGGTAGGAGCTAAGTCAGACTCACTCCATTTCTTTCTCTGCTGTCACCCTTTCCACCATTCCCGGCAGGCTGTGAGCTCACAATACCAGACGGGACCGTGTGACTGTGTCCGTAATTTATTTGCTGTTGGGGTGTCCTGAAGGTCCTCCACGTACAAGCACATGCACAACCCAGTCAGGGCAGACACAGGCAGCCTTCAACCTTGTCCCCTCCAGATATGCAGCAGCAGCGCCAAGGGAAAGCAACAGGTAGAAGGCAGAGGACTAACAGTCCCATCAGTCCAACACAGATGGGGAAGGTGATACTTTTTTGTTGTTATCATTAAGCAACTGGGAATCAGAAGCTCTTGATCAACTCCTCATCACCCAGCATCTCCCAGCAGATTCTGAGCGACCTTCCACCCCCCCGTTAGAAAACACTTTGTAAAAGGTAGATTATTAAAAGTTGACAGCGCAATGATTGTACCTTAAGACGACTCATGAGTTGGAAACAGAACTGGGTTCTGCAAAGGCATGAATGGTATAATGAAATTGGAATATGGTAATTAATGATAAACTGACAATGGAAATAAAAAGGGTTAATGAAAGCAAATGAATATAATGAAATTTGGGAAGATTTTGTAAAAGCAGTACTGATAGAAGGGTGTAAACCCAATCAAGATTATATGAATTTCTGGAGGGGATATGGGTAAAATTGAATTATATTATATATTATTAATTGTTGTAGTATGTGTATGATGGTAGTATTGGTCTCTGGGGTGGGGCGTGCACTCTGTCATTTATTCTTTTTTAATTATTGTGTTCTCGTTATATTGTTGTTGTTGTGATTGTATTTATGGTTTTTTTCTGTCAAAAAAAATAAAAAGGGGAGGGGAGGAGACTCATGAATCACTTTCTAAAGCTGCATTGTGGGACTGAAGCCACTAGAACAGCTTTGGAGGGCTGGTTTTAAGTGCATATCCTACAAGTTGAACATGGTTTGTGCTGAGCCCCATAATAAAAGGCCTTCCCACCTAATTAAGCGCTGTCCATTAACCTGTTTTGTCCCCTGTAGTAGCGACCTGGAATAATCAAACCCTTTATCTCAGGGGATGATTAAGAAACAGATCATAATTAACTTTTTCATTAGTTCAAGATCACATTAAATAGATTTCGAAATTTGAGTCTTGCGGATGTTCACTTTCTCGGCAGACAACGAGGCTGGCTCGTCGCGCCACATTTTTGGATCACATAAGGCTTACAAAACAATGGGTCAGATTCATAGTGGGGTGACTACTACAGCCGGGCGGACAAGAGGCGGACTTTCTCACCCCAACCCCTCCAGTTGCCCCTCAGCCCACTGAAAATGCCCGAGATGTCTGGGGTTCAGAAGAGGGGCCTTGGTGAACTAGTGCAAGCCTAGCTCTGCATTCACACAGCTGCGCATGGGAGCCCACAAGCAGGACAGGAGCTGAGCAACACCCTCCCGCCCATCTTCCCCAGCAACTGTGCATGTGGGCGCTTTGCCTCTGAGCCTGGAGAGGACGTATCGCCAGTCGGATCTAGCAGCTGTGGACAGACATCCCCCTCCGTGAATTCTCCCAGTCTCCGAGTTTGAGACCCTCACTGCATCTTGTAGAAGTGAAGCCCGTACCTTAACTCTGTACTGTCTGAAGGGCACCTGCTGAACATATGATCTGGGCAGGGCAACTTCTTCTTCCTTCTCTTTTCTCCTCCTATATTATTTATTTACTTATTTTATACTGATAATTTTAATTTTATATTATTATGTTTGTAACTCAGTGTATTTTTTGTATTCTTGTATTTAATGGTAATTTATTATGTTCTATTGTATTTCAATGTATTTTATTGTGTTGTAAGCCGCCCCGAGGCTTCGGCAAGGGGCGGCATAGAAATGTTATTATAATTAAAAAAAAAAAAAAAAAAACTGGGCGAGTTGCGGGGGAGGTTTGAATCCCCCCAAACTGTATGGGGGCACCTTTAATGAGCAGAGTCCTGAACGAAGGTGGCAGAGCCTGCATCCGACCCAAAGGGCAGCAAACTCTGATCTAGGGAACTGCACATACGGTACGCTGAGCGACTGAGAGCTTACTGCGGATTTATGGAACCTGAGTTCCTTAGGAGCAACAGACCAGGAGCCTGGGTTCAGATGCTGCCACAGCTTGAAGGTTTCCTGATAGGCTTTGCCTGCTCAAGGAGAACAAGCCGAGTGTTCCAGCACACCACCATCCGCAGCAAGCCAGGATAATCCTCACCTACGTGCGAACGCCACCTATGTCTTCGGCATTCCTCGTACCACAGGCATAAAAATGTAATCCTTGCCTTTCAAAACGAGAGCGAGAGAGATGTGGGTGCGCAAGGTTCTGAACCGCGGCCTCCTTACTACCCTCCGTATTTACTCCGCTCAGTTGGTCAAGTCAGAAGACCGCTTCCTCACACCCATTTTCAAAACTACCATTTCTGAATGATTAGCCAGTCCAGACCCTCCATAAAGTTGCTTGTAATTTCAAATGTCAATTTAACTAGTAATTCTTAGTCAGATTCATGAATGGAAACTCCGCCAATAAACGACCACTTCAAAGCAGAAACAGTTTTCTGCCAAATGCAATTTTTTTTTTTAAAGCATGCTTTATAAGCCAGGAACTCACTGAACAGGCGAAAATACTGCATATATAAATATTACACAGTTGTGGTTTATTGTTACTAGCTACACAGGCTCTGAGTTGACTCAACAGTCCTGCGAGGCTTTTTTTTTTTTTAATAATTTGTGACTAAACTTGAAGGTTTATTGAAGTTATTTTTTTAAGGATTTGCATCTGAAAAGCAACAGTACCCCCTGCTGGCCTCCAAAATTCTTTAAAATTAAAATCCTCTGCATTCCATTTGACAGATTTCAAATTCTACTAATTCATTCTGTGCACAAGTATGATTTCCTGACCATTAAACAAATACAAATACTCATCTGCAAGCAAGTTTTTTAAATGAATAGCTCTATTAAATACCAGTTTGGCTCCTTAGGGGTTTGAAGATATACAGTATAAACAAGCGATGACCACTAAGTATAATTTTAAAAATATTTACATCTTTTGTTAAACCATTTTTTCCCGGAGGTTCATGGTGGATATGACTGTCTAGAAAAGAAGAGGGGATTTTTAAATGATTCAATCATTGATTCTGTATATTTCTGACTAGGCAACATTCTCTGGGAAGTTTTTCTGATACTACCACTTTCCCACGAATACACTCTCTCTCTCTCTCGTAGCTGTCAAGCAATTAACTTTATTCTACAACCAAAGCTGACTTATCCGGGAAAGTCTTACTTCTGGGACAGGACATTGCAATGAAATACAGGATGCAACTCAGCAGGAATAATCAGGAATCACCTGAACGCTTTCATCCTGCAAGGATCTTCTTGGTATCTCTCTTCACGCAATGTTTCACTTCCATACATTTTTTTAAATAAAAAGATTGGTTGTGATCATAATAGCGTGCATTTCCTGAACAGCCACTAAGCATCACCAACATCATCAAAAAACAGCCTCCCTTGACTTGATGCTCTCTGGCTCTTTTCGGGCTGCTGGCCACCACCTCAGGCCACAGGGAGCACCTTTCCAAAGGCTGTGCCTTCGCAACATCGGCAAAGGTGCCCTCTGTTGCAGCTTTGGCTCAGACTTGGCAAGCAAGTTTCCTGACAGAGTCAGATCCCGGAGCAGGAGTCCATAAACGGCCGTAACAGCAGGCCAATGGATGAAACGGCACATGGGAAGAGGCCTGAGCAGCAATACCAGGTACGAGCGGCCTTCTGACTCGTCCAGCAGTCGCGCTGCTGTTGTTGGAGGGAGCTATTTTGGGGGCAGGTGCTGGAGGAGAGTGTAGCACAGTCAGTCGACAATGCCCTCCTTTCTTACTGCAAATGTTAAAGAAATCAGGAGAAAGAAAAAGGAAGCGGGGAGCTGGAGGAAGAAAATCCGGAGTGGGAGACAACCATTTATTCCACATTCTTGGCATTCCCAGAATGCCCTGTATTCCAATCAATATGCCTACACTGTGTTAAACAAAACGGATTTACACAAGTGAGAGTTCAGTAGGGGTCTCATATATTATTAAAAGTTTATACATTGATTTACAGGGCCAGATTTTTCTGCTGACATGCTTTCAGTGCAGAAGGGGGGGAGGAAATCAATGGCGTTACCTTGGCAGACAATCTGACCCATTTGCATTTAATGGCTTCTCAAAATTATGCAGTACTTAAAAGAAACGGCTTTCACTCGGAACGCTGCTTGAGATCTGAGTAATGAGTCACTTAAAATTGTTTAAAAAGGTTCCCCCCCCCAGCCCACTTTAAATGGGTTTAAAAGCTTACAGGAGTCTTAATTTGGTAATGAAGGACAGGGTATAAATATTTTAAACCAATATATAGGATTCTAGCAAGCTGAGAAAACTGTAATGCAACATGTGAACAAAATCATTCTTCCAGTGCCTTCCTTTGCATGAAATGCCACAGAACGCTTCACGCCACGCACCCAGCATCGCTCGCCCACCTGACAGTCAGTGCCTCCAAGACAGGCACAGGAGCCATTTCCACCAGAGGCGCACACCTGAGCTGGGCAATGGAGACACTCTGCTTTCAGACCAGTGGTAGCTCATTTACATAAATGACGCATCACCTGACGCTGCTGTGAGCGGCTCTGCCATGCCTTCAGATATATCCGAGTTTATCATGCCAGAAATAAGCCTGGCCTTCCCCAGATTCTGAACACTCCCTCATTCCCTCTCCTCCTCCCAGTGCAACTGTTGGAGGACCAGAAGCTTCTACTAGTTTACATTAATTGCAGGTTGTCCTGCCGGCTGAACCTGATAAAACTGGGTTTAAGCCTGTAGTTTGATTAGAACAACTTCAAACTGTGGTTTATAAAGCTGGCCTGTTTCAGGCAAGCTGTAGTTAGGTTTCAGCACATGCAGTTTTATTATTTACTGTATTTTAATACTGCCTCTCAGTGGTTTACAACGATCACCACAGAATCCTACACTCAGCTCGCCCTCGCCCAACCAGGCTTGATCCTGCTCAGCTTCCAAGATTAGGCAGGATCAGGCACTTCAGGCTATATGGCTCTGTTACCCTCCTGCAAGAGGAGGAAAACATGATCCTAGCAGGAACTCGGCTTGCTCCCATCTCAGTAAAACTACCTTTCATTGTAATGATGGGATGCAGTCCATGAATGATTAGCATGCATGGCTAAACGGGAAGCAACACTCATTATTGTGGGTTTTTCAAGTATTCAGTATTCAAACCACACTTGGAAAAATTTAGGTTCCTAGTACAAGAAGAACTCTGTTGCCCTTAGTGTTGGGGTATTTGCGAAAGCCTTGCAGGTAGTACCTACAAGAAGCCAGCAGCCTTATGGGCCAGCTGGGTGGGCACCCGATTTTCTGCACAGTTTGGTCTCACCCACCTAAACATGAGGCACATGGGATTCCCTCCGATGTTCCGATAAACCAGAAATTGATGGCTTGACTCTAGGAAATGATACATGCAGGGCAAGGAAGAAGCACACAAGCTCAGTCGGCCTGGGTCAGGTTCATTCACATAATGCTGAACATTGGCTTAGCATTAGTATCTGAACCACCTCCGCTACAAAGCTATAAAACACAATTCTCAACATGAGACATCAAAAAAAAGAATAATGTAAAGTAAATTATTTTCTATTTAACATCAAAGCTTGGAAGAGAAATCAGGCTTTTCTGGAGCCCAAAGGGACTCGGGGTTACCCAAAGTCACTTCTTGTGAAGTAATTTCGCAGAAGGAATCCCTATTGATTTCCCATAACCCTAGACTCTACTGCAGTGGGAAGACACTGACTATAAAAGCAACTTAATTGCACAGTCACTGATTTTCGGCTAGACACTTTCAACAGGGAAAAAAAAATCAATACGAGTTGCCCAGCTTATTAAGTCATTGTGGCGACTGAGGTCATTAACTCACAGCACAGGAAAAAGTAAAAGCACTCGCTCGCGTCAGTAAGCATCCATATCTGGCGAACTGCTGTTGCCTCCCATTGAAAGAGAGAGAGAGAAAGCTTTCCGATACACGAGGAGGTCTAAGACAAAGCCGAGGGCCAAGCTAGGCACCTACCTGGGGTGCATAAAACACAACCGAGCCTCTCTTTGCCTTGCAGATGCCTTACAGAATGAGCTGCTGCTACTCAGGAGTAAGGACCCAGAGCAAAGAAGAAAAGCCTCTAAGGAAGGGAGGCAGTAATCCAACGAAGGCCTGCAAGGAGGCTGAGGCCTTAGACACGGCTGGCTGGCTCTCCTCCTGGTTTGGCAGCTGCAGATGGATTTCTCATTGTCTACACCTGGGATTTTCCCCCTCCTACCTCCTGAACAAAAGGATCTTCCAGACCTTCTAAAAGTACTGGTCTCAACAATTTAGAACCACAAAAAGAAAAAACTGATTCTTGAAATCGTTCTATGATGTTATGCATTTTTGTAACCAACAAAATACTTATAAATATGGTTATATGCATGTCTGCGAACTTACTCTGAATTGCTGAACAAAGGTATATAAATAAATTTAATGTCGGACAAGCCAAAGAATTCACAACCAGGACCAGAACAGGTAATGGATATTGTCACAAAAAGACTATGACCTTAAGTTCTGCTTAGATATAGAGCGGTATACTATACTGTAAATAAAAATAAACAGGCTGGTCAAAAGCTTTTGGAAACAGGCGCATTTCTGCCAAACAGCTAAAAGCCAAGAAAAATGAGAAGAGCAAGGGATTTCTGAAAAACCACTGCCACAACTGGAAAAAAACCCTGCTCTTTAAAAGGGGAGACTTCTTTGTTCCATGGTTATTTCCATAAAGTATTTCAAAAGTCCGCATGTTTCCCACGGTCAAACAAGTTTTGTAGATTTTTTCGAACAATACCAATACCAAACAATACCAAAAATTAGTGGGATGGACACAAATGCCACAGAGCAAAAGTTATCTTTGAAAACCATCTCCAGGTCTCAAACGATAGCTCTTTCTCAGTCATCAGCCTCAGGCGTCTTCTGCATAAACCACACTGGCTACTTTGGATACAGGACACAACCACACACGGAAGGGCTTGCGGTTCCCTTTCACACAAAGGAATGCGTGGCTCTATCCCACAGCCACAAAGGATGCATCTCCCACAAAGTGTCCCAGGATACATCCTGGGATGTAAGAGCATTTTAACATGAGAGAAACAGCTCAAAGAGGGAGAGAACAGGGAGGCTCAGTTCATACAGCTGCGTTTTCACACTAAATTCATATGCAACAACATAATCTCTCTTTACATTTTGAACCCAGAGCTCTGGTACTTACTATTTTGGGAGAGAAAGGGGGAGGTTTCCCACAGGACACAGTCAATTCCCCACTGTTCTGCTGCTGGTAAACCTCCAAAGCGTCGACAAACTGCACTCCATTGACAAGCCGGTGTCGTTTCCTCACCTGGAAGGAAACAAAGTGTTTTTCACACTTTCTGTGTTGAGGGAAACTCTCACTGCCGGGAGCTGCCTGCTATGGTACCCCCGACACATTGTAAAGGAAAATGAGACATATCGTATGCTGGGGGAAGACAACCACTTCTGGGGGTTGTTTTGGACTTCAGCTCCCAAAAGTCCCTGCCCAACAAGGGCAATACTCTGGAATGCTGGGAGCTGAAGTGCAGAATTTATGAAAATCTGCCTTCGGCCCTCTCCTGTTTGAAGGGACGCAGGGTTCACATGCGAAACAGGTGAGGCCGAGGGGGTCCAAACCGTGTGTCTGAACGGGTTTGAGATTGCACCTGACGTTCCTCAGTGGCTGTGCTTTGAGAACATCAGAACTTAGCTCATACTGTGTTAGAACACGGTCACCGGTCTTCAGCTACTGGGTCATGTGGCTGCTTCACAGCCTGACCTTGGAACAGCAGCATCACCTTCATACAAAAGCTGATCCCCAAATGCCATGTTTTGGCTAAAGCAGGCTCCTACACTAGAAAATTCTGGGACTATCTACACAGATGGGCAGTGACTCCCCAGGGGGGAGAGGAGTCTTTCCCAGCCCCACCTGGGTTGAAATTGGGATCTTGCGCTTGCCCTGCCATTGAACCATGAAGAAGATCAGCAGCAGGGAGTTGGGTGGCTTGCAGAAGGGCTTGTCTTACTAATCTTCTCAAGGAAGAATTCACGACAAGGTTCTGGGGGGTCCCCAAACCACAGATCAAAATCCACTAGCTTAAGCTAATAGGAAAAATGTGGTTATTTCCCCTCCCTTGGTATTTTCTGTACACTCTGGGTAACAGCTGGCCTGCTGAATGATGTTGACATAAAACTAGCAGCCACTCCAGCAGGCTGCATAGAGGAAGACGAGAGGGGAGGAAAACCCATTCTACCAGGGACTACGCAACTTTTTATCCTTCTCTGCCCACAGGGAGAGAATCTTCTTAGATTATAAGCCTATGGGTAAGGACTGCTTTGTTTTACCATTTGCATATAAGCTGCTCCAAGAACCTTTCTGACTGAGAAGCTGAATTTTTAAACTGATTAAAAGTAAAATAGATAAAAATACAAAATTACAAAGGAAAATGTAGACATTCCACCAAAGATCAGGCCGTTTTGAAACTATGGCGTATTCCCAACCTCCTTCACTAGTGGCTGTGTTATATCAATGCTTTCACTACACTAAAACAACTCCCCGGCCAAAGGATAACTCTGGCCCGATATATTCCCCATTGAGGGATCCTTTCTCCAGTGTCCCCCAATGGCACCTTCTGTGAGCTTTTCACACATGCAAGCCAAGCTTTAAATTTAATTGTGCTACCAATGGAATACCAGGGTGATTAACAGACAAAACCATCTTCAATTAGTGGACTGCAGTAATATAAAGAGCTTTCATTTTAACATGTAAAAGAAATTCTTGTTTTGTTTGTTTAATAACAGGCTTCTGTGTGAGGAACAGCAAAAATGGAAAGAACCAGTATAAAGCTGAGACCCTACCCAGCTAATCGGATGGAGAATTAAATGGCTTTTTTGATGAGGCATGGATTCAATTTACTGACCGCAGACTTTGCTCACCTGCTCCTCCGTTTCTAGTGAACGAATCCTTTTCCTATCGACTTTAAAATCATCAGCTTCCTCTTCATGTGAAGATGCCTGTTTTTTGGCAGACAGCTTGGAAGCGAGTGTGCTTTTCGGGATGTCCTCTGCAACAGCAACATATGAAGTACATGTTATCACAGGAGAAGTGTTCTTTCACCCGAGAAGTTCCTTATTCAATAGAACAATATAGTGGACACTGAAGAAGCGGGAACAACCATCTAAGGAGAAACAGAGCCTGACAGAGAGAATGTGCTGTGATCGAAGAAGCAGCCCCGAATAAGCTGTACTTAAGTTGCTCTCAATCGGTCAAAGAGGAAAACCTAATAGCTAATTGCACTTGTTCTAATCCAGAATGCGCCTACGTGAGTTCTGAATCCAACTCCTTTCAAGTCAGATCTGTGGGTACAACGATCCACCGTCTCCACTGAGAGGCAGCTCTTTGTGCATGTTCAAGTCCCTGAACATCTCAAGAATCACTCAGTGGGGGAGGGGGCTCAGCCTGGTGTCTACCCTTCCTGTGCATCTTCACCAGTCCGCCTGCTTAAGGCCAGGAATCCAGCCCGTGACGGCCACCCCGGGAAGACATCCCAAGAGCACTGTGGAAATTACTGGTTTTGCTCGCCACGGCTCCACGGCTTGTGTGCGCCACTGCTCCCGTGCTGGCGGAGGAGGGGGAGGCACCATGGTCCCCCCCTGCCTTGCTCTGGCCCGGGGCCACGAGTTCCGCATGGCACCCACACCGGCAAGGCAGCGATGTCTTCAGCTTCTTACATTCCTTCGAGGCCGGCAAGTCATCCAGCGGCTTTTCTGAAGTGCAAAGAAGAGAAATGCGCTTATTAAAATGCTGCTGGTGTCTGGGAGATCTGGGGGATCCTCAGAGCTGGGGGATCCCTGTGCTGGGTGCTTCCTTCTCCTCCCCTGGCCTGAGGAAATATAGGAACCCGGGGAGCTCCCTGACACAGGGTGAGGCCACTGGCCCATCAACCGTCTGCTGCTGACACTGGCCGGCAGTGGCCCTCTGGCCACGGACCTGCTGCCTGCAAAGCCGAAGCGCCACCTCTGGGCCGCAGCCCCGTCTCCAAGGCTTTGGCCGTGGCTGTTGTGCCACCAACACCCCCCCCCTGAGCTGTGTTGCTGCCGCCCTTGGCCTGCTGTAATTTAAGGTTGCCTTGTCCACTGACAATTTCCTAAGATAGAATCTACAAAACGCCTTTAAGACAGTCGTCAGGGACTCTGACCCTGGCTGGTCTAAAGGTTAGCTTGGCTGGCCGAGAGAGACAAGGAGCCACCAGCAAGATCCCAAAAGACAAAAGTTCTTTATTGGAGCGTGCATGCGGCAACACAAAGGAGAGCCTCCCCTTCCATAGGAGGCCAGCACAAGCCAATTGCAAGCCAGATGTTTTTCTACATTTGAAACATTAACGTACAGACAGGGATAAAATACGGAACATATTAAGTAATATATATATATGATTATAAATAATTTTATAATGAATAATATAATTTATAATAGTATCTTATGATATATATTTTAATAATTATATATGTATTATCTATAGCAGCAAATTTTATTAAAACATTAAAGGCAGGAAATATAAAGGGAGTGTTATATTTGTATTTTGGGTTTCTTCACAAAATGTATGGAGATAAAATTCATAGATATGAAAAAAAATCTATAAACAGGGCAAAATGACCAATGATTTGCTGTTAAAGGCATAAACTTTCTACCAGCTCAGACCACAGCTCCTTCCTCCTTAGTTTTATCTACAGATCGACAACTCTCGACGTCTGCAAACATGGGTCTCTCCAGGCCTCCCTTAGAGATGCCAGGGGTGGAATCTGGGACCATCTGCTTGTACTCTGCCACTGACCTATGGCCCTTCCGCTCTGAAGGAGGCAAGGAGAGCGCCCACTCCCAAACAGGTGTCTGAACAAAAAAGTTTACTATGTACAGCGCATCACGGAGAGACAGAGAAAGCTGCCCCCCCCACCCATTCTCCTGCCCAGCTATTAAATAGTGCAAGAGCGCCCCCTTCCTCTGCATTCTACTGATGCCGCTCTGATTTCTCGGTATCACCGTCATAAAACAGGCACACCTTACACCCTTCAGCAAAACAACCAATCAGATACAAAACCATCTGTGAGTGAGTGAGTGAGTGAGAGAGAGAGAGAGAGAGAGAGAGAGAGAGCGCGAGCATGCGAGCAAGCAGACTATCTGAATATAGACAGATATAGCCCACGCAACTTGTTCCTGGGAACTTCTGGGATGACTTACTGGTCGTTCCAGCATTCATTACATCAACAGGTAATGGCACAAAAATCGCCCTTCTCAGTGGAAGCACCCACTCTTTGCGACACTTAAAACATCAAAACATAGAAACTGAGTGAGTTAGAAGGAGCCTCCCGGGCCATCTAGTCTGACCCCTGGGGCTCCAGCCGGCTCCGCTCATGGGTCCAAGAGGCAGAAACCACGGCAAGTTTTAAGAATGATCCCCATGACTGGAAGTGGGACACTGCAAAATGGCTCACCACAGAATGCCTGCTGCCACGCCAGTACGGAGCAGAGCAGTGCCAAGCTTTTCCCGCTTCCGGTAGGACTTTCCAACAGGCAGTGCTGCTTGGAGTTCAGCCCCCTCACAATCTGTGAAAAACAAATACATCCAGTTAGCCCAGGAGACCACGTGCCCGGTTTTCCACTCTAACCAGAGTGGAAGGGGCTTTTCTCAGTTGGAAGGTCCCAGACAAGAATGCTGGGGGCTGGGGGTGCTCATCTCACTCAGACGCAGGCACGTGGCTTCTCTCACCTGCCCACTGGGGAGCAAGCCAAGCCCTGGAGAACACTGCCACACCTTGGTGCAGTGGCTCCGTGGTAAGTCAGGAGAAGAGGCCTTTGCAGGCCAGGTGGAAGGCAAGGCCAGCCAAATGCATCCTGTAAGGTGCAGATTCCAGCTGCTGTTACTACTTCTAACATAACAACAACACTAAAGGAAGCATCTCTGCAGCTTCACCAAAGCGAGAGAGAGTGCTTGAGCTCCAGACAGGAGGAGGCCTATTCCCACAGCTCTTAACAAAGGTTCCGCCACACTATGTCCAAACCGGAGTAATGCTTGTAACAGAGATAAGAAATTGTTTTAAATTCCATTCTCTGTTACCTAAGGGTTTCTAATGTTGCATTTGATAAGCAGCGAAAGCTCCAACCCACCACAAAACAAAAAGAAAAGCAGAGACGAAGTACCCAGGAAGATGGAAACGCCTGGCTTCTTTGGTTTTAACTGCAGTACTTCACTGTACCAGTTTCATAAACAAATAATGCTACATCTGGCTTCTTGACACAACTTACAGCGTTCATCATGGCCAGCTGTGAAGGGTAAGCTTTGCAAGGGAATGGGATTCTCACACCCCCAATGGTGTATTCCGATGTCGATGAAGCCATTGTTCCTTTTACTGTTGAAATTTTACACCTGCAAGAGCGGGCAACAGGAAGGAAAGCCATTTTAAATGAAGCATATTAGTTATGCAACAGCTACTACAGCACCATGAGAAAAAGCACACAAAACTAACTTAATACAGGGCTAATATGTTAGTAATAGAAATGTTATAATAATAATAATATTGGTCTACCTTGCAGGGTTATGGTAAGGATTGCAATTTTATTTAGCTAGTTTATTTCTGGTTTTTACCCTCTTTTAGGATAAATGCAGTGTGCAAACAGATAAATGGAATTTACAAAGCAATTCTAAACCTAGGGTCCAATCCTCAGCATGTTAAAAAGAAAATAAAGGCATTCAGCTTCCCATAGTATGAATTGTAGGGCTTCAGATTGAAAGATCTAAATATTATTATTTTGCATCTTTATTTTTACTCTATTATTATCTAGTATTTTGTAGCATGTTATTATTTTTTAAACGCAGTTTCTAAATTCTGTTTTTTAAAGTTTCTTGTTTCTATTTCTAGAATTGGGAGTTCGGCTTGATTGTGGTATTATTATTAGGTAAGCCATGTTAACATGTGCATTTAACATAGTAAAGAAACACAAAAAAATGTGAGCATAAAGCCACTTATTACAAAACATACATATATACAGAAATTATGTTTTTCATATATATTTTTATTTTGTTGCCACAATTTTACTAAATTAGTACCAGCTTTTTATAGGTTCCAACCCATGAATTCACTCCATTTCTATAAAGCCCAACAGCTAATGTTCTCTCAGTGATTGACAAAGATTAAATCCTTTAAAGTAATTTATAAAAAAAAATATAGCTACTAATAATTTGTTAAAAAATCTGAACAGTCTGAGTTGCACTTAAACTCTGAATTAGAAATGGAAAGTATCTTATTGTCCATTTAAGTAAAGAAATAGCACAGCACCTTGAACAAACAGATAGCAAAGAATGTTCTAGAATAACCTCCCAAAATGTTGTATGTATCAGACTATTGTATGTAGGAATTCCATACTGGAGTCAAACACATAATTTTAACAAGTTGGAACAGATTTATATATATTTTAAATATTACTTTACTACGAATTGTTTATAGAAAAGAACTTAAACTTTACGGTTAAGGTAACTTTTCAGTGGAGCTTCGACATTTACCCCCCAACTCAACCTTATCCTCAACAACCGAGGAAGGCAGGCCTGGGTTCGAGCCCCGCTCAGCCATGCAGCCAAGTGGGCGTCTTCGGCCCAGCCTCGCCCCCAGCCTCCCTCGCAGGGTTGTTGTTGCAGGGCTGGGACTGAGGCCACGAAGAGTTCTGTAGGACGCTTCGAATTTTTTTTAGGCGGAGGGATATAAAGCTGATAAATCTGAATAAATCACGTTCGGGGGGGGGGGGCATTTTACCAGCGCCTGGGCGAACGAGCTTTTTCTCTGCAAGAGAAGGGGCGGCCACGAAGCCTGCGCCGAGAGTGCCGCCGCTCCGGCTGGGGGCCGGCCGGGAAGGCCGGGGGGTTCCGCGCCCCCGACCCGCCGCGAAGGGGCCCGGCCCGCGAAGCGCCCCACGCCGCGCTTACCTCTCCGGCGTCTCCTTCCCGCCACACTCCCCACGCCCCTTCTGCGCCCGGCCCCGTCCGGCGCGGCAGCCAATCAACAGCGAGCCGGAAGCGCCGGAAAGCCATTCAGCAGCCGCGGAAGGCTCAAGGCCCGCCCACATTTCGTCCTCAGCGCCGCCGCCGTTATAGGTTCTTTCTTCCAGCCACTGCTGAGCGCCGCTTCCGGGTTCTTGCCGTTGCCTAGGAAACCGCCGCTTCGGGCGGCCTCAACGCGCTTTCCCCAACCTGGCGCCCTCCAAATGTAGGGGAGGGCTACAATTCCCAGCATCCCCCTGCGAGCGGCTTGTTGTTGTAGGTGGCAATTGGGCCAGGTCGCTTTCAATGGATGTCAGAGGGAAAGCTGTTGATTTGTTTATATCCCACCTCTTTTTCCTCTTGTGAAGAACCCAAGACAGCTCTTCCTCTCCATTTTATTCTCACAATAACCCTGTGAGGTAGACCAGGCTGAGACTCGGTGTCTGGAACAGACACACGGGGCTTCATGGACCAGCGTGGACTCAAACACAGATTCCCCATTGCAATAAATTATTCTCACCAAATCCCAGTCCAACACTCTTAACCACTACACCATCCTGGATCCCTACTTTTTCCCTTATATATTTTTATTTAATTGAACAAAAGGTATTTCCCCAACTATCCCACTACAGGGATTAATTACCAATGGTGGGATTTTATGATGCAGTCAGATCCTGCTCCTGGTAACAGGTAATGGAAAATGAATATGTACCTTGCATCTATTTAAGCTTTGACATACTTACTGAGAAACACTATTATCTTTAAGGCACCACAAGTCTCTTTGTTTTGCTGCATCCAACAGCTATGCCTGCGAAGCGATTTCGTTTGGCTACTTCAGTATAATACTATCGAGACTGAAAACAAGCAAGTTATTTCCACCCTGGCAAGTGGAGGAACAGGATCTTGCTAGACAATGTCTGATGCATCAATCACACGACACGGCAAACTCAAAATTTCAGCTATACATTCTGCAGAACCCCTTTTCTGCACACCAATCTACGTGAGGCTCCCCCTTCCTAAGTTAACCCTCTCACTATGGCCCTTTGCTTTGTGTTAGGATATCCCATGAGTACTCCATAACATCACATAGCATAGGTATCAGCTCCTCGAGGTTTCTTTCCTAAAGGATTTTGCACTTCCACAAACATTGGTGCTTCCAAAGCCCGCTTATGCTTCCCACTTGTGATGCTGTTTTGACTACATACAGATCCGCACCTCAACCCTGAAATCAGTAGGAGGATGTAGTATATACGCCACACAAAAAGAAGGCTGAACCATCAAATTGTAGAAACATTTATCAGAAACATCATTTCCACTGGGCCCCATTGCCCCAGCTCAGACAATACGGCAACCCGCACTCAAAGGCTGACTATGGGTTGAAGGTAGGCTGTTGCTGAACCACGGATCATTCCAGAAACAAGGGTTATTGTGTTGTCTGAATCCACCCTAACGGATAGTGCTTTGTTAGCCATGAACTACCACAGTGTTGGGTTGTGAACTGTGGGTTGTTCGTGATTAACAATGCATGTGTGGGGGGGGGGAGGTTATTGCAGGGGGTTCAGCCAGCACATGGTTCAGCGATAACGCACTCTCAACCTCTGTTGTGTCATCTGAACCCAACCACTGAAATAAAACAGTCTATAAAAATATTACAGCTTAAGAAACCTGAAGACATGCAAATATATATGCATCTTCCATCGGTGTCTGTGAGAAACCAAGCCACTAGAGTATACGAAGATATAAAGATGCACACTCTATTGGTTTTGATGGTACTTGTGGTAAGAAAGCAATGCTGGCAGAGACCACGGAACAAAAGGTATCTCTGAAGAGACTTGTGAGGATCAACCTGGCAGTCTGAGTATAGCATCAAAACAACCATTTTTCAAAGAAAAACAAGGAGCAGTGCTCAGTCCTTGGGTAGTTTAAGCTCTCAGGCCTCCGTGTACTGATTCTCACCTTTAAAATTAAACCTAAACCCTTTAATAATAATATACTGAGGAGGAGCTGCTACAAGACTGTTTGCATGTTATTGTGCAATAAATCATATATGCACACACCAACTCAGAAAACCTGCAGAGATACTAACAGACTGTGATTTGAGCAGAAGGGGAAGAGAGTGTTTAAAAATAACCTGGGAGAGCCATTTTCCTAAAAATAAAAAAAAAATGCAAAATTGCCAAAGCAAAACACAACTGGATCATGAAGCAATTAACCTTTCCTCTAAAACTTTTGCTAGGACTAAAAATTGCAAATTTGTGTGTCTTGCTCACAAAATAATTGACTCCCAAAGTCACTTGGGTACTTCAGGCTAGTATGTGTGTCCCAATTTCCAGCAGGAATGTCAGTTTCAGAATGCCCTGGGTTGCTTTATGTTCGCTAGTTGCTTTTCCTTGCACCTATTCTGAATAACGGGTGCTAGGTGGAGAGGTTAAAAACCAACTTGTCAACTCAGCTTTCTGCAAGCTGATGTCAATCTATCTTTTAAAAAATGGATTTGAAAAGCAGCAGCGTTTCAGTAACAATAGCACTCAATTTGTAGGAAAAAGAAGTTCTCCATTAGTTTAGTACTGCAGCTTCAGGGGAAATTTGACAGGGGTCCCTTGTGGAAGAGAAACAGGCAGCCCCATATGTGGAGTACAGGGCCTGGATCCTAACTAGCTGCTGAACCTCCTTAGCGGAGCATCACAAGGGAACTTTCTCGGCAACAGCCAACCATCCTTGGAGCCAGCTGCATTGCCCTAGCTTCTCCTCCAACCTCCTTCCGTTCTGATACTTTCCAACATCTACTTGGTCTTTTTTCCAGCCTCCTCCCAAGTTTGTTTCATGGGCCAAAGGCCATTTCCAGAGCGTTCCAACTGAACACAGTATTTCACACAGATTTCTGCTGGTGGTCCACCTTCCACCAAGACGCAGCAGGGGTGTCCAAGACACTGTAAGGAAAAAATACCAGCCAGTCGCTTCTCCAAAGGTTGTACGAAACACATATTTGGTCATTGTTTGTGAATCCCTCACTTCAAAAGCCACCAGATAGAGGAGTTCCTCAGAGAAGAAGCGACATCATGGCCTCTGCAGCCTTCTAAAAATACTTGGATGCTTTCGCTGAAAGTGGCATAGTTTCTTTCACCCACAAAGGTTGCCTGAAATCCACAGAGATGAAAAATACACTGTTTGTTCCAAGCCAATTCTTTGCTGGATGATAACCAGTCCATCTTCTCCTTGGCATTCGCCAACCAGAACTCAAACTTGGCGAGAGTTCTTCTGCTTCAGGCAGGCTTAAACTCCACTCACGCTCATGTTGATTATTTCGATGAATGTGTTTTCAATACAGCGGCACAGATGGACGTTGGGGTCCGTGCTGCCGACATCTCCTGCACTGTTCTTAAAAGCTGGCAGTTTTGGAAGTCTTGCCCATTCATACGGCTTCTCTTTCAGTTGCTGGAGACCTACGGATAAACCAAGGCCAAACACAATGGAAAGAGCAGTAAAGGTTAAAGACGGAACTAGGAACGCTTTTGTGCTTTGGGGCAGTAAGAGATGGGGGCAGCAGCTCGGCGGAAGAATGTATGATCGATAGCCAGAAAAGCCGCAGATTCAGCTCCTGTTAGAAATGGTTCGGCCGTTGATAGACGGGACTTTTTCTAGTGGCAGCACTGGAAAAGAGTAAGCAAAGGACGAGCAAAGGGTCTCCAGATGTGGTAAGACTTCAACTCTCGACACTTCTCCCCATCAGTGATGCTGGGAGGAGCTTTTGGGAGTTGAAATGCAGAACACAGGGAAATTAATTTCTTCCCATGCTTGCTGTCAACAACACTGGGACAGATGGAGGTGCTTTGGACTGGCCGGCGGGTTTTGCTTACCGGGCAGCACAAAAATGTAATCAGTCAACCAAGCATCTGACTTGGTAGGAAGATGAGTTTTGTAAGAAAGATGCTGAACTGGGCAATGCAAATGCTGCAACAGAAAAGCGGAATGTAGCCGTTTTGGGTTGCAATCGTGGTCAATCGCCCAGAGCGCTTTGGCTGCCAGACATGATGGAAATGCAAGAAATGAAATGAAAACAACATGAAATTCTATTGTACTGTGTGTAAATCATTAAAATTAACGAGAGTTGCATCATTTCTCATATTTTGAATAACGTACTGTGCTTCTGTTGGCTGTGGGTAAGAGCAACCTTGCCCCTGACCACCAAATCTTACTTTGATGCTTTAGATTTTAGGTATGCATATACATCTAAGTGTATCTTTGCCACTGTGAGCCCAGGAACCTGAGCAGCATTCAAACGCAGCAGTGAAATCCATAGGAAGCAAGATTCTCTGGCTAATACCATGTTCTTTTTTCTGTTTGTTTTTTCCATGCTCCTTCTCACAACATACATGCAAAGATCACCGGGGAAATGCTGTATTTTACGGTGTTTAAATGAAATTTGGATGTTGTATGATACTGATGTGTTGCAGTCACCTTCGAAGGGTGGAAATCAGGAAAATAGGGTGGGAAATAAAGTACCATGGATCTCAGTGAATCATATTTTTCTTAGGTCGACAGGTAACAGAACCTGCTCACCCTTGCCCAAATTTCACTGTGTCTAAGAGCACACAGTGTTATCTTTGATTTATACCACCATTGCTTCCTAAATCTGCATAAAATTTATCTAGTGCTGTAAGCCGCCCCGAGGCTTCGGCGAATGGGGCGGCATAAAAATGTTTTAATAAATAAATAAATAAATAAATATAAATAAATAAAAGAAGCCCAAAGACACGCCAACGCAGCAACATCGTGGGTCAAGGTTAGTACAGGTAAGAGCCTTTTGCTGGTGGAATGCTGGTAACAGAAGAGCGAGAGATGGATTTGAAATAGCAAATGAGCTTGGCAGATCCCCTAGTCTCTGCCAGGAGCTGGTGCTGCCAGGGCAGGACTTTGGGGCAGGTGTCCAGGGCCCAGCTTGGCAGAATGAGCAAGAGGGACCCCATCTGCAGCAGAGAATTATGCTGTGTTGCAGTTATATGAAATAATACAGACTGTCAAGAAAGCAGCCCCCACAGCTGCTCTGAAGATGCCTAAGCCCAGAGCCTAAAAGCGACCAACAGTGTAATGTCTCCAGGTCTCAGCCGTGCCAGAGGAAGACGCCGGCACGTTCCCGCAGAAGTCAGAGCAAAGAGCCCCTGAGAACTGGCAGCCAGACACCCACAGAAGACTCCCTCTCCACCAGCTCCCACGTAATCACAGCAGAAGACAGGATCATGACGAACTCTGAAGACGTCCCCGCTTCCTCCTACACGCCCGAGACAGGTACTTACGTGTAATGACAGGGTCGAAATCCCGGGTCTCTGTGGCGACGTCGGAGGCACAGACTTGCCCGATCTGGATGAGCAGGGAGATGATGTCCTCGTACAGCGGAGGGAAGGCTTGGCAGAAGGATACCAGGCAGGGCAGGGTGGGCATGAAGAAGGCGTAGCGCTTGGCCTCGGTCAGCACTGGGGAGGCAACGGCAGTCCGTGAAAGGAACCGCACAGGGATTTTAACCGCAAGCTCTACGCTGCATTCTTCGTACGTGCGACAGTTTTCCCGCGGGGCTCCTCGTGCGCCTAACCATCCGACAAGGAAACATGTCTGCGCTCCCCTATTTTTGGAAGGGGTCCTTGGGTGAGCATGTTGAGAGAATCAAGCGTTTTGTGGAAATCCTCTGTACATGCTTGGGCATGCTGCCTGGGGGACGATGGAAGAGGTAGGCCTTTCCGTGGTCTAAACCCACATAGAGCTAGTGTGGTGTAGTGGTTAAGAGCGTGGGACTGGGACTCAGACAACCTGGGTCGGCCATGGAGCCCACTGGGTGATTCTGGGCCACTCACAGACTCTCAGCCCAGCCTACCTCACAGGGTTGTTGTTGTGGGGATAAGATGGAGGAGGAGAATCATGTAAGCTGCCTTGAGTCCTTTGAGGAAAAAGGCAGGATATAAATCGAAAAATAAAATAAAATAAATAAATAAACAGAAGTGTGCCTTAAGTCTCTGTTAAGTCACAAGATTTGTTATCATGAGTCCCCATGAGAGCACCTCCTGGGAGAATGCAGGAGAGAAGAAACCAGAGCCGCTGCTCCTAGCTCTTCGCCCCCTGCCTGCTGCAGCCTGGTTACAGGAAGGCCGTGTGTGAGAATTTCTTTTCTGACTGCAACCCCCAGCCCCCAGAGGGCCACCAAGTCCCACTTACCAGTCAGCAGCGTCCCCATGACGTTGATAGCCAAACGGGCCACACTGAGTGACTTTGGAAGCGCATACTGAATGCACAGATGGGAAAGCAGCTGGATAGCAAAAATCTGGAATGTGAGGGACAAAAGAAAGGAAGAGAAATAAAACTCAGATGCAAAAACAGCATTGGCAAATTATTGTTCCTAAATTGTGTTTTAGTTAAAGCTATTCCCAGGGATGGGTTTATTCCAGACTAAAATTCCAGAGGGGCTGTGGCACAATTAGGTGGCATACAGATGTTTTAAAGAAATAGGGAGGGAGGAGACAGGGGGGGTTTCCTATGACCTTCAAGTGACCTGGAGGGTGGCAGGGGAGGAAGGAGACGCCCGCTGCCACTCGCTGTACCTGCTTCTCCAATTCGGGCTGGGCAATCAGCTCAGGAATGAAGTCCAGGCAGATGTGCATAGAGGGGATGCCGGCCACCGTCAGAGGGAGCAGCTCACACGGATAGCCCTGTCGAAGCAGAAGGGAGCCGCGGATGAAGGGGGCGGCCACCTGGGCTCGTCTCAGGCCCCAGGGAGGCGCACGGACCTACGCTCGCCGCACCCCGGCCCCACACTGGGTCCCACACGGCCACTCACTCTCCCGACCCCATCCCCTCCAGAACGGGGCCCAAGGCGTCCCCACCCCACGGGGGCGAGCGCAGCCGAGCTTGGACGACGCTGCGAAACGCTTCCAGGGGCAACACGTGGTTCGACCCCAGCCTGCCCCGCTCAACCCGCGGCCACGCTGCCGAGCCGTCAGCCCGCGGCCGCGGAGGCCCCGCCCACCGACCTGGAAGTGGACCAGCTTGGCGATGTTGGGGTCGGCGATGAACATCTGGTGCAGCAGGCAGCAGATGAGGCACTGCACCTCGCGCAGGTTGCACAGCAGGCTGTCCTCCTCCTCCTCGCCGCTCCCCCGCTCCTCCTCGTCCTCCTCCTGGGTCAGGTCTCTTCGCCAGGGACTAGAACCCTGTGCGCTCCTCAGCGGCCTGTCAGAGGGGCCGCCCTGGCACTTCTCCTCTTCCACCGGCAAACAGATTTCAAGCAGGATCTGGATGGCAGCGCTATCCTGGGGGGGGGGTGTCAGTGGAGGGGAGGCCGAACACGGTTTCTTTTAATTACCCTTGAAAACCTGGAGCCGCACTGTCTGAAGGACCAGCACCCCGTGTGAGCATGTCGGCTGGGGACAGTGGGCCCTGCTCCCCAGCTCCCCAGAGCGGGGCCTTTTCAGCAGTGGCCCCCAAATGGGGAAATGCCGTCCCTAGTGGGGTCCACCCGGCACCTGCTCTGTGGACTCTGCGGCTGCTCCCGCCTGGAGCACAAGCCCGCGCCACTACCTGGGCAGCCAGCAGCGCGTTCTTCAGCTCCTCCCGCGTCACGTCCACGGCCTCCAGGCCCATCACGCTGTTCTGGGAGGGGCGGATGTCTTGGTCGGCGGTCTCCTTGAGGTGGGCGCTCAGGTAGGCTTTGGATGCAAGGAGGTACCCGTTCAGCATGTGCAGGGTGATGTCCATCAGAGGGGGACACCTGAGGTGAGGGAAGAGGGAGCAGAGCTGGTCACACCGAGCTGGGAAGAGCTGAATTCTGAACTGTGCATCAAGCCAGTGAAGCGGCCAACCAGGGCCCGTATCCTCTGTCTGCAACCTGCCCATATCCTATTAGCTATCCTGCTGTGTCCTGAAATTTCAGCGGGCATTGCTCACGCCTTCACAAATAGATCTCAGGACCCTATGGGCTAGACACTTTAAAATTTAAAGAATAAATTAAGCAAAGCAAGTGCAAAAGCAGAAAATCCAGGCCAAAGACCACTGTCGACATATTTTTCCTGTAAGAACTGTGGCATGTACACAGGCTGGATCACCTTTGGGAGCGAGTGACTGAGGCCACGACTAGGAAAGGTTCCCAGAGAAAAGGCCGCTTTACCTATGGACTCTCGGGTCGCATCTCAACACTGTGAGAGGGTCGATCATCAAGTCCTTCTGGGTGTACTTTTGCTGCCTCGTCATCTTGACCGACGGCTGCAAGGCGTTCGCTGTCATCACCCACAACCTGAAGAAAGGCAGAGCTGAGAGGCCCAGTCCTGTTCCCTGGAGGTCCCCAAACCAATTAGCAGCCAAGTCCATTCTGGCAAACAAACCAAGGGGCAGGGCAGGACCTGCTGGAGTCTCCACTCATGCTTAACGAATAATTATACATTACAAAGCGACTCGTCTCCCAAGACTCAATAACCCACACTCAGGGGTTGAGTACAGGTTGCTGTTGAAACAGGGGTTAGTGTGCTGTCGGAAGCCAGCTGTATGCACAAGCTATGTACGAGGAGAAACCATGATTTGGGTTGTGGGTTGTGAATGATGGGCTGCTCACCATGTTTTATTATCTAGGGGTGAACTCAAGACAACTTGGCTTCAACTACCAGCAGTTCAATGCCAGTCCTGTGCTGTCCGAGCCTGGTCAGAATGTGACTAGTCAGAAGCCTAGAATGTGGCTTGTTCACCATCGACAACCCAGTGTTCATAATCCAACAAAAAGCAGAGACCCCTTCTGTGGGTGGCTTGTGGCTGACAAGCCATGATTTGGCAGAGTTGGCGGGGTTCAGATCATACAGCAACCCGCAATAACGACCAAGGGTTCAAGTGACAGGCCACACTCAACCCCGAGCCACGTGGAGCTGCTGACACAGAGGCCCAGCAAGGCCCCAGAAAAGGGCAGCTCCATACCTTCGAGGCATGACTGTGTTCAGGGTCATCCAAAGCCGATTGACCATCTGAAGGACCCGACGAGGGACCCCAGGGTAGAGCAGCTGGTTCATGTTGGACGCCAGAGCCTCTGCAAAAGGGATCAGCTCTCCAGCCGAGAGGCACGTCAAATGCTCCAGGACCTGCAGCACCTTAGTGTGGCTTCCCTGCAGTGCGGAAAATGCTAGGGATTTAAAAAAAACAAAACGAAACAAAGATGGTGTTCCAATTCATTCAAAGAAGTCGGTTAGACAGAGCAAGGGGTGGAAGCCAGTGGCCATCTAGATGTTGCTGGACTACCGCTTCCACCGTCCCCAGCCTTTCATCATGACTGGTGCTGATGGGAGGTGGAGTTCGACGACATCTTGAGGACAACCAGTTCATCGGCTCCAGTGCAGAGGATCCACCCCTTCCTTTGCCTCCATCCCCAAGAAATTCAACCGATGCCGAGTTTCTTATTGGGCAAGTGCCAGGCTAGAGCCTCGGTCCCTGTCTTCCTTAAGCTTTTGGAAAACCCATTTTCCAGGCATTACCAACACTGACTCCTTGCTCACAACAAATGGTGTTTTAAAACAGAGTCAGAGCAGGAATTGCGAGATTTAAAGCATGCCTTCTACCCTCGTGCAGCACACACGGGTCTCCTCTCCATCCCATCCTCACAACAACCCTGTGAGGATGCTCAGGCTAAGGATCCGGGACTGGCCCAGAGACGCCCACTGAACCAGAGTGGCGTGGCCAAACAGGGATGAGGACTCCCTGGCCGCCGGACCACTTGTGTGCCGTTTTCTTTCCCTTTCTGGCACCCTGTTTCGTGGCGGTCGCCCTGTGTGGGTGATTATTCATTTTATTTTGATTCTGTGCAGCACCCCAGGCACTCTGGGCTGTGTGGGGGTTAATAAACGGTCCCAGTGCCCTTGCCAAGGGGAAGGACGTCCTATTTATTTATATTATTTTATGTAAAATATTTATATCCTGCCCTATATGCAAAAGCGTCTCAGGGCGGCTTTCAAAACTCAAAACAAACAACCCAACGATTATCAATCATGAAAAATGGGCACGAAGCCAACAAAAACATTTCACAAATGAAAACAGAATCAAAACGGAATCGAAAGCAAAAACAGGAGGAAACTCAAAATGTGGCTGTGAATCGTTAAAACCAGATTAAAATTCCTGACCTTTAAAATGGGGGGCAGAGGAGGAGGTTTTCCCCGGCGCCGAAAAGAAGATCAGGTCGGCGCCAGGCGAGCCTCCCTGGGGAGGCGACCCTACCCTCTCGGAGCTGCTCGGGAGAGTGCTTCTTGGCCGCGCTGGTGAGCAGCATCCGGCGCAGCAAGGCGTCCGTGCCCGTGATGTGCTCCTCGCAGATCCAGTCGTCCACGATGCAAAGGTGAGGGTAGTTCGTGGCCAGGAGGCGCAGAAGTGAGGAATGCAAGCCTTCGAGGGGTCAAGAGAGATTTCCCGTTATGAGCAAATGAATTTGGATCTGCTGGTTACTCATTACGCAAAGCTACGCCGTGCCCGGCGAGAGGGGCGCTCAGGACAGCGAGCGACAGAATCTTCGAGGGCCGTGGAAGTTGAACACACAATATTTTATATTGTATGTTTGTATTTTATTCTAATGTTTACATTTTTAATTTATTTATTGTTGTAAGCCGCCCCGAGGCTTTGGCGAATGGGGCGGCATAAAAATGTTTTAATAAATAAATAAATAACAAGAGGTGGATGGGAAACGAGCAAAATAGAAACACTGGCGCACAGTAAAAGCACCAGCAGCGTGGTAGACGCACTGAGGGAGGGGCCCACGGAGGACGTCTCGCCCCAGGGCCTTCCCAGACTGGGAGTTTTGCTCCCAGGGCGTCCTGCACCAGGAGGATTCTGCTCCAAACTGGAGCACTTCTTTTCCAAACGGCGACACACGCTCCCGGAACGTACCACCCAGTTCCTGCTGCAGTCCTTGTGCCTGTCGGATGAGGTGCTTGATTGGGATCTGGTCCATCAGTGCAGAGGAGTAAGACTTGGGCTTTCTCTGCATGGCAGCTGAATGAGAGAGAGAAGAAAGGTGAGCTGAAAACTGACCAGAGCTGCCCTCAGTCCCACGACGACTGCATTACCCGGGAGAGGAAATTTCGGTCCTCGAGTCCAATCCCCGCTCGAGGCCGATTACAGCGTCCCTGGCAGGGGGCTGCCCTGCCCCTGCTTGAGGACCTCCTGCAAAGAGGGGCACACTGCCTTCCAAGGCAGCTGGCTCCACTGTCTAGCTCCTCCGACCCTTAGGAGGTTTTCCTGGCATTCACCCAAAACACGCCTTCCTGCAACGTAATCCCATCACGGCAGGTCCTGCTGCCTTGGATGGTGATAAGCAGCCGGCAGCCCTCTTCCGTGCCGTGTCCCCTCGGGCGCCAGAGAAGTGCCCCTGTACCTCCCCCGTCCTTCTCTCCTCAAGGCCAAGCAGTTCTTCAGTCTTCCCCCACGGGACCTAGATTCTAGTCTGCGCTTCGGTGCAAGCGCACTTCTTCAATTATTATTTGCCGCCTCGAGCTTGATAAAAATGGAGAGCTGGTGCGACCAAGCGGCCAGAGTGTTGGCCTGCAGGAGACCCCGCTCCGTGCCCCCGCTCGGCCATGAAGCGCGCCGGCAGGGCGGACTCTCAGGCTAACCTAGGGCCGTTGTGAGGATAAACTGCCGGAAGAGGAGGACGACGATCTAAGCCAGTTTGGGGGAAAGGGGCAGGAAAAAATGCTGGGATCTAAATGCCCTAAATGAATTTTTAAAACAACAAGGCGCACCCTTTTGCTCAAGGCACGGTCTGACTCACCGAGAGTTTTCGAGCTGGCCAAAATGGCCTCTTCGTAGGACAGAACATAATACAGGACCAGAAGTTGGGCCGTGATTCCGTAGCGCAGCTTCGGACGGGCACTCTCTCCTCCCTACCGATCACAAAGAGAAAGATGCGGAAGAGAGCCCAAGACAAGCATGGGAAGGCGTCTCTTCGCCAGGCCAGGAGAACGGCCCCGTGTATTCCGGCACTGCCTCCCTGGACCAGTGGCTGCTCTCCAAAGTCACTGGAGAGAACAGCACTTTTCCTGTCTCCTGCTAGCTGCTTTTTTTTTTTAATTGGAGATCAAAGTGGGGGTCCTCTACATACAGGGCATCTGCTCTGCCACTAGGTAGTGCCACAATATACTCAATGTGGCAACAGAAGCAGAAGAGGCGGAGAGCAGAGAAGCAGCTGTTAGCTTTCCAGTGAAACTGGCAGGCCTGTGTCATGAACGTCGTCTCTTCCCATCATGCCTAGGGATGGCCTGTGTCGTCTTCCTGCCCAAGACGAGTAACTATGATTAGGCGTAGGGCAAGGTAGGGAAATGTGACACGGGGCTGTTTTTTATCGCTGGTTTGGTACTCAGTTTAATATTTACTTCTAGCCAGAGAGATGGGGGAAAAGAAAGCGGGGAGAAGGCAGAGAGACAGCAAGAATTAGGAGCAAGCCTCATGCCACAAGTTGACAATAAAAGTGGGGTGAAAATGACGGCTCGATCCCAACCTATTAAGCAGAGGGATGGGTTAAAAAGCCCACCAACCGATCCGGCATGAAATACACACACAAACATGCCTAGCATGTTTATATATGTACAAATACCACCAGTTGCACACACAGGATCGCCGCCCCCCCGCCGCCCCCAGCACAGACTCATACCCCAGTTAGTCCTTCAAACACGGTCAGGATTTCCTGCTCGGTGATGGGTTGATTCGTGGCTTCGGGGTTGGATTTCGAGGCGGGCGTCAGGATGGAGTTGATGTAGACATCGATGAGCGGGAGCAGCTGCGGGTGGAGAGGGGTGGAGGTCTGGCACAGCTGCCTGTAAATCCAGTCCTTCGCGGGAAAACGGGAGGAAAGGGAGGAGGTCACATCCTGCGCCAACGGGCTGGAGCCATCACCCTGCGCGCACCTGAGCGGAAAAAGGGCCCGCGGCTCGTGGGCCGGCCGGACCGACGCACAGCCAGCAACGCCCGGCTTCCACCAGCAGCTGAGCTGCACGGCGGCCCGGGATTTCTACCCTTCGGGACACCAGCGAAGGCTTTGCGTGCAACGGCTGAGGGCCTGGTTACCTGAAGGAGCGTCTCCTTGCCTATGTGCCCGCCCACCCCTTCAGATCTGGGGCAGAGGCCCTTCTCTGGGTGCCCTCCCCGAAGGAGATCAGGAGGGTGGCTACCCAGGGAAGGGCCTTCTCTGTGGTGGCACCCCGACTGTGGAATTCGCTCCCCAGAAAGGTTCTCCTGGCACTGGCACTTTCTTCTTTTCAGCGCCAGGCTAAAACCCTTTTAGTCTCCCAGTGTTTTAAGATTTGATTGTTTTAATTGGGGTTTTATTGTTGGTTGGAAATGTTAAGATGCTGTGTTTCGTTTTCTTTTATATTGTCTTATTGTTAAACCTCCCCAAGAGCACGGAAAGGGATGGTCTAGGAAAGTTTAAACAAACTCCTTCCCGCTGCCCCACGCAGAGTTAAACTGTCCATCTTGTAGGGTCGCAGCAGGAATGCATTTCCCTCAAACTGACCCTCTTGCAGGGGGCACTGTGCTCACCTCAAAAGGGGGCTCACCACCCCTTCTCTTGAGTGGGGCCTCGGCCTCTGCCCTCAAGTCCTGTCTTTCTACACAGGCTGGGTGCAACTCAGGCAGGAGGCAATCCCAGCTGGATCAGGAGATGCTGGGATCGCACTGGCAACCTTCTATATGCAAGGCAAGGGCTCAGCCAATCAGGTACAGTCCCTCCCCAGGGAGCAGAGGAAACAGACACAGGCGTGAGCGTGTTGGCCCCCCCTCACTCTGCACCATCCACCCCCGCCTTCTCCAAGCTCTGGCTGGACTGAAACTCCCAGCAACCCTGGACAGTACAGCCAATGAGGAGGAGTCCCGAAAGGTGGGCACCCAAAGTCTGCTAGGGAAAGGCAACCTACACGGACTGGCAGCCGCTCTCCAGGTTTCCAGACAGGGGAGTCTTTCCCAGCCCAACCTGGGGAGATGGCAGGGGCTGAACCTGCAGCCTTCGACGGGGCAAGCAGGCGCACGGCCTTTGAATGGCAGGCCGGCCTTCCCTCCTAGGGCAACATCTGGCAGTGGCGGCCAGAGCAACCCACCTTGATGGAAACCTTGTGCTTGGTGAAGGATCGGCTCCGAAGAAGTTGGTAGATGCAGTGGATGGGCAGGAACCCCGTGATGTTGGCACTCAGGTTGCCTGTCACGGCCACGCGGACGGCGTGAGCCGTGACCACCTAGGACAGAGAGTCGTTAATCTGGCGACGCTTTGGAAAAAGAGCAGCCCATCAGCAAGAGCAGCTTGGTGTTGGGTGCAAGTGGAACTGCCTCGTTCTGCATGATGCCTCGTGCAGACACTTTTAAAAGTGTCCTCCTTCAGTCTTCTTGGGGCTAAACATACCCAGTTCCTTTGCCTTTCTCTGTAGGACTTCGTTTCAAGCCCCTGATCATCTTTGTCTCCCTTCTCCAATTTATCTAAATCTTTCTTAAAATGGGGTGCCCAGAACCGGACACAGTATGGGAGATGAGTCTAAAGAGGGGATTTTTTGGTCCCTACAACTTACAAACTACACTTGATTTGCTGCAAGCTAAAATACTTTCCCAGCACCATATTACAACATAGATTTCTGTCCTGGACCAAGAAAAAAACATAGGCCCCACACGGTGCCACCCCACACACCAGAACGACAAAAGTAGCGCAGAAGGAAGGTGTCTTGTGAGTAGGAAAGGTGGCACAAAAGGGGAGAGACAGTGGGTTGAACCAGGGCCAAGTCCACTTGGATCGGTAGCACTTAATCATCAGCAGCTAAGGACCTCTGATTTCAATGAGTCTGCTCTGGACCGAACTCAGTTCTGATCCAACCCGCTGGCTAGAAGCAGGAAGAAAGGAGAGGTGTGAGAAATTTGAAATGGTTCCCAGGAGGGGGGCAGCTTCAGAGAAAGCAGCGTAGAATGCAGACTCCGAAGCACCCAGGTTTGGGCCTCCAGCAGCGACAAACCCGGATCGTGGCCACGAGCAGAGCGGGCTCAGGGGCGCCGACAAATTACCTGTTCCGTGAAAATCTCCTGCGTGAAGATGGTCTTCATGCGACTCAAAGAACTAGGCTTAATGACAATCTGAAAGGAAGGTTGACAGGCGCTTAATGGGCGTTTGCTTCTTGCTACGGAGCAGGTTCCATCTCACGATCCACAGAGCAGGTTCTTATGAGCTGGGCAGATTGAGGGCCAAAGTATGCGTGTTTTGACTGAAAAACAGTCTGACAACTCAGGACCTTTTTTCTGTTTGAACAGAGGTCGGGTTGTACTCAGCCTCTCGGGAAATTTTGATTCAGAGCCTGAACACGAATACCTATTTCTGCAACATGTGGTCTTTGAAATCTTTCCCAGAAGGTTGCTCTATTTGCTTATTGCCACCAAAATACCAAGGCAACTTGTGGCAGCTTAAAGATGAATGGATTTATTCTGGCATATATTTTTGTGGACTAGCGCCTTACGCAGAGGCATGGAGCATTGTGGAGAATTCCAGGTTTCTCATGTACTATGCAAAATAACCCGAAACTTTCCATAAATCGGGCAGAGCGTGCCAGCTTGCCCAGAAACCGCTATCGAATCTTTTGCCAGGACATGTCAGAGACAGAACCTTCAAGTTCTGTGTCCAGGGCAGGGACTCAATGCCCAAACTGGGTGGGCTGTACTAGAAACTGGACAAGGGGGCTATTATAGTCCAAAACAAGCTTTCACATCATTCAGAAGCCAAAATAGTCTCCTGGCACCGTGCCAGATACATTACAGAAAACCTCATCTTGTATTATTTGTCGTTATTTGTTTTTCGGCGCCCGGCGAAGACCTTTTTATTTAAGCGGCATTTTAATTGTTAATATTATTGGATTTTATCTGGCCAGGGCGGCTTATTTTATATTAGTATTTTTGCATTTTAACTTAATGTTTGTATTTTTTAATTTAATGTTATAATTATTTTTTGACTTAACGGTGTAAGCCGCCCCGAGGCTTCGGCGAATGGGGCGGCATAAAAATGTTTTAATAGATAATAAATAAATATTAGTTAGACCCAACATCAGGGGGAATGGGCTTCAAACTGTCTTCAAGGAATTATATTCCTTAGATCAGGACTGCTTTGGCTGTAAGAAGCTAAACTGTTTGCTGCACTGAAGCATTATGTCCCTCACCAACCAAATCAGGAAGAGACAGCCAACTTGGGGACATAGATGGGAGGGGATACCCCTCTATGGGATCCATAGGTTATTAGCATGGGCCACACAATAGCTGCTATACCTGAAGCAGGGCCTCCTCTGTGGTGGCGCCCAGATTATGGAATGCGCTCCCCGGAGAGGTGCGCCCAGCACCGAGTTTATATTCTTTTCAGTGCCGGGTTAAAACCTTTTTATTTAATTGCTATTTTAAAAACTAGTATTTTATCATTGAACAGTTGCCGTCTTCATTTTCTGTTTTTTGCCTTTATGTAATCTTTTATTGAATTTGTTATTTATAAAGATCATTTTATTGTATTTTAATTGTATGTATTCTGAGCCATCCTGAGATGCCAAGGCATGTGGTGACGGCATACAGAAGTTGTTATTTTTTATATCTGCAATCCTGTTCATAGAAATCTGGACTCATCCGAATACCCAACGTTTTAACTCACAAGAAACAGGTGCCTACCTTCATGCCCAGAGTCGAGCAGACCAGGTCAATGATTGCACTGAGCTGGTTGCTATGGAAATACATAGCAACGAGTAACAGCATCTCTCCAAAGGAAGCGGACACTCCAGACGTGCTGTCGGAAGAGAAGACAAGAGGATAAGAGAGAGTTTGGGAACCCTGGAAGCAGCCTTCTCCGGATCCATCTTAAGCCATCTGTTTGCGGCTGCCCCCCAGGATGGAATTTCTCCGACAGGAGTTTTTCCAGGGACTGAAGCTGGGACCATCTGCTTGGAATCGGGGGCTCTGCCGCCGAGCCACGGTCCCTCCCACAGATCTTCTGATGCCAACGCTCAAAAGGGAAGGTGGGGAGACGAGGGAGCTGCCCTGATGTCCCAGGGACAAGCAAGGGGAAGCGCACGCTCTCACCTTTCGAAATAAGCCTCTTCTTTGATCATCCAGCTCAGCCACATCACCATCAGCTGCTCCTGCTCTGGTGTGCTGAAAAGAGACCCGCGTTAGAGCGGTGGGCCAGGAGACTGCAGAGAACAGCCTTCGAGCACCCTGGCGTTTGTATTGTTAAAAAGACAGGAGGGCCCTGCACAATGCACAATGCCCCTTTGTCGCCTCCCCTTTGTGTGACAGAGCAAACTAAGATGCCTCTGTTAACCACCGTTCCCCATCGCCCCCAAAATGAGAAGCTACAAATGCCAGTGCAGCCTAGTAATTAGAGTGCTGGAACTGGAACTTGGGAGACAGGGCTTGAGTCCCCACTTAGCGCTAAAGCTCCCTGGGTGACTTTGGACCAGGCCCTGACTCTGCCTAGCCTACCTCACAGGACTGTTGTCCTAACCTACCACACAGGGTTGTGGTGAGGTTAAAAAATGGAGAAGCCACTTGGGATCCTTACAAGAAGGAAAAAGGTGGGATATAAATGTAACCATAGATAGATCCATGAGCAGGTGTCTTCAGAACAAACCAGGATAGGATGCCATGGTTTGAAGCTGCAGTAATGCCATCTAAGCTTGTTCCAAAGTCACTGAACACAGCTTCCCAATCTGAACAAGGAGCTCTTTGTTCATTCCCACTGGGAAGGAAGAGGCAGAGACTGTGCGCCACATTAGATCGTTCAACCAGTCAGTGTCCGTCAACAGATTGACTCAACAGACCTCACGTTAAAAAAGGATGCATCTTTTTAAGCGCAGAAGTAAACTCCGAGATGAAATATCGCTCTTCTCAATGGCAGAAAACCCACTCATTTAAATATATGCTAATTCAGGGTCATCTCCCCGCTCATTCCTGCTGAAGATGCTTATTGATGGAGGAAATTATTATGGCATCCACAGGTCCTGCGGTCTCACAATGGGAAGCCCAGGTGGGACCGGCATCGCTCCGCAATAAAGCTTAGTTCGTGAATGGCCTTTCTGCCCTCGCCTTGCTTTTCCGGAAGAAAAGGCCCGTTCCAGTGGGGATATAAGGGTACCTGACAAGCGTGGAGAAGGCCAGCAGCATGCAGAAGGAAAGCGAAACGAAGCGGACGCCGGCTGGCGTGGCAGGGGGCCGGCTGGTCATGAGCTGCAGGAGCTGCTCGGCTTCCTCGTCGGTCGGCCTGGACACCAACAAGACACAAGGGAATCCATCTTCTGACAGGGAGAGGCCACATTTTTCCTTGATGGGGGGAAGCGCCCCTGATCAGCCACAACTTCCAGGCGCAAGGTTGACAACTCAATGTGTCCGTGGCCCGGACGGATCGTGCGAGTGTGAACATTTTGTGCCACGGTCCACACAGGCAGAAGGGACAGAGGAACGTGGAAAAGGCCAGCCTAGGTGCCTTGCCTGGAAGTGCACAGGCAGGGTGTGAAAGCAAGGGCTCTCTCCACCCATGTTCCTGAGCACCTGGCATTCAGAGGCACGGGGTTTCTAATACTGGAAGCCACGTCTAGCTATCAGGATGAGCAACCTTCTCCTCCGCCATTTTTGGTGGCCCTCATAATGTCTTGCGGTAGCAAAATATAGGCAAGCCACCGTGGAGCCTGGTTTGACCGAGAAGGGTGTAGAAAGGCTTCAAATAGACGAACGGAGGACTCCGGTTCACAAGCGGGGACGGCGAGGCCCGACAAAGGAGGCCGAAAGGCACTTACTTCAGGCCTGCGATCCCCATCAAGGCGCAATAGAGGCGGAGGAGGGCGCTGGCTTCGACCACGTGTTCCTCCTTCAGCCCCGAGTACACCGAGACGTTGGGCTCCATGTCCGCCTCCGCTTCCTCCCGGATGTGCATGCTGCGGACGGTGGGAAGGATTCCCATCAGCTCCAGAAGCAGCTGCCGCCTCATCTGCCAAAGCACGGAGCCCAGGTTCTCCCTCTTCCTCTGTGCAGGGGAAAGGCGGGAAGGGAAGCGGGAGCGTGGGCACCTGGTTCTTGTGCCCACGCTCCGAACAGAGCAGAGGGTTGCACGTTCCACGCCGCTTCCACGTCAAGGTCCTTTCCTTTTACAGCACAATTGTGCCACGGACCTCTCGCGTATAAAACAAGTATCTTCTCTGGTTGAAGGGCCACCACGCAAAAATATATTTCTATTACTGCAGGCAATTCGCTCACTACAGCCCGTCATGCACCGTTTTCATTCACTGCATCATCAACGATGCCGACCCTCTGCATGTTCAGACAGAGATTATACAACGTCCAGCATTCTGGCTGGGGAAGGCCAGGAGTTGCAGTGCTCCTCTCTCGCAGTGCGCCTGGGATTGGTACCTAAAGAGCTACCCCGAGCTTACGGTAGGCTGCAGACCGTGCTCAAGCATGACCTCTGCCCCAAGCAAACTAGGCTTCAGGTGGCCGATTCGTTTTTCTTGTGTATGGATTATGTTTGCATACCACCCAAGAGCTAAAGATTTTGTTCACTGTCTTCTCTTTGCACCAGCAGAAGTCCGTCTTTAGGGACGTTTTGACTCCCACCTTCCAGCATCAAGCCAAAACCACACTTCTGGCATGTGAGGCACGGATCTTTGTGTTAAAGCAAAAGAAGCGTGGCTACCGCAAATCACGATTAAACTTTAGACCCATGTGGGGCCTACGTAGCTTTTAGTATTCCAGAGGCATTCACACATGCCCACATTCAAAATAAGACAACACCCTTTTTCTCCCGAGTGTAAACCGTTTAAAACACCGACTATACCTTTTCATGTTATGTACAGAGAGATAAGTATTTAAGGAGCCACTCAACAAACTGGCCCAGTTGGGACATTATAAGCCACCCCAATTGCTGCTTTTCATGGTAGAAAGATGGGGTACAAATCAAATCATCTGTCAGTGTTGCTAAACCTCAGGATTCCTGCCATCCCTCCAGAGATGGGAAGCTTTCTCTTGCACTGTTTAATTCCCCGTGGTTGACATTACAATTCTCACAGCCTGTGCTGCTTGAGAACTGTGCTTCAAGGGAAAAAATGCCGACGTTGACGTGTGGATTGCGTTCTCGCTTTCCTTAAACCACATTTAACACAAACCACCATTCTCAAAGCCAGATGAAGCCATCCTGGGTGCCGGTTTTGGGTGGCAAGACGGGGTACCGCCCCAATAAGCATGCAAACAAGTAATTGCTATGAGCAGAGCACGGATGCTTGGAGTTCTGCTCGCCACTTCTTGGCCACACGGGAAGCGCCTTCTGTCCCACTGAACCACAGCGCCCCGTTCCTGCCATCCTGCCTCTTCCCAGACTGCCTGTCGGACACTCTCACCTGCTGCCCGTTCCGGATAAAGGTCCCAAACCAAGTCCGGACCTTGGCATTGGTCCCGAGCAACAAGCCACTCACGAAGCACACCAGGTCGCTGACGCCATCCTCCAAAGCCTCGCTCTTGGTGTGATCCAAGGTCAGAGCCACCCCAAGCCCAGGCAGATGGCACTCTTCCACCTGGTCCATGAGGGAGGAGAAGAGAAAGGAAATGCAGCTGCTCGTTTACGAGAGCTCCGGAGGGGTATGGCACCCCCACAGGCCTGCACGGGAGGGGCTGCAGACGGCTGAGCTCCCCCACACAGAGGCCGCCTCCTTCTGTGCAGACCTTTGTTCTATTCCGGAGCCCTGTGACAGCCGGAACCCCACCGGATCAGACTGGAGGGCCAGCTAGATGCCCTCGGGAAGCCCCAAGGAAGACATGAGGGCAGAGGAGACTCTCCTGCCATTGGGTTCAGCAACTGGCACACAAATACTGGAGGTAAGAAGTAGCCTGGAGGACTAGCAGCTGTTCACAGCCCCGTCCTCCACAATCATGGCTGATGCTCTTTTAACGGAGCCCGAGTCAGACTTCTGTATGGGCTGCACCCTTTCCTCCAGCTTCGCAGAAATAAGTCAAGCAACGTCCAGCTGCGATTACTAATACTACTACTCTAATAGTAGTATTTTATTTTATTTATTTTATTCTACTGTATATATTTTAATGGTTATTGTTTTAATTTATTGTGTATTTTATTCTATGTTGTGAGCCGCCCCGAGGCTTCGGCAAGGGGCGGCATAGAAATGTTTTAATAAATAAATAAAATAGATAGATAGATACATCCCAGAAGCAGAAGCAGGCCTTCCCAGCAGCCAGCATCTCCCCCACCTTGCAACGGGCAGCCTCGAGACCTACCACCATGCCCCGGACTCGCAGCGCCTGCGAAGGGTTCATCTTGCAAAGCTGGCGAAGGGCCTCTGTCCTGCGGCGGCCTCCAAAGCTTTCCTCGTCTTGCCGCTCGCCGTTCTTGATCAAGCCCCTGCACACTAGGAATCAGCCAGAAATCGGGGAAGGGGACGAGGGGAGTTCATCCATCATCGGTAATTTGTTCCCACCACTGAGAGAGAATCCTGCTTCTTCACACACCTGTTTCTTTCTAAACTTTATTATGCCGCAGCAGAGTTTTCCACCAGTCAGTTTTTATCTTTAAATGCTTCAGTAAGAATATAGCCTCTCCCAACAAAATGATACCATCATGACTCCCAAATGAGAAAGGGGCTTGCTTCTGCTGCTCTCATCCTACATTCGTGTCAGAGTAAGCACCATGCTATTGCAGAAAAAAATAATGTATTTCGAAGTAAAAATCTGGGCTGTTCCAGATTAAAAATCCTAACATGGAATGCTAAATTGGACTAGAAGGCCTGACAGAAAGCATGGCCCATAGGCAGCCAAACGACAAACTAACAGAACCATTTTACCGATTTTAAAAACACTCCCACTCCAACTTAAAATCAGAATCCCACCAAGGCTAAACCAGATTAGATTGTGAACCATGTTCTTTAGAACTCCCTTACCCACAAGACTCTTTTACCTTAGACTGCTTTCTCCCCAACCCCCTTCATCTTTTTTTCTAAACTTGCACAGTACTTCTCCCCTGGAAGCCTGCAGACCCTCCCCTTTGATGAGCAGGGAGCTGTGATTTGCCCAGGCCGGGATCCACGCTCAGAAAATGAGTTAAATACAAGCAGCGCTGCAAGGTACCTTCGTTAAAGCTGTCTGGCACATTAGCCACCAGGAGGCAGAGGAACCAAGCCCCGTTCTTCACGTGCAGCAGTGCTTCCGCAACGTCCACAATCGGTAACAGCGAAGGAAGCTCTGAAGGGAAAGGATGCTAAGGTAGTAACAGCCCGCAAGACGAAGACTCCGTATCTCAAGAATGCTGTTCGCCTGCCTGTCCAGAGAGACTGTCCGGTCTGGTTCCTGGTTTTCGAGGGCGCTTGGGCAAGACAGATGGGGTGAGTGCCGCCCTCAGGGGGTCGGCCTCCTTATTCCCACTCTCAGCAGCTGCTCTTTTTCCTCCGCATCTTTCCCTCCGTGGCTGTCAGTCGCGTGTGAGGAAGTCTGCCAGGGCATGTCCTGTGCTTCCCACCACTGCCAGTGCCTTGAAAGAGCAAGAGACAGGAGGGCGAGCGGCTTGCGGGGACAAAGAGGAGCAGCAAGCCCAGGAAGCGCTTGCTAAGAGGCTCTTGGCAAAGGCCTGGCCACTCTGTCTTGACGCCACCCTGGCTGCCAGGGGGAGGCTTCCTCCCAGGGGACCACAACTGGGGTGGAAAGGGCGGCTCAATCCCTGCTCTGACGACATTGTTTATCGGCCTCCACCCCTGATGCAAACGACATTCGGTTCCAGGAAGGTGGGAGAGAAAGCAAAGATAGGAGAAAGGCCCTGTCTAGAAAGGAAGTGCAAGGGGCCCCTTCTATCGGCCCCCACCATCTTTGGCCTGTCCTCCAACGGACACGGGAAACACCCACTTGTTTGGGTCACTGGATGACGAACAGGGAGATAGTATTCTTCATTATTTTCTTCCTGGAACAAACTCCAGGTTGTTTACACCGCCTTTCTGCTCTAAATTTAATCCTCGGAGCAACCACATGGTGGTTTCTTATGCAGGTTTAGGCAGGGAAAAAGTCGTGTAACTCCTAGCATGCCCCAGCCAGTCATGGGTTATCTGAGGCATTCTAGGGATTGTAGGACCTGTTCTTCTATCTGAACTGGTATTGCGCTGTACCTTGAACTGCTGTGATCCAACACCCCACTTCCACAGAAATCCAAGACTTTATTCTACAGTAAAAACAAGCCTACCATTTGCCTCACAGTAAGCCTTGGGAACAACGTTAGGTTCCTAATATTCACGGGGAACAACATGAATCTGGGATACCATGAGATTCATCTGTGCTTATGTGAAATCACACAAGCCTGGAACAAGAACAGATGGTGCTTGTGCTTGAGGAGCAAATGAAGAGACAAACTCTGAAGAACACAGACCTGCCTGCAAGATGCAGAGGACATCAGCAGCTTCTTCCAAGTAGACAGGGCTCTCAAACAACTCCGGAGACTTGAAAAAAAATTCGCCATTGGAGTCTGACACCTGCAATGAGAAACTGTCTTGAGTGGGCATTTTAAACATCACTAACAAACGAACAAGAGAACAGCTGGCTTTTTTTCGCAGGCCTAAAAAGAGACGACCACAGGTAGTAGTGATTGATACAGCGTCCTCCTGGAATTTGGCAAACTCGCTTTTAAAGCCAGCCAAATTGGTGGCAGTCGTTACACCTCAAAGGAGTGGATCCCAAAGCTTAATTTGGTGCTGTATGAAAAAGTACTTCCTTTGATCTGTCCTTAATCCCCCCCATAAGCAGCTTCATGGAACGATCCCACTGGATTCCGGCATTATGAAGAATAGATGAAAAAAGTTCCTTTTTCACTTTCTCTACAACATGTGTAGGAGCAAGGGGGAACTAGATCAAATTGAGCCTGAACTTGCCTTGAAGTACAAATGACAAAGCGGATGCACAAAACATCCTCTCTCTGCTCACCCACCAATTTTTCAGTTTAAACATCCCGCATGTAGTAACCTTTCCTCACACAGCTGCCCCAGCAGCTCGGTCATTTCAGTTGCCCTTCGCTGTCAATTTCTGAACGATACAATACCCTTTTCTAAATTCAGTGACCAGAACTGTACACAATATTCTAAATGTGGCTGCACCATATATTCGTGTCAAGGAAGCATGATATAGGCAGTTTTATTTTCAATTCCTTTCTCATCATGCCTAACATGGAGTGTGTCTTTTTCACACCAGCTGCAAGCTAGACGAACTTTTCCGTGCTCCAAACCCCCAGAACTCTTTTTCTTGCCGGCTCAGATCTCATCAGCCTTTTTGCCTCATTACATATATAACTTCAAAACACTAGAACACTTCTCCAGTCCTTGAGATGCATTTGACTTCAGCTCCCATCATTCCCTGCCAACATGACAAATATTGGGGTTGGGGAAGGCTGCATTAGGGAGCTCTTTTACAAATGAAGTGGAGCCCGGGGGGGGGGGGGGAACCCACTCACCTTGTTCATGATTGCCAGCAATTCACTAAGCACCAAACGCAGCCGGCGAGGGGAATCGCTGTGTTCAAACTCCAGTGTCAGGCCGTGCTGCAGCTGGGACACCAAGATACTCTCACTGGTACCACCGCCAATTTTGTGCCTGAAGAGAGGATGAAAGCAGGCTGTGAGAACATGTCTTACCTGCAAGCTAAAACAGGTTGTGACCAGGTTGTGGAAGGTCACCCAAGCAGAATCCAACCAAGATGGTCAGCCTGGTACATAACAGGTTGCGTGAAACACAAGAAGTAATCCAAAAAGGTTAACGCAATACAGTAAAACTATTATCCAGCAGCTGCAATAAAAGACAGCAATGCAATTTGAAGTTATAATTTCAGTTATGAAGGCACACTGAAAAGTTATTTTAAAAGCCTTCATAAAAAGACACATCCTAAGGGGAACATGCCAAGGTTCACTCTTGTTTGATGACTGGGCTCTTCAACATGGTACCCACCAGGTTCCAATCCTCTCTTGGTTTTTATTTCATTTCTTACAATGTTTTCTTTTAATTAAAAATATTCTGATGGCCCTGATGGCTGAAGATGCAAGGAGCTGTAGTCCAAGGCACCAAACTGGAAAGGGTGACCTATACTGAGTACAGTTTGTCTCCCGAGAAGTTTTTTTGTTTTCCTTTTTTATTCAAGATTTTGAATGTTCTTCGAGCGACTTCTGTCAACATGCACAGGGAAGCAGGCTAGCAAAGATCCGTGTGGGCTCTTTGCAGTGCTGATTAATGCGTTTGAACGTGGCTTACCTAAGCTGTTGCTCTTTGTTGGCATCCTGCTCCAATGCGTGGAAGTCCACAGAAAGCAAGGCCACAATGGAGTTGACAGCCTCTACTCCCGAAAGCAGGCGGAGGATCAGCTTTTTGTCCTGAGCCCAGCTTTGGCTCTGGTCAGCGGGTGCACACAAGGCCATCCGGACCAAGCAAGGTAGCAACAGCCGGAGCTCCGGGTCACTTAGCGCTGCTAAACGGACGACATCCACCTTCTGCATGGCTTCAAAAGCATAAGGGCTCACAAACTGAAGCGTCGCACAGTCTGCCATTTTGTGAGGCACCTCAGAAACCAGAACAACAGAAGGAGCCGGAAGTCAACGGAATGGCTGCTGGGTCAGTGCTGCACAGACAGGAAGGCGGCGATCCAAAATTCCATAGAAGTGGCTACAGCAACAAGTGCGCAGTTAGCCATCGGGATTAGGGGCTTTTCGCAGCTTGAGCTTTCCCATGAAGAAACCTGATGCAATGAGCATATTAAAAAAAGAAAGCAACACGTGTATATGAGCACAGACTGCAGCTCAACTTGTGGATAAACCAAGTTAAGATCACAGCCATACACTCTGTAACCACTAAGGAATATTAGAGAATAAACACGTGACATGAATAAGGCACCTAACCTAAGAAATCTTGACAAAAGAAGAAGCAAGCAAGCGCTCCAGCTACTCCAGAACTTCCTCCTCAGAAGGAGTCCGCCACATGACCCTCAATGCTCCTGTCCATAGCCCATTCATGCAGAGGGTTCCCAGTCTCAGTCCTATGAAACTAGCCATTTTAACCTTCCATGAAATCCATCTCTCTTGCGCACATAGATATTTTTCTTCTAAGTGGCAGCCTTTTTACACTGTAGTTTCTCCAACGGGGGTGCAAAGGGCTGCCCCAATCCCACTGACAGGGGCAGCGGAAGAAGGCAAGAAAAGAAGGCAAAGACTGGGAGAAACAGAACGCCGCCGTGGTTCGAAGTGCCGCACCAGAACGAGCGAGAACCAGCTTCAAATACCCACCGAACCATGGACCCCACCGGGCGACCTCGGCCCAGTCGCGCTCCCTCAGCCTGGCCCACCTCGCAGGGCTGTTGTAAGGATAAAGCGGTGTGGGACTGACTCACATTTGCCCCGCGCTCTTTGCACGCGAAGGATGTCACATGCAAACCGATATAAACGGAGGTGGGGGGAGGAACAGCAAGGAAGCGCGGCGGGAGGGAAGGGGCCGCCACCCTCCGAAGGACCCAGGCGTCCGAGTCGCACTGCCCTCGCTCCCATGCGGAAGCAACCGGAATTCGGGGCCTCCCCGACCCCTTCGTGGGACGGGCGGGAAAACGGCCGCCCGCCCAACGCGCCGCGCCGCGCCGCGGAATTTCTCCACACACCGAGCCGGACACACACAAACCCCGTCAAGAAGCACACTTCCGGCGGGGGACGTCACTTCCGCCCATGTGACACAGCGAGGCGCCGGGGTAAGCTTCCGGTGAGGGAAGCGATGCCGGCAAGGCCCCGCCCCTCTGAGGGCGGAAGTGGCTTCCTCCGCGCTCTGACCCACTTCCGCCCGGACATGGGCGGTACGCAAGGCGATGGCCAACCTTCCGTTACTATATTCACGCCCGTTATCATTGCTATCCGTTCTCAAGCTTATTTTCCCCGCCCTTTTCTTCACTTATTGAACAAAACGAAATTCCAAGGCGCTTCTGCCCAGTGCAACCACAGTAGTTTTCCCAAAGTGCATCAAAAGACGATTAAAGACTGGGAGCAGAGTGCAGCTTGTCATTAGAAATTGCAAGTCATTTTCTTTCTAGTAAGAAAATTGAATACGTTGGATCAAGAAATCGCATCAATGCAGTGTCACCGGTTCGGGGAGCTGAGGTCTCTCCCAAGCTAACCTTTTCCTCCTTGTCGTTCAAGACATCCAGAAGGCAGCAGGTTAAGGTTGGAGAGCTGGGTTGGTCCAAAGGACCAGCTCTGCCTCTGAAACGCCATACGTGACTTTGGACCAGTAAGTATCCTACCTCACTGGTGTTGATCAAAGGAGATTTATGCAGCTTGGGCTCCCTGTAGGTTGCTAGAATATAGACGTAATACAATAAAGAATTCCACACCAAGAATATCTGTGTTTTTCAAGGCCTGTTGGAAAAGGGTTTTTTCCCCTCCTTTCTTTCTAAACAAAAAGACATCACAACAATGATGGAAGGCTTCATGAATCATTTATTTCATTTGATTTTTTTTTTAATTATAAACCATTTTTTTCATGTCCTCGATCACAATTTGTACAACCCCCGTGTTTATGGCATTCTGCAACAATAAGGTTTGTTCCTTTTTATTCTCTGTTTATAGTGTTAAATAAAGCGAGAGAGAATGAATTGGGCCATCCAATGTTGCTGTTGCGTACAAACTTAAGAACTCTGCTCCCCCACCATTAAAGTGACCCTGCTTTTTCTTATTTTTTTTAACCTTTATGAAACTGACATAGCCAGTCGTGACGCCGCACCTTCGAAACCCAAGGCGGCATTTTCCATCAAGATTCTCTGCTCCCGTTTATTTGGAAATTCTACTACTATACACTAAAACTTTCCTGAAAGTGTGCCCCTGAGGATGATGAGAATGAGAATTTTTCTTTCAATGGAATGTTTACCCTTTTAAAAATAGGTGCAATAAAGGAATATTCTACATGTGATTCAGGGTCCTTGTTTAATTTTTGACTGAAATAATTTTCAAGGTGTAACATCTTAGAATCATAGAAGAGTAGGAAGGGGCCTCTAAGGCCATCAAGTCCAACTCCCTGCTCACTGCAGGACCACACATTAAACCATCCCGCTCAGATGGTTCTCCAACTAACCCCTGAATCCCTCCAGTGTGGGTGCACCCACAACCTTCCTAGGTCATTGGCTCCACTGTCTGTCACCTTGAGAAACCACGTCAAGGCAGCTAACAGCATAATTTATTTTTATTTTCGATTTTATTTTCCGATTTATATCCTGCCTTTTTCCAACAAAGGGCTCAAGGCAGCTGACATCATTCTCCTCCTCCATCTTATCCCCACAACAACAGCCCTGTGAGGTAGGTTGGGCTGAGAGTCTGTGACTGGCCCAAAGTCACCCAGTTGGCTCCATGGCTGAGCGGGGACTCAAACCCACGTCGTCTGAGTCCCAGTCCCACGCTCCTAACCACTAACTTGAGCAACCAAACTGACAAGAAGGAAAAACCAAGCCCAAGAGTCGCAAAGCTTAACATTAACCAAGTATGTTGCACCAACGAAAGCCACACAGCAAGCTGCAGGCCGCCACAGCATCAAGGATGAAAAGCCAAGCCTATTCAAAGAATGCAATGTATTCTGATAACTCTGCTTAGAAGAAATGCTTCACCTGCAAACTTGCCATTGTAATGTAGGACTTTGTAAACAGTTACAAGAAACTGGAAAATTCCAAAACCAAGTAATACAGAATAATACTTAGCTGTGTCACGCACAGGAGCAAGATGTGAGATATAAGAAACTTAAATCTAGGAAGGATGTGTATCCAATGCAGCAAAACATGAAGGCAAGCAATTTGATCAAGTTACACTTCACCCTGGTTAGAGAAATTCTGGAAATTTTAGTGCCAGGTCTACCTTCTGGTCATTACTGTGAAGGATGCTACCAACCCACAAACTATAAATTCAGCACTACCAATTAATAAAGTAGTCAATGAGACCTAGCAGCTTTGTCCTCTGCATAATGATGCCCACAAAACGTCAAACTGAGGGAAGTGGGGGTAGAATACTTATGACATCTTACTCTGAACAGCTTCTGGGATGGTGATTTGGCATTCTGAAGTCTACGGTTTTGCAAGTTAAACCAACAGTGAGACTCTTTAACAGTAACACAGACTTATCAGTCAAGTCAAAATGGTTTCCCACACGGATGTCCACACAGCTTGAGCCCAGATGGGGCAAAACAGAAAAACAAGGGAAGAAGGAACAGGCAGGAGAAAGCAAGAGGAGATGCCTCTTAATTATTGCTACTACAGCCCAACGTGGATCAGGTAAAAAGACACAAGATGATGTTGTGCGTTACACTTTAGCGGGCTTTCTTGCAGTTGTTCTTTGCTGTTTTTGAGTAAGAAGGGCCCAGGCCTTTATCAAAGAGTTTTCTCTTCCAAAGTAGAGGTCCTCCCCCTCGCCACTTCCTCGAGTCTAGACCAGACTGGCCACTCACCCCAATATACCTCAGATGTCCTCATGGCCAAGGGTTTACAGGACTGTACTCTCTAGCGCCGGTCTTCCCACCACCCTGCAACGATCATTTCAACAGCCAACCAGCCCAATTTTGTGAGCCGCCCCGAGGCTTTGTTGCAATGGGGCGGCATAGAAATGTTTTAAATAAATAAATGAATGAATGTCTGAGCAACCTGATCTTAGAGAGGAGACTTACCAGGCCCAGGCAGCAACACACAAAGCATCCCGGGTTTTAAGTTCACCTTGTTAAAAGAAACTTAAAGCATTTGAAGATTTCTGCACAAGAAAGCGTGTTGTGTGGAGATCCCAGTAAATCATTCTGCAGCCCTATGGAAGTCAGAAAAGTTAAGCTCAGGACTCACGGCTGGGACATACAAATGGTATACTTACAACAGACTGCACAATAATACATCAGGTACCACTTAACCGGCTAAAATGTGAATGTTTTCAGATCACATTGATTTACAAAGGAGAATGTAAGCATTTATACCTTAGGTTCTCCCACTGAAATCATGTGAGTTGTTAACTTTGGCTGCATTGTATTCTATATTTACACTTTAGAAATTGCTTTAGTACAATTTCAGGATGGGAAAACAGAGGCCTCTGAAGAGTATCTCCTGTTTATGGAAACTTGAATCCCCGAAGTGGATGGTCAGCACAGGCGAGAACACCCACAGGAATGCAATCAACAGCAACCCAGGATATTTTAAAGATTTATTTGGCTACGTGATGCTTATTGAAAAACACACTGATTCCAGCTTGAGAGGATATGGATCACCTAGAAAAGGCTCACCTGTTAAAAAAATATGTCTGATCACAGCTGTACTTTCCACATTGTTACTGTTAGCCCATCAAAAGGTGAACAATTCCCGGTGTGCAATGGTATCAAAAGATGCTGTTTTCTGAATGTCCATCTACAATTTTGAAGCAAGGAGAAACCTTGTTGCCCACCCAGGGGAATGCACAAGTACCAGGTTTATCACCATCACCGCAGCATCCCGTAAAATAACTCCCGTTTCTTCACAGAAAAAGGTGATACCTTCATGGTTAAGTTCTCTGTATTTCACATGATTCCATAAAGATTCTGAATTTCATCCAATGTGAATACTTGCAAGTTTTGTGACTTTGTTAAGAAACAAACCCAGTATTACTAAAGAGAGTCTAAACAATTCCGAGTACAAAACCAACCTGAATATTCTGTACTACAATCTCTATTCATTAACTGTGACTTGCACAGGGCCCCCGGAAAAATAGAAGCAGGCTGAAAATGATTTTGCCTCAGTCTGTGACTTGTGCAGCTCAAAAGATTTTCTCAACCAGAGTCTCTTTGTTGCTCAACGTAACATAGCTAAGGTGAGCCAAGTACTTACAAGAAGCTGATGGTGGCAGGAGTTATCTTTCTACAGCCACGCTTACCCACGTGGGTACCTGTCCTTGCTTCCATATTTGCTGATGGAACAAGGCAAGAAAGCATCTTCAAGTAGACACGTCAGTGAGAATGCGAAAATTAAGTACAGGGCTCATTCGGAGAACTGCCAGGGAAGTGCCCGTGGGTTTCATGCTCCTCCTTGTTGGTGTTTTCATATTCTAGAACCTAGATGCTTATTTAAAAGGGAAAAGGTCATGCATACGTGAGCCTGGCATGCCCACCACAAAGCGCCAGACTGAGCAGACACGGAAACAAGAAACTGGGGGAGGATGAAGAAGCAAGAGAGAGAATACTGTTCTCTAGTTAGTGAAGCCAGATCGCAACCCCAGAATGTATAGACAATCTGTTTAAATCCTATTTCAGTGACACCTGTCTTTAGAAGTCAAAAATCAATCTGGGTTTTCTTGCCCTGTGGTTTTTTTTAGCACTTGCAGGTGGCTAGAGATGGACTAGAGTTTTAGTCTCACAGAGAGACGCAAAGGGTGCCGCTCCACCAAAGAACTGGTCATTCACGCACTGAGAAATCCCATTTGGTCTTAGTGATGAACACAAAAATACTTGGTGAAAGTGAGAGAGTTTATTGAAGGGAAGGGTGTTTTGAAAAAAGACGTGTTGTGATTTCATCGGGCGACGCAGATTCTCTCTTGGCTAAAACGCACACGCAGAGCAGCAGATTTCTCTGCAGGAAGTGTTTCCCCCTTCCTTGAAAACTGGGGACGGGCCTGAAAAAAACTAGTCTCGGCCCTCAACAAAAATACAAAAAAAAAATTAAAACAATTAATTATTAATTATTATTATTATTCTTTTTTTTAAAATTCTCACTACAAGTTAAACCACCTAACAATATCACTTTTTAATATATTGCCATTATGTTAACTCTGCAAAGGTGTGATATAAAATTGCTGTAAGACCCGGTACCTTTTTTTTTCTTCAATTTTATATAAACACAGTGAACTTCGTTACTGTACACGTATAATCTGCAACTACAGCTTAGCTGTAAATCTCCCACACACAATGGTATGGACATTTATATCCCTCCCTCCCCACCTCCTATATTCCCCATTAAACTGTACATCAAGACCAAATACAAATTTTTACTGTCCCCTCCCGCAACCCCCTTACAAAAAAATAATACTCTAAAAGCAACCTACCGCAACTTTCAATTAAGACGATTACATATATATTTTTAGACCAATTGCTTTAAAGCAAGAAGGCAGTATAAACCTTCTAGGAATTTTTTTTATAAAAGAGGTTAAGAAATATAAGACAATTTATACATTTAAAAACTTACAATAAATAAGAGATGCAGGCATTTTTTTTGAATACTAGGTACTATAATTCAATACAAGAACATTGCAGTGTTCCGAAAGCGTTCGAAAAATTCTGTTTTTACTCCCTCATTGTGTCTTCTTATTGTCTCCATGCTTTTTCTTTTTAAAATATTCATTAAACATGGCTGGGGCCTATGGCTCATATACTCTTCACAAATACTGTGGCAGGGTGTAGGGAGGGGGGGCAGGAGAATGGATACTTTGCTACTAAGAGGCATTATAATACATTTGACCAACCAATTCACCACCTTAATCAGTCTGGTATAGGCAACGCAACAAGAAAAAAATGGGGGGGGGGCCACCCGCAGGGCTGCGCACCCCCCAAAGTCAAAACCAAATTTTTGTTGGAAAGGATCCAAAGTGACAACCCCAACCCCATCGTAAAATGACGCGTACAGAGAAGAATCAGCTCAGTCCTGCAGTGGAATCCTCCTTTCCCCTTTGGCTGCGGTTGTTGCTGTTGTGTTTTCCTTCCTGCTCAGTTCAGATAAAGATCACAGCATATTCATGATAAAGTTATACAACTGATTCAGCACCACAAAGTGAACTGGGAGACACGACCGCCGGTCCTGAGTCGCGGGATCACAGGTTAGCCAGGACAGCGCATTGTACTGTTCCAACACAAACCTGGAACCAGAAGACGACGGAATCAGAACCCAGAGTGCATTAGAGAGCAAGATCTTCCATTTTCAGAATAGCTCATAGGACACTTCTCTCCGCAAAGGAGCTTAGCAACACGAACGGCAAAAACACTTTATTTCTGGCAACCCACTGCCAATTGCGGGCAAGCTCTGTATGCGTGTGGGAATTTTAAGATCTCTGTTGATAGTTATGTTTGGAACTCCAAGCATGTGCCTTGAGACAAGACAGTCGTATTAATGGGTCGCTGTTAAGCTGTCTAGAATTCAAGATTATTATCCGTGTTGACAAGCTCTTCTTGTTTATTTCAAAACTTCAGCTGTCAACACCTGTTTTGATGCAGCTGACTGGCAGTTCAAGCTTTTGCCAAGAACGGTATTAAAAGCCTTAAATAAATAAATATGGTAGGCCACTCAATTAATTAGCCAAAGTCTGTTGATTATTGGCAAACTGGTAATTTTAATGCTGCCCAGTCCACACTGCCTACCTGGGAATACTTATTTCCAGGAAAGTACCTCACAGGAATAAGCTAAATTTGCTAGCCTTCTTCACGAAATTACCTGACATATATAGCCAGACCAGCATCTCTGAAGTAGAGCTTATGGGGTAAATACACTTAAGATAAATATTACAGCCCAACTTATATATATTTTATGTGGGGATCCTCTTTTAATACCAGGTCACTATTAGGAAAAACATCTCATAAATTTGTAAGGGGTTCCCATTCCACAACAAGTATCTTCAAAAAGTATGTAACCTTCCATTAAAAAGTCTGGATACTGTTTCCCTGATTTTATTGTGAAACTTATTTGCTGATTTGCACCAAAGTTAATCTCCACTACACTAAACGCTTTTCCCCTGGACAGTTAGAAAAAGGATCTAGGCACGAGATCCTTTTCAAAGTGGATTGCACTTGGTTTTCTCTGTGCAAAAATAGACAGGCCACCTCCTCCCATCACAGGAGTAGGAGGGACCTCCGTCACAGTTTAATCCATTTTCCCATGCCAGATTAACCTTATGGGAAACCTAGGTTTAAAAATAGCTTATAAACATTCATGTGACAGATCTGAACATAGAACTTCACTTTTATAATGGAGCATTGAGTGGGAGTGAATAATAACACGTTTCACTTTCCATTCTTACTGCTAAGTAAGACTCTCCTGCAATAGCCTAAGGACAGCAAGTTCTATTGAAACATTTATCAGAATGTCAGGTTGGCCCTGCCATCTTAGGTAGGACCGCTCTGAAATATCAACCTACAAGACGTTTGTATAAATACTTGTCAGCCAGCAAACACAATGCAAGGGTTGTGAGCAAGAACAGAAAAGAGGATTAGCATGCCCTGTTCTCCCCAACACTGGGCTGTTGTGTTCTTCCACATCCCAGGTGTGTCAATAGATCAGTGACTGCATCCCACGCAGCAAAAGCTTCTGCTCTGGGTATATGGGACACAACCAGGTCTTTTCAAGGAAGCCTCGGCTAACTGCCGGGGACGTAACGGAGCTAATGCTTCGCTCGCCCACGTTCTGGCAGTGCCCACAACTGCCTCCTCCCAAGAGGAAGTTATAATGTGCCTACATTTTGTGTTGGAAATAACTTTCCTATTTACAGGTGTACCTGTTCTTAATTATCTACCTGCTTTTTGGAATTTGATGCAAGGTCAGAATAAACGAGTTTTCTGAGAGCTAAAAGACTGATATCCTAAAATTGGAAGGATAAACTGGCAAAAATATGGGGAAGGGTATAAAATACAGTCATGGGGGGGTGAATGTGAGAAAAAGTCCATTATCAAGATCTATTGTCAATTTCCTTCAAGATCATTCAATGAAAAGACAAAATATAAATCGTCTAAGATATTAAATAAAATACCCTACTCTAACAGGCTGTTTTCGGGATTACTGGGGTACAAACTATGAGAAGAGCTTCATAAGGCGCCTTGAAAATTTCAGTAAGGAGGGAGATAAATACAGGAAGAAAACATAAAAGTACACAGCAAAGCGCTGCATGAATGCAAAGCAGGAGAAATCCGCTGGCAGATTGACTAGGTTTACACCCCCAAAGCAACGATAAATTCTCTCTCTCTCTGTCTCTCGTATGCATGTGTCCACACATGAGAATACCTGAGGACATCAGAAGTTTGATTCGAGTCGAGAGGGTGGGAGTGTTTACTGTGAAGTAGCTCGTCCGATTGCACTGAAGGCACGTGGAGGTGCAAAGACGCCTTCAAAAGAAATCGAAACACAAGTCAGTGGTCAAAACGAAGCTCACATCATGCTCTTTCTTGCAGCTCAGTCTGTCTGCTGTGTGAGGACATGGGACAGTGCGCAATCTGTACAACTGCACAAGATGGCAAAACAGCACGCCAGGAATCCTAAGAATGGTAACCCGGGTGGGACAATGGGGTCCCAAGTCAAGGTCTGCCTGATCTTCTCCGTCATCATCCTCATCACCATCACCACCCCCACCAGCTGCCTGCAGTGCTGCTCAAACTACCCTACCCATCACCAGCAGCGGCCACAATGCTGGGGTGCTGCCCCATACACCACTCAGCCTGCTGGGAACCCAAACTGAGCATCTGGCCTACATCCACGGCGAAGGGCCCTTCCACATCCGTGATCCCGAACCCACACAATCTCACCAGGTTTGCCGAATCAGGACGCGGGCGCCCATCCCAGAGCCTTCTGGGTTTCTGGGTCACCTAAACCTGGCAAGGGTGGGTCCCTCGCCCAGGTCGCTCCCGTTGCGCGCTCAGAGCATCGGTCCCCCCCCCCCCCCCGCCCGAGCTGGCGGCCTGCACACACTGCTGGGCCGTCGGTACCTTAAGAAACAGGGGGCACTGGTTTTGTGCTTGAGGACACGCCGACCAAAACCAGTCGGGCAACGGGCCTGCTTTGGCGGTCGAGACAAAGTAACCGAGGGCCAGCGGTTGCTGCAAGATGTTGGTGACTTCGTCATGAGACTCTGTGGAGAGCAGCCGATCTGTACCTTGACCCTGGAGCAAGAGGCAAGAGGAGGGGGCAGAGGGTGTCAGAGCGGCCCTGCGGGGCCAGGCTGCAGGCTGGGCTGGCCCGGCGCCCCGTTTCCCGCAGTGGGGACGCCCCTAGCGAGTCCTCCGGTGCTCGCCTTCCTTCCCCCAACAAAAAGCCCCAAATATTGTAGCCTCGCTAGAGAGTTACTTCAGCACCACGATCATTCCGCTTCCCTTTCCTATCCCCTTCCTCTGCTTTGCCATTTCTTTTTCAGAAAACAAACCAGAGCGGTATGCAATATTCCAAGTCGTGGCCATGACCCGATGGGCCAGGAAAGCCCCACCAAGCCAACTCGCAACATTGCTCCCTGGTTTTAACGCAAGATTTCCAGCATTCAGGATCAGTGCTCTGGCAACATCGGGACAATCGTTCTTTAGAAAGAGACGGGCGGCTGGCTGCAAAACGTACCTTGCCCATATCTCCTCCGTGAGTGAAGTGCGAACCCGGTGAATGCACAGGAGACGCCGATGGGGATGCAGGGAGGATGTTGATAATGTCAGGGTCGAGGTCATCACCAGTATCTAACAAATCAAAAATCCCCATTCCATCTGCTCCATCTTGAAGAAAAGGACAGCAGAAGAAAAGCGTCTGTTAACCAAGAGCCACCGTTTCGATCCTTTTTTTTTTTTTAAAGGTACACATGATATGGGAAGATACCCTTAATAGGGAGCTAGTATGAAGCAGCAATTCAAAAGTGCTGGAACAGAACCACAGAGGGCTGACCGGGAATCCCTGAGCAGCTATGAGATTTGGCAGGTGACACAGCAATTCTGACTGGCCCAAGGTCACCGGCTCACCATAACGAAGGTACGAAATGGGAACAAGATAGAGCCCAAGTACAGCAGAGTTCTTATGTCAACTTTTGACTTGCTGTTAACGCACTGGTCTTAATCTATTTATTTAAAACATTTCTATGCCGGCCCCATCGCAACAAAGCCTCGGGGCGGCTCACAAAGAATACATAAATACATACATAAATAATAATAATATAACCATTAAAAAAAAGTTTAAAAAAACCCCGGTGCATTCTCGGCTAAAAATTTTAACATCCTAATTAATTCAATAATTTAACAATTAAAAAAAGTTTCAGATAAAAATGTCTTAGCCTGGCGCCAAACAACAAATAACGACGGCGCCAGGCGGACCTCTCTGGGGAGCGCATTCCATAGATGGGGTGCCGGTGCAGAGAAGGCCCTCCTCCGAGTACTTACCCTCCTAGTATCATTCACAGAGGGTTCCCGGAGAAGGGCATCCGTTGCTGATCTCAAGGGGCAGGAGAGCATATATCTAACCTCTCTTACATTTACTTCATTGGCTTGCTAGGACTGAGAGAGCATCTATGTACTGGACACAAAGAACTGGCTACTGGCTGTTCCGCACGGTCCCTGTAATCAGGGCTTAAGATTTTATAGAGTATTTATTCACAAACATTTCAACTCAGGCTCAGCAATGGAAAAGGTGAAGCCCCAATGCAATTGCTGTGAAGGAAGCCGCAGGGTCAGTCTGGCTGTCATACAAGACCTTATCCAGGGTCCTGGAATAGGCAGGGCTGGGTGTAGCGGGTGGGGGGGACAGGAAGCCATTTGGGGAAACGTGCAGTTAAGGGAGTCGGGGGTGTAAAGGAGGGGAAAGGCTGGATCTAGCGACAGAAAAATCTGTCTGCTGGATAGGGTAGAATTCTACGTATTGCTACAACAGCCAACTCATGGGTCGAAGACCTCATTTTTACATCTTTGGAGAGGTTCTTTTTGCATTGGAACACACAAACACACGCACACACACACACACAAACAAACCATTGTTTGTATTAAAGGCCAGTTCCAAACCAGTTTCAGTGGTGTAGGTGGACGATGCTACTTGCACAGATGCGGACGTGGGAAACACAAGTATGTGAGTGCATGATGTGTCCTGCGGGGTGTTTAGCTGAGACGTCTGCGTATTTAGGGTGGTGCTGCGTCCAAACACGGAGCCAGTTGATACTGAATCTTGAAAGAAGAAGAAAGAGCGGGGAGAATAAGAACAGGTCCCCCTGCCGCAAAGTCATTCTCAAGGGAGGGGTGCGTAATGAGAAACATCTCGCCAGTACCTGGCATGATGATGAAGGACCCCTGTGGCTCCATCGCCACTAAGCAAGCGCTGAGGATGCTGGGGGAATCGGCCGCCGAGATGCCGCACATTCTGCACATGTCCTTCAGCCGCTTACTAAGGGACTGCAAATTTCGGCGACTCAGCAAACAGCTCCAATCTGGAGGAAACACCGGAGAGGTTGGCAGCCTGGATTATTTTAATGTTCTCTAAGGAAGCTTCTACATGTGGAAGCGACACTTTTCTCGTAGATGCAGCGGGGAGGACAAGAAAATGGGAGGAGGAGACGAGAACAGTGGTCTGCCTCCTTCTCACATATGGTACTGAGGAATAGCTACTTTATTTTTCTACTCTCCTTGGGAAGGGAAGCTGGGAAAGCGCAAAATGTTTGCACAAGCTGGTCCTTCCAATTAACGAGAGAGAAGCAAAACATGGGATGCCACCCAACCCTGGTGCCCCCTTATGCTACTGACTGCACGAGCAATTCCGGGCGGAAAACCAGTGGCGTAAGCCGGGAAATGTGTTTTCGGAGCAACCTGTCACAGCCGCCCACACCACCGTCCCGGGGCAGCTCAGCTGCAGTCACTCACGCTAGCAGTGTATCAACAGCACAAGAGCTGCGGCTCCCACTGCCGTTCCAAGAGACACGCGTGGCAGCAGCCGCTCCGTTCTCCAGACAGCAATCCAGGACCCAGAAGCAGCCCGCTTCAAAGTGTAATTTGCACTATCCAGCACTTGGCTGTAGAACAGGCCTGCCGCAGCTCACTGGCACGTAACCCCCACGGGAGAGAGTGCTGCAGCATGAAGCCACGTGAAGTTCCTGACCCCATCGGCTCACTCAACTCGGAGGCAAGGTCCCAGTCCCTTCCAATTATTCTTTTTCACGGGCTACAAAACAAAGCCCAGCCTTCCAAGACACAGCTCCGCATTACCTTTCAGTTCCCCGTGGCCTATTCTTCCAAGACGCCCTATCACAACTCTCCATGGCAACGAACTCATCTGCACGAGCCCCAGACACCATTCCCAGAGTTTCTGGAGACCCAGCCTGCGAGCAGAGCCCTTTTTCCTACGAGCCCTAATGGGAAAGAAAGAATCAGCGGTTCACAAGGCTTGTGCACACCATCATCCGGCGTTTTGAGGCTGCTCCCAACATCTATTTTGGAACTGATATACCTAGATATATTGAGCAGCTTTCTGCACTGTCCTGGTACTTCTGGAACGGACCACTATTCCGTAGCGTTCCCAAAGCCATTAGCAATATGCATTTCCAGAGCAGGGCAGGGATGCTCCCAAAAGGGGGTTCTGCCGAGCTGCTCCACTCTGATTTCCGCTCATTTGCAAGGTCGCTTCGGAACCGCAGTTGCTGCACAGCTGGGGTCCTTCCCCATGACTGGCCCAACAGAGCTCCCAGAGATGTGGTGGCAAGAGCACAGAACACTGTCTGTTGGCGGCCAGAGCTGGGGCTCCCCATCGAATCATACAACCGTAGCACTGGAAGGGGCCTAAAAGGCCACTGGGTCCAACCCCTACCCCACTTCTTCCACACGTGGTCACCCATCCGGCTGCAGGCCCACCCCTTTCCAGCTTAGCAAAGGTGACTCAACATGCTACCTCAATGTAAAGCCACACAGGTGGGCGATCCAAGTAAGAATCGAAACCCAGGTTTTAAAAGAAATCTTTCTGAATCGGTGAGCCGATCAAAAATAACAAGAAAACAAATGCAGTAATTCTCTTATCACACACACAGCAAAACTTTTCAGTACGAAAAGCCGAGAACCAGCATAAACACAGTAGAAGTCAGTCTTAAGCCACCTTCTGGAAAAGTTCTCAAAACCCACCTGAAAGTGTGTGGGGGGTTGTTTTTCGGAGAGGAGAATGCAGCCTTTTTGCTTGCACCATTTTAGCGCCACTCTTCAGCCGAAAAAGCTCCCAGAGTGACATATGAGGATCAATGTTTATGGAACCCCTGCCTCTAAAATGCACGCTACCAACGGAAAAGGGGACAAAGAGGAAATCGGAAAACAGGCATGCTCTTACCTGTTTGGGACATCAATGTTAATGATGCAAGTTTCCAATAGCTCTCCATACAGATCCGTGCAGGACGCAAGAAGCCACCGTTGATCGTGAGACAGACAGTAGCCCACGAAAAGCACATTATATTTCTGTCCAGCCTCCCCAAACGTTTCTCCCAGCTCTGTCTGTTTATCTTTCACCGGTGCCAGTATGAACGGAGGCGCATAGAGCTTAATGCGCTCAGGTCGCTGCAAAACACACGCGTGACAGACGGAGCACTTCAGACACAAGGCAGCTTGGCCTGTGGCACAGCAGATGGTCAAGCACATGCTATGGCTGGTGTCTCTGGTGCACCTTGGGCCCCGTAAATATTGTCCTGGCTTGCGAACCAAACCTCTGTCTGTCTTCACTTCCTCCAGCCCTCTAGGCAAGGCATAGGCGGGGTGCCAAAGGCCAGCCTTCGTGGCCAGTCTTGCTACAAATGCAGGAAGGGCTTGGGTGAAAGCCAGGGCCCTCCTCAGTGGGGTGGGGAAGGCCCAGTGAAGAAGAACAAGCCACAGGAGAATGCCTCTGGTCTCCTTCTCCCAATCCTGCAGCCCATTTGTGAAGGCAGGCAGGGAGTCCTCACTCGAGAGCAAGGGACACCCTCAAGGGAAGCAAACCACACACAGATGCATGCACAGAGATGTGTCTCTCACTGATCTCCCTGGTTTCAGGAGTCCTCCTCAAAACAGAACCAGAATCCCACTGAACTGATGCACTGCTCTCCTCGAAATACTCACCTCAGGACTTTTGAGGGCCATTTCCATGGCTAAGCCGGGGCCGAACCCAGTTAACGTTTTCACGTTGGTTGACGTCGGGAGTGGCCTTCGGCACTGCGTAAAGGCTGAGAATGCCAGAGATTTTAGGTGCTGGGTGTAGATCTGTCGGTCTTCATTCTTGACTGGTTGCAACAGATATTGACAAGGGACAAGCTAAGACAGACAGAGAGAAGAGACAACTTAGATTAAGCAGAGAATATTTAATACTAGGATGCCACCATGACCTTGATGTGCGCCCATGAGGAGGATTAATGGGAAGATGCTCATGAAGGAACGCTCCTTCCTAAAAAGAGGCACATGGACCTGGAACATCCTGCCACAACTGGAAGGGGCGTCGCTCTCCTTCACGACGGCTCTTGTGCCAAGGGGGGAGGAAGAGAAGGGGCCTCCAACAGCCAAAGGCTCACCCATCCCCTCAACAGGGGGGATTTCCAAGGGCCACACCGCAAACACCACAGGCCCCTGTGTTTCAGCATTCCAGCTTACCTGTACAGAAACGATGTTTCTGATGTGCGGAGGAAGGTTTTGGATCATTTCCAGAAAGCAACGGAGAAGGCCAAGTGTCCACACGTTGGAGGAACTGCTCTCTTCCTTCTTCTCGTAGGTGAAAGGGTCGACGATGTAGACCACAATGGCCGGTGGATAGGTGACTGCGTGAGAATCGCCGTCGGTGGGGATCCCCACCTTGTCGCGGTCCAGGGTGCTAGAGGCAGGCGGCAAACAGGGTTGTGGTGAGACACAGGGGGTCATCCTCTCGTGCTGAAGCCGCTGTGGGCATCAGACTGACAAGAGGGAGCTGTCGAGCTGCCACGTTCGGGGCCCCGAAGTGGCCTTCCCTTGTTTTCGCAGAGGAAGCTTAGGCATGCCCTTTCCACCCAAATCTCCAGGAGGAAGCACCGTGTTTGTTTGCACGCTCCGTTTTCATACCCTCCAAGAACCACAAGGGCTCTCTGCCCCTCCTTTGGGGCCACCAGGGCCTTTATGCCCACAGCAAGCCCCTGCCCTGACGCCACCCCAAGCTTCTTAACAGGAAGGGGCTGATTCAACCGACGGCGTTACCTCTCTGAAACCTCCGGGTGCAGCTGTGCGGGGAGAGACCCGGCTTCCCCAGGCATCCCGGCCGTTTGCGGCTGCGTCCCGGCCTGCCCGTTCTGGACTGCGGCAGGCTGCGAAGAGGAGAGGGAGGAAGCGGCAGAGCTGTTCATGCTTCCGAAGGGTGGAAACGAAGAAGGCTTGTTTGCCGACATCCCACTGCCCAGGCTGGAAGAGGCGGCGGAGGAGGAGGACGCGGTGGTTGTGGTCAGGCTGGAGTTGGCAGTGGTCGCAGCAGAAGTGATGGCGCTGCTCGAGTTCATCGTGACCGCGTTACCGGTGGTGGACGAAGGGGTGGACGATGGGGTGGAGCTGCCCGCAGCCTGAGACTGAGTGGATGCAGGATGGCTTGCGGCAGGAACCAGGTTTGACTGGGAGAGCAAGGAATTGTCCAGGGGCTGCGTAGCAAGATAAGGACCTTGAAACAAGCAAAACAAAAAAAAAAAAAAAACCATTAAAATTAATCCTAAGATTTTCTTTTTGTGGATTCCTGCAATGAGCAGTGCATCCTTTCTGTTCGATTGCATGAATGGGGTTCCTTGAACGTTAATTGTGTACGGAGAAGGAACATGGTGGGTGATGTTTCTTAGAAAAGCAGCCTAACCCCCACCACCAATCTGCCCCTAAAACGTGCAGTGAACCCAACACCATGAACCCAAGTGCAGAGGGAAATTTGCATTCCCACATGACGGAACTGACAGCCAGCTAGTCATTGTGAGAGTGTTGGGCTATGATTCATGAGACCAAGGTCCTGGTTTCCAGTCACGGACTCTTAGCCTAACCCAACTCCAGGACTGCTCGGAGGAGGAGGAGGAGGAGGAGGAGGAGGAGGAGGAGGAGGAGGACTGGGCAAGCCACCTCGGGGTCCTCCCAAAAAGAAAAATGGTGGGATCCAAATGCAATAGATAAATAAATAGCATTTTTTGAAAGCAGGCAACCCAGTTTCTAAGAAGGCGTGTATTTCCTTAATCCCAGTTAAGTATTCTGGCAAGCTTTGGGAGAGGGAAGGCGAGGGGAATGGGAACATACCCAAATCGTATCTGCAGACTTGTGCATATAGCTTGAGTCTAGAAAACGATTCATTGTTGGCATGAGCTGTCTGAGAGAACCACTCGGCCACAGACTTCTCAGAAAGTTTACTGGAAGCAGCGGATCCAACTCTCATGATTCCATCAGGCAAAAGCTTGCAGATGGGCCGATGCTGGCCAAGCCTGCAGGACTGCAAAAGAAGAGAAAAGGGACTAAGCGTGCCGACTGTGTCCGACACTGGAGGCCGACTCTTTCGGGGAGCCTCGTACACCGGCTCCACAAGAGGAGGCAACACCTTTCTAACGCTCTCGACAGAGCCCAGGATGGCTGCGGCTCAGCCTTCTCCAGCCCGACATCTTCTAGATGTGCTGGACTGCAGCTGGCTGGGGGATGTGGGAGCTGCCATTCAACACATCCGCTGGGTGCCGGCTTGGGGAAGGGTGCCACAGCTCTTCAGGGTGGCTTTGCTTCCACAGAGTTTGGGAGAAACCAGCAAGAGGACCGTCCTCGCGGCCCAGTGACCCCTGACTGCTTTCTGTGCCAGGTGGCAGAAAGTTTCTGGATAAACAGCAGCAAAGAGATTCAGCTGAATGGAGCAGCTGTCGCTTTGGCTGCAAGCTGAGCATCACCAGAACTTTCTGGCGACCTGTCCAGCAGACTGCGAAGCCGAATCCTGGGGTGGGGTCCATCACCATTTTCTGTTGGGTAGTTTTGCAAAAAAAAAAAACAACAACCCGTAATAATGCTTTTCGTCCCGTCTTCTCTTCTGTACACATAGCAGTTACTTTTTCAAGGACTTCCATCGTCTTGACTTTTGTTATGGCTCCTGGCCAAGATAAGTCGATTTGAACCTGAGCGCTTAAGTGGCACGGCTCCCTGTGTTGCAGATTAACGACCCATGACATAATTTCATTACAAGGCATGAAGTCATGAAGCTCGCCATAAAACCACGGACCCATTGTTCTTCCAGAAAAGTAGCTGTGTTGGGGACGTCACAGCAAAAATAAAACATTTTGGCACCTTGAGCACAAATGCATGTATTATGGCATAAGCTTTTAGGACGGACTGGAGTCTGCCCTGTTAGATGCATCTACGGGATGCTACACCACAAAAACGTATGCCATCATAAATCTGTTAACCCTCAAGATGCCACTATACTGTTTTGACACTGCTTTTTTAAATTAAAAAAACAGGTGACATCCCTGTATTTCCCCTCATCAGTTATCCATCCACACAGAGTTTAGCATTCTGAATTTTAATTGTGCTACTTATATAATAACATCCTAAGCTTACTGTCCTAAAATCTCTATGCAATTAACAGTATGTACATAACACAGCATAAAACAAACATAAAACTGCATAAACAAAGCTAAAAGAGTACAATGAGGACAATATTTTATTTAATATTTATTATTTAGAATGTGTATGCCGTCCCATTTGCATGAGCCTCGGGACGGCTTACATACAATAAATATAGTACAAATAGTGCACATAAAATCCAGATTCACCCTGGCTGCAAAATAAAACCTATAGATGATATTAAAAATTGTTAAAATGTTGTTTAACTAAAAAGGTCTTAGCCTGGCTCCGAAAAACAAGTAACGAGCGCATTCCATAGATGGGGCGCCGCCGGAGAGAAAGACGGAAGACGGTTAAAAAGTGTGGGGCCATCATCCCTTCAGAGCCACGAAAAGCCCGTGCGAAGCCAACGCGTCTTCCGGTGGTTTGTGATGCTTGGCACGAGCGCATGTTTCAGAGGAGGGGTGCCACTCCTAAGGAGGCCCCTCACATGCTGGTGACCCGGCAACCTTCCACTGCCTGTGCATCAAAAATGGATAAATACAGGGAAAAGGGATCGGAGAGGCCTCCTGGGCTGCTGAGAACTCCCTCTGTCAACAGTAAAGCCAGAATGTGGCCGACAGCCAGTGCGGTTCTTGCAGTGCTGGTGCAGGACTCCTCCAGGTCCATTGCTTCTGAGCACTGCAGCACTGCTGGCAGTTCTCACATCTTTATGCCTACTCAAGACAGCTAAGGTAGACCTACAGAAATAAACCACGCTTAAATGGTGGCCCTTTAGCTAGGACTCACAGGCCACCTCTGTGTGTGTGGGTTGGGCTGCACTGAAAATGCAGTGTGTTATATATTCCTATTGCCCATTATAAACTCCACCTCGGATCCAGTTTGTTGCCCCTTTGCAGACTGCACCGGAAGGTCCATCTGATGAATTTAAGGTCCGAGAGCTGACAGGAGATACGATAAAGAGCAGTTCAGGTTTTGCTGGGTTTGGGGTACTCTTAGGTGAAATACAAGATGGCTCAGGCAATCCGCCACTACCTCTCAGCAAGCTGGGCTAAATAGCGTCATTTGAGAAATAAGAGTCCATCCACCAAGAATTACTTGGTGCGTAGCCTTGTACTGAGAAAGGCAATACAGCATTTAACCACTGGATGGCATCTGCATGATAAGAAAACTGCAATTTAAATGAAGTCTTGGTAAAGAAGAGGGGCCTTTTATCTCTTTGTACCCATCCATTTTAGTTAGTTAGTCAAGATAAGGCCTGCTAGAGTTTTAAGCATCTTGCAGAATACCAAGGTGAAGAATGATCTCCATTAAGGAAGGGGTGAATGCGCTCCGGAGAGCCACCCCACCTCAAGATCCTTACCTCGTATATTGCGGTGAGATCCCGAAAGAAGGTTTTTGCTCCTTTCAGCAACGCTTCATTCTCCGGACACACCACAACATAAGCAATGTCCCTCTGAGATCCGTAGGGTTCCAACATCAGCCTCTCCCAGTATGGTAAGGCAAAAGGGGACAGCACCAGAAAGTCATAATCATATCCCAACAAAAACGTTGGAATGGGCAGTGGTTCTGGAGACTCATCAGTTCCTGGACAAGAAAAGGACAGTTTTCCGTAGGTTAACATGCAAAGTGAGCTCTTCCATATACAAGGAAGCTACTGCCTGATGCCTTCTACAGCAATCATCAGGACATTCGAGGGGCTATCCTCACGTCTGTGCATGCAGAATTCCTGGGGGTCCCTGTCTCGAGCTTCCAACCATTCCCTGCCCCAGTCCATGTTAGATTTCTTGCTACAGGGAGGTTCTGAAGTTCTTTGAAGAGTCAAAATAAATCATGAAAGCACAAACCTCTAACTTTTGGTGTAAAGTTGGTCTGAAGCTAAAACTGGAAGCCCAGCGTACCACTGTGCTGTATTGCGTTGTAAGCCGTCCCGAGATGCCGAGGCAGCATGTGGGGACGGCACACAAAAGTTTTAAATAAATAAATAAATACTCTCCAGTTTTTTTACTTGTAAGTACCAAACGCTGGTAAAATCTGCCTTTCTGGTGGGAGCAAATCTAAAACACTAGCATGAAGAACAGAAGTCCCCTTTCCGAACCCGAGGGCAACACACGGAGCCCTTGCTAGAAAACAGGATCTAATAAGGAACTCTGAATTCGGAAACACAAGTAGTATTCATGCCCAGACGCAGGATTCTGGGTAGGTCGAGGGTAGGTGACCTGTTCCCCTCCAGACATTCTGGGCTACAACTTGGATAACACCTGTCTGCCGGCCATGCTGGCTGGAGATGCTGGCAGCTGCAGTCCAAAATCTCTGGGAGACACAAGATCGCCTCACCCTGAGCTGGCCTGGTGCTGGACACGAGTCTCCTCACCCTCACCCTTCCCCACTTTTCTTTATTAGATCCTCAACTCCAACAGGGGTTCAGACTTTGGAACGCAGCCCAGACATCACTGCTGTATTGTGGTTTGGCTCTCGGAAACACGAAGTGGCCTCCCTCGTACACCAATTTCCTCCTCTACGTAGTAGAACCTGGGTTTGCCATGATGGCCTTGCTGGGTTTGCTGCTAACCATGCTTTGCCTCCAAGCTTTCTGACACTGCTTTGGAGGCAGCAAACGAAGGCAGTAACCATGTCTGGCCTGACTCAGACAGGGTTGTGAACTACGGCTACTGCGGACCAGCAAACTGACGGACCGAATTTACATGGAAGAGGGATGATGGAGCAAAGCTCACGGCCTATTTCTGACTGACAATCGGCCCACGGTTGGGCCCCAACTTTTGAAATGACGCGGTGCAACTGCATATCTTCCACAGTGAGGAGGCGACCCGTTCTTTGCGGTGCAAGACCTTGCCACACTCTGCTGATTCCCCTTGCTCAGAATATTACTTTCTGGGCACTAAATGACAAATTAACTTTTCCTCTAAGTCGGCCTTCCCCAAGTTGGACTGAGGGATTATGGGAGTTGTGGTTCAAAGTATGTGGAAGGCACAGCTTGAAGCAAAAAGCTGGATCGGCTTAAAATGGAGCCACTCTCCCCTGCCCCACACGCACGGAGCTGGGAGAGAGACACTGTGGATTTGCAGCGGAGACGTGCAGCCGGGCAAGGGCGGCAATTACCGTAGGAGCCTCGGCCAGCCATTTTGTGGAACTGCTGCCACGTGAGGGGGCCCTGCACTCCCCAGGAGCGAACGGTGCGTTTCTTCTGGATGGCGTCCTGGAGGACAGGCTGGAGCGAGAGCAGCATGCGAAAGATGTCCTGAGAACACTGCATGCTCACATCTATGACTGCAAAACAACGGGGGTTAGTTCGAGGAACCGGCAAAGGAGCATTCGAGGCGCTTCCCGCACCTGCCGACAACCGCGATCCCGACTTCTAGGCTCTGCAGGCTTAAATATACGGAGTGTTTCTGCCCAGCAAACTCAACCTGCTGTCTTTCTAGAACCGTCTATATGTCTCACTGAGCGCTGCTCAACGCCTTTCCTGAAAAATGGAATGGCAAGGCTACACAGTCCACCATCCATTTCGTACACAGCTTGGAACATGCCATCAGAGCTTCTTTTAGAGTCTACACAAGGCTGTCCCCAATATGGCCCTCCTGAGGCACCTTGGGCTTCAACTGGCACCGGCACCAGACAGCATAACAAGGATCTGGAATGCTGGGAGTTATTCTTCAGAAGCTCTGGAGGCCGCTAAGTTCCAGAAGGGTGGTCACGCAAAAGTACAGATGACCCAACGGAGGTCTAATTAAACGAGTCATACCTTTCCTTCTCTCTCGGACAGGATTTTCTTAATAGCCAATCTCAGGAGGTATTCTCAAACAAGTTATTCATAGTCTAAATCCCCAGGGAAGCAATGAGTATCTTACGGGCCCAAAGTTTTCAGTAGTCGTCCACCATCACAGAATTCCAGATGAACTGGAATTAGAATAACCACGCAACCTACGTTCTGTACCTGTGGCAAATCACTAACTTTTTAGTCAATACTTCGTCTGTGGACAGAAATGTAAAAGCGTTCTTGCCAAACGCTTCCTATTTTCTAGCAAGCCTTTCACACTTACCATTTCGTTTTGACCAGTGATGCAAGCAAGTACTTTTCACAAGCGCTTCGTCGACCTTCCCTCCTGACATGTTGTCCATAAACTGGCGCCCGTGCTCCAAGGCAAGGTAACAGTCATTGCAAGAGTCCCTTTCTTCAGCCCGTACCTGGCTGCCAAGGGCACCAACTTTGGGCAAGGGGTCTTGATCCGCCGCTCCGAACGGTGAGAACAAGTTGGTGCACTGGTCTTGCAGCAAGAGCATCAGCTCATCGGGTAGTCTGTCGGCTTCCTTTGGCCCCCCGCCGTGTTCCACGGAAGTGGTGCGCAGGGCCTCGAAGCGTTTCTCGGCTTCTTTGCCACATTCCGAGTTGCGGCCCAGAATGTCCAGCTCATCCTCGAGAAACAAGCCGGAACTGTTGCCGAACTTCCTGTTCATGACTGCGCTGAAGCCACACGTGCACCTGTACTGGGCTTCCTGCGTTGGGTCAGGAATATAAACTCCAACGTCAGCACCTTTGATGTTCATGTTGCAGACGCAGATGCAACAGCTGTCAAAGTTACAGTCTTTGAAGAGGTTCATCACAGATTCGGAGAGAATGAGGTTGACGTAGAGACTGTGGGCCTCGGGGATAGAGGAAACAGTGGCAGGCTCGACAGAATTCAGGGGCCGGCAGGTGGACGGCGTGGAGGCTGGGGAATACAGGTCCGAATTCTCGTACTTGACTGAGCCTTGAGCACTGGCTGGCCCACCAGCCCCACGGGGAGTCCGAGGCGTCCTTGGCGTTCGAGGCGTTGGGAACCGAGGGGTAGAAGGCGAAGGGAGGATGCCCGGCCCACTGTTACTGGGGGGAGCGCTACTGGGCGGCATTCCAAAGGGAGTATGGGTTTGCGGAGTGTAGGCGGGGCCATACTCTTGATCAATCGTGCTCCCGTCGCTAGAACAAGGAGGGGGGAGATTTTTAGCCGAGCATTCAAGACCTCTGTGAAGCACACACAAGACGCGGTCAGACAAGGAGCTGCAAGCAATGCAACTAAGACATAATGCCACACTGTGAGTGTGTTGATTATTCAGGTTGTGTTTCAGAACTCAGAAAATTGAGTCTTTGCAGAGACACAACAGAATGCAGAGAATCCATGCAAAGAGGCGCATGAATGGATGTCCGGCAATGTTAATTCTCATGCTCTTAGAACAGGAAAGCATAAAAATGATTTTAAAAAGGGAAGGCAAGAGGCCCAAGCGTTAAGACCAGCGGTGTGCAATCCTTGTTTTATAACACAGTTTCCAACAGTGAGCCAAATTAAGAGAGGAATTCACTTCATTGCCCTCAGTGATGTCATCATGGAACCAAATCTGACCGGCTGTGCCAAAGCGCCAGCATTGCTGGACCATCTTTTACATTCACTTTAGCTGTTGACTGGGACCAGAAGCAGTAGAAGCCAAAACTAGAAAGATGGGGAAGATTTCCTGGCATCTATCAGAGACAATTCTGAATCCTCCAAAATCCTACTTTGAATGCTTACATTTTATTTGCACTCCCAAACAGTCAATGAAGTCCCAGCAATTCATTAAAGATTCCTTTTGAAATATGATGTTTGAGAGCAATGATTACCTTTCTGTAAACAACCACCAGAAAAACTCACATACACACACACACCACATACCCAGCCCAGTGCTAGGATGGTGCCAGAAACACAGTACAGTCCCTGGTTTGGATTTATTTTCCAGCACATTTCATAGCTTATTAAATTTATACTACTAAGCACCCCCAAGAAACCTATTATACAAGAAACAACAAATAAAATGTACACCTGCTGAAGAGCTATTTGGAAAGCAGGGAAACTAAATATTTTAAGTGACAAGTTCACGTCAAAGTGAACTATTTAGTGAGTACACTTTTCCTTAAGTGTCTTGGAAAGTGTCAAAGTCACTTTTTAGATTATTATGAAATGATCGACTGAACACACTTAACTGACTTCTAACCAAACCTACACAGGCTCCACTAAAATGCATCCGTGTCGAGCAAAAGCATCTAATACACCTGTTGGACTGCAGTTCCCACAACCTTTTCTCAGTATTGCTGGCTGGCTGGGGGATTATGGAAACTGTAGTCTGACATTTCCAGAAGGCACTACTTGGGGAAGGGCTGCTCAAGTCCCAGCTCATTTAGCAGAGCTGGTACGGGAGCTTTTCCTCTGCCCTTTCTGGGACGAGGGCTGCCAAATGGAGGCCTTCGCCTCTCGCTTGCACACACGCACCCCTCTTTGATGAACGGCATTGCAGGTCCTGGAGGAAGCAACTCCAGCTTGCCCACGGTCCAACTCTGGCGGTACGCACACTCCTCTGGCAGTTTGATGGCCGGGAGACACTGGCTCGGCAGAGTCTTCAAGGGAGCAAACATAGAGCAGCCCACAAAGGCTTGGCTGTTCTCAGGCTTGTAAACGTAAGAATAATCCTGGCAAGCAAATGGGGAAAAAAGAGAGTGAGCTGAAATGAGCGGCTACATGTCAACAGAGAGAGTGCAAAGGTTATGGCGGCTTTCTCTACCACTGTCTTTCTACCGCTTGCACACCCGGGCTCTGCTGCAGCGCAGAGGACAGCATAGGGAGGCAGGCCTGGGCAGGTAACCTCAGGGGCCCATTTCGAGCCGATGTCTGGGTGAAAACGAAGGAGGAGGACACATTTTGCTCCATCGCTGCTCTCTCTCAACACAAAACTTATGCACTGGACAAAGAATTTGCTTGCTTGCTTCCCTTTTGCCTTGAAGGAACGCAAGGTGGCTGATGCAGCTCTCCTCCTCTCAGTCTTATCCTCACGAACAACCCTGTGAGGTAGGTTAGGCTGAGAGTCAGCGACCAGTCCAAAGTTACCCCGTGAGATTTGTGGCTGAGAGGGGGCAGAAGCCAAATCTCCAGCACTCGGCCACTGTACCACACTGGTTCCCAAAGGAATGTTTCACAAACGTACATCATCTTTGTGCTGGAGACGTGCTCACCTTCCCGTAACATTCCAGTTTTAGTATATGTGCTGCCAAAGTGACCGTATTAAAAGTATATGGTTTGCAGAGCAGGAAAGAAAAAGCACAGACAAGTTTTGCTGATTAACAGGCACAATCGTGGACTACCGGAATTGTGTCCCCATCTTCGCACGAACAGCTAAAGCTACGACTAAGCTCACTACAATGCTATAGGGGCAAAAAGGCAGAATCAGTGCATCCGTTCAAAGGAACATACCCCCGCGTCTATCGACCTGCCTTCTCTTCACCTCAACACTGAGCTTTAATCTCCGATACGCTCTGTGCAGGCCAAGAGGACACAGCAGAACGAGAAAAGCCGACGGCAATAATAAAATTCAACAAGGATGGAATCAAGAGGTGTTCACCTACCTTTATTTCGGAGGGTTTCGGACTGCAGAATCCCTCATCGACCTCGATTCGGAACTGAATGCCGACTGTGGCGCCGTTTCCTTCGAGGACGGTTCCTCCTGGGGTGGTATCCATGCTGCCATACTCTTTATTGTTCATATTCATGGGAGAAAACCCCATAATGTGCTGCTCCAAGGATGGTGGGGTGGGATACATTTTATGCAGATCTGCTGTACCTGATGTGGATTTAAAAGGTCTAGATTTAAATTTTTAAAATTTAACTTTTTTCTCTATCATGAGATTATCATCCCGTGTTCCAGCCAGGCATGTGCATTATATACGAGGCGTGTCGAGAGCGGGCTTCTGGAAGGCAATTTTACTTGCCAAAACAGAAACAGCTACTGCTAAAAGCAGACAATTGGAGTTAGGAAAGGAATACTATGTAGCTTACTTAAGGATGGCCATGTTTTGGACATACTATCACCCAATAGCTGAATGCAGGACAAATAAAAGTGGCAAAAAACCAATACAAGATCCAAAGAAAGAATTTAAAAACCATTTGAACAATTGCATTAAATACATTCAATAAAACAGATTACTGCAGACATAAGGCCCCATATGCCATTAAATGTCAGAGCATAGAGGGAAGTCTTAACCTGGCCCTGGAAGCAGCCTCAGTGGCAAACTTCTACAATTGGGAGGCCACCACTGAAAAGACACTGCCCCCACGTTGTCAGAGGCAACTCTCACAGGGAAGGCTCAGGCGTTGCATGTACTAGGTTTAGGTCAGCAAAGAAGCATCAACAGGTCCTACAGTTCCCTCACAAGATCAAAGCAGATAATTAAGGCTGCATAATGTAAAGTTGGCTTACTTATACATGACAAAGGGTCCAGTGTTCCTGCTTTTGACTCCTTGCAGTTGGATTTGTCATCTAATCCATTCAGCATTCTTTTAGACCCAGGCTGGAGAGAAAACAAGGCAGGAAATGACTCCATGTATTGAATGATGGTAAGTTTTTAAACAGCTTCATGAATTGTGACACCTTTGTAACCTGAAAAATCCACACCACCCGGAGCATGACTAAACAATGAGTGGGAGTCTCCAAAGTAGTACATGAGGTTGCATAATGGATCCTGCTTTTCATCACAGGTACCCCTTTGGATTCCTGTCACTGTCATGCACACGCATTAGGTCACTTTGTTTATAAAACAGAGCTGCTTCAAAATTCAAGTTATATCACCACACAGCTCTAAAAACTACATGCATTCCGACCAAATACAAGCCAACGGTTAAGTAGGGCAATCCAGGCCAAGTCAAATCAAAGGATAAGCAGCTCAACTGTTTGCACACATTGTGATGGCCATGTTTCAGCCAACATTTCAATGCAACTGTGACACCACAGGAGAAAGTGCCATGTGCCAGTACGAAACAGCCACCAAAGGACACGTATTGTGCCTATGAATAGCCGGGGAAGGCTGTTCAGTGTGGCTCTGAGCAGCCTGTGATGGACTCCGCAAACCATTTCCCTCAGGAGAGTTGACCTCCCTGAAGATGTTGATAAGGAAGACTGCTTACAGAGAGCCAGTCTTGCGCATCTGTCACCATCTTGTGCCTTTCTCTCAACATACTGAGGGTTAAGGTGGATACTTTACTTGAATCTGAACTGGAAGAAGAGGTGAGGCCGGAATGTTTAGCCAAACTGCCAAGCGCAACAAGCTGTGAGATAAGCCAAGGGCTTGGTGAGAGCTAGAACACCTCTGGCTCGGGGCAGACAATGCTGAACAGGGAGGGTCACAGGGGGAGGGATGTAATTTTATCGGCCCAGTGGTCTGATGCCAAGTCAGATGACCAGGCCAATTAAGTAACATCCAGCATTCCTGCCCTTTTGTCCACAAGCAGCATAAGCAGCTCCCTGAGGGTGGTGCCAGCTCAGTTTGCTGAGGAAGGAGGAGTGGAATTCAGTTTAAAATCAACTTTCAGAACAAGCAGACCTACACAAGGTGACTTGATAGATGCTTGTTAACAGCATGCATATTACTCCCTCTATATTCACAAAGCCGGTCCTGGCTGACCAGCTTTAACATAATGAAAGACTTCATTTAGACCCCCACCCCCGGCAACCTTGATCTGCTTAGAGCGGCAAAAGAGAGAGGCTGCAGGAGACAGACTAGCTGTGGACACTTTCCGTGATTCTCAGCTGAAACTTATCGTGCAAACTTTCACCTTGAAAGCGCTATTGTATGACGCTATTTCACACATTCGGGTAACAGAAAAGCTGCTCTGAATTTGCCTTCGGGTTTCCTGGACTGAGATAGGAGTCCAGACATAAACACATGGACTACAACCTCTTCCAAAGAGGTTTCCCCACTTCCAGATGAACATTCCCAGCTGCCAAGTTGGGCAACTGGAAACTGGCCCATTTGAGCCCCTGCAGGGGGGCAAGCTTTCTCCAGACCTCACCACATCAGGGGATGATTACACAATGCCATTAGAGGAGAATGGGAAAGAACATGGTACTCATCAACACTTCCAGGGCAGGATTAAGGTCAGCCAAACACACCCAGCCCATTTAGAGAATCATCTGCAATAGCGCAGAAGCTGTAAGCGTGACCTATGTTCGTTATTTTTTAATTACATGCTGTCATCGTTGTCTGTGGTGCTGCTTAACCATCGCCACCCTGATATAAAACTGTAATGCAAACCTTCACAAACCACTTACTGTTAGCTCATCTTCATCAGAGTTGAAGAGATTGTCAAGGTCAGTGTAGGAGACAACCAGGTCATTTTCGTGAAACAAACTAGTTGAGGCTGTGCGATTGTGAGGGGCAACGCGCTGGGCATCTAGTGCTGAAAGGAGAACAATCAATGGCTCAGCACTGGGCACTTAAAATTACAACAGTTTAACTACAGACACAATTCAATTATAGGCCCGACGAGAAAATAAGCAAATGTATTCTTCCAAATCTATCAGATGGTTCACATGAATGAATGCTAGAATTTAAAATAAATAGCCGTTTTACCTTGCTTGACTGAAGGGCTAAAAAGAGACATTGCATCTTCTCCAACACTGGGTGCCCCATCTTCAGTCTGGGAGGAAAAAGGGAAATGGCAGCATAAAAGAAGATGCATCTACTCCACGTGAATCTTTCATAGAGAAAGCTGCCTTTCGCTGAGCAGAGTTAATTATCTAACCCCAAACTGGAAGTGGGGTAGGGTGAGGGTTTTCTTTCCAACAGAAAAAAGGTCCTTCCCAGATCCAACTACTTGATGACGGTAAGACTGCATCTGGGGCCTTGAGTGTGATCTCTGGAGCCCCACAAGTAAAACGCAAGCCAGATGGAAAAGCAAAAGTCAGAAACAGAAGCTGATGCAGCTGCTCTCTGCATACTTCAAGGACTCCTCGTTCCCTATATACACAACCTGAATATGAGATGCATTTTATTCTCAAGCAGCTAGACCTCCAGTCATGGTGACCTCAATACCAAAAAACTGGTAATTTTGAACAAAGGCTTAGTTCTCTTCTGAGGTTTTGGGAATGGCCTTATCCCAGGACAGGCTGCCATGCCTTGCCTAGTATTCTCCATCATGTCTAATCTGCCTTCAACTGCCGCTCCTGAGTTCTAGGTAGAAGCATTCCTCATTACCTGCCACCTGATCCTTCTTCACTGGAGAAGCTCAGGGAACCTCCCTAGCAATGCTACATGAACACAGCCCGTGGATTCGCCATAGAAAATTGTACATTGGAAATGAACAGACGTGTGAACGCTTCAGGAAAAGGACTTCAAATAAAACCGTTTCCTGGGACAATCCTAGGCACCGATTCTTCATTAAGAGCAAGCATGGATTCCTCTTTCTGAAACTGTTGTTTTCCCAAGGTGTGCTTAACTGTGGCACATGCTGCAGGGGTTCTTATTTCCCTCTGAGCAGCGAGCTCCAGGTCCTTTCGCCACCTGCTTTCAAAAGCAGGTGACCGGGAGTTGAGGATTTGGTGGAGGAACATGAGCCCACCGTCTTTCTGGGAGCACTAACTGGGCGGCAGGGGCGGCGGAAGGGGGTGTTTCTCAGAACACCACGCGTGTGCACTTGAACACAGGAAGCGTCCTGGAAAACGCCCCCGGCCCTTTGCTGGGAATCCGCCTGCTGCGCCAGTTCGCCCTTTTCACTCACCTTGTGTTTTTTCCCAGCTTCCCGCTCACTGTTCTGCCTGTCCTTTTTATCAGGAAATGGGAATTCCTCATCGCCATCGACAAATGCATATGGGTCTGTTTCTGGCTCCTGGTCAGCCTCCATCGCCGAGAGATACTTATTCTTGCTCTGATACTGCTGCACCAATTCGTCAGAGACCTTCAGGGGTCTCCTGCACTGCACCATTAATCTGCAGGGTAGAAAAAAGACGGGGTGACAAGGGGACGTGGGAAGAGTGAAACTCCTTGGGGGATGGGATGTTTAATCATATCTCCCACTCACATCCTAATCCTACACTTCCAGATCACGTACATAGGATTTATCACGCTAAGAGGCGTATCCGAACGTAACCTAAAGTGATCCTGATAGTTTCAAATCCCTGCTTAGCCATGAAGTTCAGTCCGATGGTTAGCACTATACTGCCCTTCCCACCATCACCACCTTTAAACCCTACCTTTCTTCCTTTTCCGAAGAACCCAAGGTAGCTTACATCTTCGCCGTTTTATCCTCTCAACAACGATCCTGGAAGGTGGGTTTAGGTGCTACTGGGCAAAAGTCAGCCCAGGAGCTTCATGGCCAAGCAGGGACTAGAACCTGGATCTCCCAAGCCCCAGATCAGCACTCTCACCGTTATACCACTAATTCATGTGGCATCCTTCCTGCATACATTCTCAGGAGAGTTCCACAAGAGCTCTAGGTAACAATGGATTTTTTCTCCCTCTGTTTTAATATGGGTTAATACCATCTCAGTATTAAAAAAAAAGCTTTGTGTCCACATCTAATCAGTACATTGAAGGCCCATGGTCGTTCTTCTTTTACAACGCGATACAATTAGGTGCTGAAAAAGAACATCACTGCTCATGTCTCAGCCTTTGTTTTGTCTTACTAAAGTTCACCAATACCAAGGTGTTGACAATTAACAGTTTACTTGTATACTGAACTGTGATACATTGATTATTGGCCTCCAGAACTGGATGCGCATGGAAGATGCCACAAATGGTGCAAGACACATCCAAGACTAGCACAAAGGCCAAGATCCAAAGAGTTACAAGAACCAAATTACTCCTGCAGTAACACAAGCTGAGAAATGATGCATAATGGAGTCTGTCAAGGGAAAAAAACCTCTTGCTATATAAGATGAAAACTTATGGTACACAGTCATCTAAGACCTGCAGAGTAATATTTTATGGATGGTTATATGTTTCACTACCTTTAAGTGGCAACATTTATTCTAAAATAAAACCTAAGCTACTTTTTCCAATGCTGAAGATATCTATCAAAACATAAAATTTATATAATCCTAAACCAATAATAATTAATCTGATACCAAATGGAATTGTCTTGGAGTATTATTCATAACTCAGCACTGTTAGAGTGCAAGTTTTGCCATAAAAAGGGGCTTACAACTCTCAGCAAGGTTACGCTAGCTGGGGCACGCTATGAGCTCTAGGCCCTTTTTCTGACTAAATTTGAACAGGATTGTCCCTTTAGTCCTCTGCCACAAAAACCACAAGGCTAACAACTTATTTATGGCATAAGCTTTTGGCAACTAGAGGCTACTTCTTCATCTGAGGACATGGACTCTGGCTTACAAAAGCTTAAACCACAGCATTATTCCAGGGACCAAAGGTTTCAGGAAGCCAAGGTGCTCTTCCAACCAAAGTTTTGATCTCCTAAATCTCACACAAAGAACAACAAGTAAAGGCACTCTTCTCATGGTCCAAAGTTTCCACCAATTTCTGCTGTAGAGTCTTTTGTGCATCAAGATCAGAGGCTTTCCTGGAAAATAGACCAGTACAATGGTAGATGATAAGTAACAGGAGTAGTTATCATCATTGGCAAAAGGCCTGTTGGGATTTGGCTAAGAACAGGGGAGTAGGTGGATGCTGAGCAGATCGAGCAAGACCGTTTTTATGATACCCCTGAACCAGAAAGCAGCCTCAGATCCTCCTATATGGCTCAGCGCCTAGAGACCTCCAGTGCTAAGGACCAATTTTGTCCTAAGAGCTACCAACAGGGCCTTCAGGTGACAGCAGATCTAGAAGGCTATTTACGGTGGAAGGGGGAATTGATGTTCTGCCATTGCTCTCTCAAAGCGGCCCTCCAGGAAAACTAACTGCTGGTCAAGAGCCTCTGCAAGAAGCCAGGGCGTTTCTCACACAGCACAGACCTATTTCTCACGATGCCAGTAAATTTCTGTCTGAGCTGCAGTACTTCAGGAAGCAGGTGCAGCTTTCATGACTGAATGCTCTTCTGCAGAGAACAAAAAAAGAGCCTCTGCATATGGAAAAAAATATCGCAGGGAACAAGTCCCAGCCCAGCCTTTCTTCTAGTTTTATACAGGCGGGGAATAGATTCAATCATGCAGGTCTCCACCCACACAGCCTTGGAGCAGTAGGTCAGCCATGTTAAGGAGATAAAACAACCTCGGAGCCAGAAAGTGAGAATGAGAGCACACTTCTAGGTACTTTATACTTCTGCGAACCATTAGAGACGTGCAGATATACTTGCTCTATTTCAGGTTTGGCCATTTGGAAGTAGCTCTTCCAAACCCTCACATAATCTGAAAAGAGCTCCACAAGTTGGACTTTTCAGCCTACTCTCCTTTGGCCACAGAAACATATTTGATCAAGTCCGGTATTAGGGATCTTCTCAAACTGTTTCTCCAGGCAGCAACAAACTGGGCACAACTGAACGGTAGAGACAGCTGGCATTTCCATCATCAAGCTTTTGGACTGCCCTCCTGAAATTTGACAGAGCCCACACACCGGCGGTTTTCAAAATGTTTTCCTTCTTAGCTTCCCACGTGTACTTATTTTCTGAGGAACCCGTGGCATGCTTGACCGGGAACCCCAGTGCACCGCAGAAGATTTGCCGGAGCCTGCTGAGCGAGTTTCACTGCTACTGATCCAGATATTTAAAACATTTTACCCTGCCTGTTCCTCTGGAAAAAAAAGCTTACATCAAAAGCTATCAGGAGCAGCCACTTCAAACATTAACGCTACCAACAGGCAGTAGGTAATATAATAGGACACAGTGGCACAAAATCACAAATCTAAATCAAATGCCCAGTAGGTCTGTTTGAACATGGTTGTTTTCAGCTTCAAACAAGCAAATAGGGAGGGGATGAAATGGATCTCGCAAGAGAAGGCATTCCACAACCTAAGCAGGAACAGAGTGGGCCTGATCATGTAGCTTTTCAGCCAACTGAACTTCAGGTGCATCAAGGACTCTCAAGATGTCCTGCAGACACATAAGGTAGGTAAGGTAGGCTATCCTTGAGGCATCCTAGTTCTAAGACATTGAGACAAAGGGCAAGGGTGCACAGGAGGCAGTTTTTGGACTTCAACTCCCAGAGGCCCCTGCCAGCATGGCTAACTGTCAGGAATGCTGGGACTTGGGAGTCCAAAACTTCTGGAGATCTACTGTCTTCCCACTCCGGGCATAGAAAGTACTAAACTGCTGCTCATTGTTAAGGGAAAGAACAGTAGTGGCTGGCAAAAAAGATCTTTCAGGGAAGTAGGCTCACCGTTATTCATCATTTAAAAACCTGCTAAGCTGCCAAGATACTCCAGAATTCCTCAGAATGCAGCCCGAAAATCACTGTCGTACGTAAGGAAGATTTTTTAAATAGACTTCGTTCAGAAGTAAAACAACTTTATGGAAATAGGACATCACAAGAGAATTGCTGGTGGTACGGTTTTGTTTACTTAACACCTGCCTTCAAGATAAGCTAGCAAAGGAAACACATTTCCTGCCTCTTGAACAAGAGGAAAATGGCAACAGAATATTATTCAGAGTTTGGAAACGTAGCTGAGAAACTATGAGATGAAGCTTAAGGATGGGAGACAGTTGCAGGGAGCACCCAAAAATTCCAGTTGGCTTTAAAAATAACTCCAAAGTGGAGCTAAAGAAATGCATAGGTTTGGTTTCCTGCGCTTGTCATGGCATCGGCCCACCCAAGGAGCTCTATGAAATTCCATGCTACTGATACGGAGGGAAGAGAAACAATGCAATCCGTGTCAGAAGGATTGCTTTTATTCTTCGAATGAAATGAAGAGTTAACTAATCTTGTTTCAAATCCCTGGTTCAAGGTGTAAATGCCACTTAAAACCAACAATTGCAGGTGGGCTCTGCCATTCCCTTTCAACAACTTGCCCAGAGGCAATTAAGCTTGTGCCCTCTCTTATCTCTCTATTTTCATATCATGTTGTCACAGCAACAGCTGCAAACATCACTTATGATGGAAGTATTCCAAGGCAGACACAAGAGATGCATGTACTTGATGCCCATACATTTCAGGCAAATGCAGTTCTTCTGAGATTCAGTAGCAGTCAAGGGCATTTAAGTTCAGAATTTGTTAGATAGTGTGGGGGGATCACAAAGAGTTTGCCATGGAATGCTTTGCAAAATGAAAATGCTGGGGAAATATGACCCTAATAGACATGCAGAATCCAGAATATGACTCCGCAGATAGCTCTCTCCCCTCTCTTATGAATACCATCAATATTCATAAATGGTTGTTGTCACACTGTCAATTGTAGGTGTACAGCAAGGAAGTTTTAAGCGTGCACTGGAGAACATTTAAGTGTGGACAAAGTTGATAAGCGTGTGTCATACAAATAAACTCATTACTGATCCAAGTTCCAGCAGGGAGCTAGAGCCAATATAGTTTCAGGAGCAAAATTAAGGTTCGCCACTATGTAATTGCACAAAAAAAGCCTGTTGTTTGCTCTGCAGAGGCACCCAAGAGGAATTATTTCCCTCTCCCTCCCGGCTAAGCGTCAGAGACACAGACAAATGCAAAAGATCACTCACTTGCTCACTGTCTTAGGCTGCCTTGCCAAAGAGGCGGCTTCTTACAGGAGGATTCAGACACTAACAGGTGCCCCTGAAAGAGGAGCAGAGAGGAAACAGCGGCGCAAAATCATGCCAACTGCCAAGAAGGCTGTGAGAAGTTCTGACATCCGAGTGCCAAACCACACCTTTGGGAAGCAGCCCATGCTCAATTTGGACTTTCGGGACTGATAAGAGCCGGAGACCTCTTCCTACTTGCCCAGTTAGTTGTATGTGTAACAGAGGCAGGCGCACCTTAAATGAATGTGAGGGATGAGAAAGGGGGCAGGGGCCCCAAAAGGCAGCAGAGAGGGAGGCGACTGAGGATGCTAGTGCTGCACAGTCGTCTTCCGTCCTGGTGGGATGATGGACAAATCCCCACATGCTGGCAACTGCCCGGTGAGGAATGGATGACAGGAAAGCAAGCAGGCAGAACACCATTGGCCTAACAAAGAAATATGCATCTAGCCACGCAGTCCCATGCACAAGACCTGCTCCTCACACATAAACTTCAAAAAATAGACCTTGAGGGGGGAGTGTAAGACAAATCTTAGGATTGTTTTCCCCTCTTTCCCACCATCCTATCCATATTTGGAGTCTCCACCTATATGATCAACCTTCATTTACTTTAAGGACCCATTTTGTATCATTTATAACTTTGTTAGCTATCCGGAGCACTTCGGATAAGCCAGGATATGCCTTTCTGCTGATAATTCAAAATCAAAGAGAAGGCTCTCGAGAGATGCAATCGTCATGGGGTAGGAGGAAAGTGAGGAAGTTCAAAAAGAACTGAGCTGCACTTCAAAATCTGGTGAGAAAAGATTTCCTCTTTTCATTCTACCGATTCCAATGCATTGCATACTTCATTATAAGCTTAGAAGTCTGGAATAAACCTCAAAGGGATGTAACTTAGGACTGAAGTGAAAAAGATTTTGAGAGGAAATGGTGATAAAATCATATAAACAACTACTCTTCTAGCAAAGCACACAGAGAGGTGCCAAGTCCATTTTCAGGAATGCGTGACAATCCCCAGTCAGCGAGTCCTCTCAGAAGGAAAATCTGAATAGCATCAATGAATGGTCAGTTCTACAGTGGACTGATAAAAAGCCACTTGGGCACTACCCAGCAGAGAATAAGAACCCCCTCCGAGCAAGGATGTATGACAGAAGTCACACGGACATGTTCAAAGGAGTCCATCTAGTCCAGAGCTATTTTCTGGAGTGAGGCAAGCTTTGTACAATCTTCGGTAAACCTCATTTCCAGCTCCTCCCTTTAAGTGGAAATGCCAGAATCTTTTATATCCAAACTTTGTGCTCTACTACTAAGATGCCATCGCCAGCCGACATGTCAATGGTACAGCCGTTCAAGCCCTCCAGCACCTGAATCCACAACCTCTCCACTCCCGAAATAACAAACACGACAATAAACAAACCAGAGTGGTGGCAGTGACGGGGAGTGTAAAAATGACTAACACGGAAATGGTATGAGGCTATTTTAGGGTACACATCTTTGGTGAACTTATTTAAGAAACTGATTTACAGAACCTGTGGCCCGGGGGGGGGCAACTTGTGGCCCCCAGATTGTCTGGCCTACAGTTCCCATCATCCCTTACATTCTCCATCTCTGTTCTAGCTCCTTGAGAATAATCATGTATAATAAATCACAATATAGGAGTAGCCAACTGAAGTTTTTGCCTGCTTTTAAAATTAAAACTGCAAAACTCAGGTATAACACACAGTTGATTGTGTTTTGTATATCAAGAGCAATGGAATCATTGATTACCTTGCTGTCCCAAGCAGCCTACAGAAAAGACAGTAAAGAAAGCTTTAAAAGACCCAGCTATGTAAGAAGCAGTGCTCATTCTTACTGCTCTGAATTGAATTGACTTCCAGGAGCACGATTTCAATGCATACATGCTGACAGGCCAAAAATATAGAATTTTTACTACTATTACAGCTTCACTACTCATATAGAAATAGTTTGACCTGTTGAATTCGAGTGCCAGCAATTAAAGCGTCTACAGAAAAGCCACCACGCCCCCCCTTTTGAGCAGCGTTACAATGCAGTGCAAAGCAAAATAATCTTCTCATCCAATTCAAAATGTGTTATTTTGATTCCAGAGTATGGCCATTTCCAGGCTCCCATTAAAAGGATAAAGCAGAAACGGGCAAGAGTAAAACCCTGGATCCCTCAGTTTCCCGATGCTCTCCGTCCTGGAGCAAAAGATTTGTAACACCTGTAGTAAGAGATGTGGTTTGAGACATGGATTTTGTTTTTAAGAGCAGGAACTTAAGATATACTTACTCTGTAGCAGATGGTAAGTTCTCTGACCCCGCGGATCCCACAGGGTCATCCCTAAATTTTTCACTTGGCAGTGGCGGCGGCAAGAAATCCAAATCCTTTTTCTTTGGAACCTTGTAATACTTCCACATGCAATCCGCATCTTCTTCCTCCAAATTCACGGCTGTACCAACATACATTGTGGGCTCTATAACTTCTGCAAAGGACGCTGGGAAAGTCTGGGACAAGCCTTCTGTCCTGTCTTCCATTGCTTTTGAAGGAACCAATGGATCTGGAGTTGGCATCTGATAGAAATGCTGGCTCTGGGGCGTGGAAGGGGTTTTGGTTGCCGCCTCGTCAGCAGTGTCACAGGGGTGAGGACTGAGGGGGGGCGGCTGGGGAGAGTTTGCCATCTCTGTGCCATGCATCTGAGGGGTCTTGGCCACGTCATTAGTTCTGAGATTTGAAAACCTCACTTGGTTATCTGAGGTGGTGATTACAAGCCTCTGATTGGCTGAGTCTGCCTCCAGAGCAACATCGTCACAGACAGACACGCGGTGGTGAAATGGAGTCAAAGGACGCTTCTGGGGCTTGTCTCCCTTCTCCTGTTTCTCGTTCGCCTTGTGCTTTGGAGCGGCTTGCTGCTGCTGGCTGGCAGAAGGCACCGGCCCCTGCTGAATCCCGAGTCTTGGTTTGATATTTTTGTGCCTAAAGTGGGAGGGAACAAGAGTAGGCGCTGTAACATCTATATTTTAACTGAAAGCCAAACAAAGTCGGATAAGCACCACACAGAAAATAAACCCAAGCAAATCATGCCAATAAACAGGCGTAACATTTAACTACAGCTACTCTGCTGTGCTTTGTTCCCTTAACAAAGGGGCAGCGGGGAAGAATATGAGCAAGGAGAATGGTTAGCCTTTCTTCGCTTCCCCTCCTTCTGGATCTTCGCTTCTCTAGCCTTAATCTTAGCCGGGGTGCCAAACATACAGCAGATGCCCAGGCCTTGGACAGATGCAGGGCACCATCGTGTAATAGGCCAGCCGCTTCACGAGCGGACAAGCTGAAGAGGCGGCCAGGTGATCTTGTTCTGTACAGACGGAAAGAGTATCCGTCAATGTAAGTCACTGTAAGAACATTTACAGACAATTCAAAGCATGGATTCACCCCCTGATTTGCACTAGTTCTTAACTGTGGCTTAGGCATACAGATGTAAGGCTTAACCACGCCTAAGCATTATGCTGGCACAAGGAGCACATCTGCCTACAACTAAACCAGGTACAGTTGCCAGTGTCGGGCTTTTATGACAGAGTAAAGAGACAGCAGGCGGGGAGAGAGAAAAGCAGGAGGATTCTGCTTCTGGTAGCTTTTCCCCTGCCCCGTTTGCCAGAGTGTCTACCACCTACTGCCCTGTGGGAAAGTGTCAGGAGGAAAGGGGAAGGTGGGCAGGAAAAGCGCAAGATGCGTACGCCTACCCTCCCTGGGCTGGTTTCGATTTAGTTTGGAGTGTTAGCTTTTAAAGTATTTTAAAGTGTTCCACCTTGTTAATATTGCAAGTCACTTTGAGGACTTCCACCAAAAAGCAGGACACAAATCCACAAGATAAAGTTTGGAAAAGATTATGTGCACAATGTCCCATCTCTTAAGAGACTTTTCTCTCTAGGAAAGTGTCATAAAAACACAAAATAAGCTAAATACTGTACAGATACCCAACAGCAGGCTCTGACTGTTTTGCTGGCTTGCGAAAATGGGCCCTGAAAGATGTTCACATATTTTTGCATATTATGACCAAGTGTACCTTGAGCAAATGCAATTTGTCCTCTGTGTAGCTTCAACGAAGTCCCAAAATGCTATTTTGTCAGCCGTCTCCTCTTCACATACGCCGTTTGACGTGGCAGAGTACTTCCTTCTACAGCACATTTAGGGAGAAATTGAGTACACTAAGTTACAAAAATAGTAAATTAAAAGAGAACAGGAATCTTGTGATGGTCCCAGAGAGTTTGAACTTACGGAGAGAGACTTCCCTATTCAATCAATTTCAAAAATACTTTATTTTCAAAGAAGCTGTATTTCAGTCATTCCGGCAGGTTTCTTGTCCTGTGTTATTACCCATGGCCCCCACAGCGGCCATCTTGTGGTGGTGCCGAGGGCAGTCTCGAATTGCTGGATGCGTCCATAGACCCCCCCACCCAAAATTATCCCAAAACAGACAATTGAACCTCCATGTGGAGAGGCAGTCTATTTCTGGCTACTGGGTGCAGAGGGACTGGCATCACCTATGTCTTGCAAATGCTCTCCAAGACACCTGCCTGGCCACTCTCAGTAAAAAGGTGATGGCCTAGATGGACTTGGGACTTGTTAAGCTCGGAAACTGTTGTGTCCAACGGTTGTGCCCATGCCTTTTGTGCACACTCCCCGGTGCCCCACTTTTAAAAGGAAACTGATAGAGAAGAGACCTTCACTACCTAGTCCCCGATCTTCCTGCCTTCATTTCTAAAAGTCGGTCAAATCCTAGAAAAACAATGCCCCTTTCCAAACGCTTAACTGTTAAGCATAAGCTGCTCCAATCCTCTTCTTTGCTCCCATCTCCCTAAACGCCAAAACCTCATCAGCCGGGAAATGCAGGCAAATTGCAACTGACTAATTCAGCAACAAAAAAGAAAACGATAATGCAATATCATATCAAGTCCTGGCAAGCTCAAGAAACGCGGAGAGTTTGCAACAGTGCAAATTCATTCACAGCTCGATCAAAGATTAATCTTTAAAAATACTGGGATAAATTAATGCTGAGTGTGCCTGCTGATATTTAGAGAAGGTAATTAAGGAGATGATGGGCTGGGCAGAGATAAAATCAGGATGGTATCTCACACACTTCTTTGCTCAGAGTCCAAGAAGTTCCTCGCTGGTGATTGGGAATTTGGCATGTTTTTCCATGGTAAAAGGGAGGTATCAGCTTCTCTAGGAAGAGAGGTAAAAATTTCCTCGGTAACTGCCAAGGCAAGGGTGAGATACTAAGGAACGACAAGTTGGTCTAAACAGCATGTACATTTTTTTTACTCTTCTTAAAGTGCGTTGCTTACATTATTAAAGCAACCATGTGTGGTAGGGTCCATGTTCTTGTTGTATTGATAGCTACTTTGGTATATTTGTTTTACTGTTAGGTTGGAACCGGGGAGATCAGGTTTCTAGACCTCACTTGCCCATTGAACCAGTCACTGACTCTCGACCTGACCCACCTCATAGGGCCGTCGTGACGAAAAAAGGCAGAGGTGGAAGAGGACCTTGTAAGCTGCTCTGGCTTCCTTGCAAGGGGAGCAAAGGCAGGATATTTAAGTTGTAATAAACCCACAAAATATTGCAGAGAGGCAAGTGCAACGTATAAACTTACTTGCCCCTCTTTGCAAATAAGATAAGGCAATCTTATTTTATTGGCTGAAGATAAGTTCAGCCAAGGCCGGAACTTAGAGCCCGCATGTTTCACGGCTTCATCCAAGCCACCTCTGCCGTGGGTGAACTTGCAAAACACACACTCTCAGGGACGGACCCAGGTTGTGCAGCGAATTGTAAAGGGTAAACATAACCAGGAAAGAAAAGCTATTCAGGGGGAGATGACTGAAGTAATGCCAACAACCACTCCTTTGGTTTGAAAGGATAGTGGGGAAGGAGAGAAAGAAAGCCAGAAGAGTTTAGCCCTCCTGGAGGTGTATGCAAAAGCCCAAGCTCAAGGTGGGAACAGCTGCAGGCTCACAATCCAGGGCTTAAAAACTGAGAAGCTTTTTGCCTGGAAAGAGTGCCAAAAAAGCACCAAAGGATCAACGCTTCCAGTCCTTGGAATCCAACCCCTTCTGCATCTGTCACTTTTAGCCTCCTCCAACATTACTACTTCTCTGAGCTACCTTTTTTAAAAAAATCCTAAACCACATCCACCAATTCAGCAACATGTCCAGCCTTGGTTGAAGAAGCTGTACTCCATTTTAATTTCAGTTCATATATATACTCATGTGTCGTACTTTGTCAGGGGTCTGTTCATACTGCATTCCTGCCAGACTCTGTCAACCACTTGATTGGCCAGCTTCCGCGGAATTCGGCCACCATGGTGGCTAGTGCTATCAGAGCTGAATACGTCTGAAACAGAAGACAGCTTCACCCACTTCTGGGCTGAGCGAGCATCAACTGACGATAAAGAAAAAAGCCAACAGAGGAATTCATTAGCTCTTGCATGCCATTCACTCCATTTCCCCAAACAGAAATGCAAAGACACAAGCCTTATCAATGAGACAAAATTACTTGAAACGGGTATCAAATTAGAAGCAACTCAAGTGCTGGCAGGCATTATGTACATTACAGGCAAAGTTCGGCAACTCAACATTTTATACCATCGCTTGCAGTATTAAAGAATTGCTCTAGCAGATGGCTGATCAAAAGGCAGGCAGAAGTGTCATAAAAAGGGCAGTTCCAAACATATACTAAACCGAGTCTTCAGTATTTACCACATAACGTTCTCCTTACAGAACATTATACAGTACATATTGGTTAAAACAAGGAAAATGTTTTGCATTCAGAATTATGTGTCAGAAATTACTAGCAATCATAAGAAGGTGCCTTCTTATAATTTCCTGCATGTTTATTAGTTGCAGTTTTCTAGCTTTTTTGCTACTGAAAAATGTACTAAATTGTTAGCTCCACCGTTTTAAGCGTGGACTGCACCTTCTCTGGGCTCTGGAATTCAGGGAATAGAAAGCTCCGGGCCCTGCATTGCACCGTATCTTTTCTTGGCATGTCACAGTTGTGGATGAAAGGAAGAAAAGGCAACCCAGAGCACAGGAAGCTAATGGCGTTCTGTGAAATTTCTGACATGTAAAAACCACGAGGCATGAGCAACAGTGGTGCCTCTGAACACAGGGGGCTCTGGACCGAATCAGGACAGGCCTGAGACAACAGCATCAACTGCTTTGTCCACGTGTTACTCTTGTCTTGACCGGTAGACCAGAGGTGAAATTATTGTTGGCCCTTTCTGTCATTTTCTTTGAGCAGCCTTGGAGGCCCTTGTTCAGGCCAAAAGGTAGTACAGAAACGTTTAGATGGATATATAAATAAATGACATAGAGTCCCCAGGGCTGGAGGGTTCCAATTTCACTTCAGGAGACTTGCCAGAATCCATTGGCACTAATAATTACTTTACATGTTGCATGGTAGGTTTTCTTCTTCAGAACAGCACAAGTTCCCCTACTTTGGAGGTGTCAAAACAAGGCTGGTTCCTAGAAGCCTCTGTTCAGGCAGAGGAAGATTCTCTTGTGCCGTACCTGTTTGAACTTCTTCTGGGGATGTAGGTGGAGTCAGAGTAACAGAGGACATAGCTGCGTCTCTTGTGGAAGCAGGCACTTGATGGGCACCCAAGCAGGTGCTCGACCCAGTAGTGCTAGGAGCAGGAATGTCTGTCTGAGGAACTAGAACAAAGCATGCTGGATAGACCATTCTCACGCCAGCTTAAAAATAATTGGGAAAAAGAAGCAGAGTTTAATCATGATACCATGTATCCCAGCCACTAAAGACATCACAAGACAGACTGCTTTTTATGCCTCGCTTTTATATTTCTCCTTTCCCCTCAGAACAGCATGCCTGGCCCAACGTCCCCCAGCCAGCTCTATGGCTGAGCAGATTTGGAATAAAGGTCCACCAGCCATTATATAAGCAGTGTTGCTAATCACCGGGGCTTTTCATTAGCTATTTCAGAGCCACTAAACGAGAAGATCAGTAATGATGAATTAGCTTTCCGAAAACAGAACGTGCTCATCACTGCCAATTTGCCCCGTGAAACCAAGAAAGGACTCAGTTCCAGCAGAGCAAGGAGGCCTGACCAATCGGACTGCCACCACCCATGAGACAACGCACATTCTATCATTTGCCCCAGCGTTCTCTGCAAGGTGGAGAGACTTAGCAGACACGTAGGGGGGGCCCTTGGTGGAGAGCCAGTGTCGGAGGGATGCCTCAGAGACAGAACATTTCAAAGCCAACACACTACAGTATCACCCCAGCTCCCTTCAATTTCAGCAAAGGCTCAGTACTGCCACCCTTGTTCAACAGGTGATCGTTTCTTACAAGCCTCAAGGAACCGCTTAACATAGCTGAAGAGTCGCCCAGTTCCCCTTCCTCAGAGCAGAACCACAGAAGGCCTGCTGAATGATTCGGAAAACTGAGTTCTGTAATGCATGGCTTATGGTTCTCTTCAGCGATGAAATCCGAGACTATTTCCGCTCTCACATATAAATCGTAGATGGCCTCTCTCATTTTGCCCATGCCACAATTATTCTTCTGCCCACTGCTAGGCTAAAAGCATGTTACTTGTCAGTGATGCAATATAATTTATCTACCTTTTCTGTTCTTCGACTAAAGCAGTAAAACTCCCTGTCATCTTGGTTATAAATCCCAGTCTGCTTTGGCCTGTAACAATGCCACTCTTCTAAGTGAAGAAGCTTAAACTTTAATCCATCTCACTGCCATTCTTCTTCCTCGGGTTAGATAATGCTGCATACCCCAAATGTAGCTTACAATTCCTCTGACACTCAAAAGAGCAAAAGGGTTGTTTTCTCTCCCTGTGAGATCAGACTTGTAAATGTTTCTAGCTGGTCAGAGCTGAAACAAGCCATTTCTTACTATTAGCTATCTCCTGATCCTGCCCTTTTCTCCAAGGAGCTCAGGGTGGGACAGATGGCTCTTTCCCTGACTCTCCCACATCATTTTATCACTACGACAGGCCCGCAGAGTCAATTAAGCTGCGAGATCTATCGACTGCCCCAGTGTTACCCAGTGACATTCACAGTCAAGTGAAAATCCAGACCTGGGTCTTTTGGGGTCTAGCCTGACACTAATCGCAGAACACACTAGCACCAATCTTCTTAATAGAAGAAACAATATGGGAAACAAAACGGAAGGCAAGTTTCTCCAGTGTGTATCTGTCCGCAATCCTTAACTGCTCGCCTGAGCCCAATTTAATTTATTTGTGAAAAGACATTATGGGATTGTGTTGTTAATCTCGAACTCTCATGGATACTGGTCATGAGAAAAATCCTAAATTGTAACATTTTGAAAACATTCCTTCCACAGGTTAAAAAGATGAAAGCACGCAAAAATACACAGCGAGACAAAGAGATGCTTTGTTAGAATAGCCCAATGTAAATAATATCCTGTTCAGTCATAAACAAACAAACAGGATTACTGACCAGATTTGTACGACTCAGGTAAAATCTGAAAAGTACTCTAACTCACCCCATTCTCGTACTGATTTAAATCAATCCACTAAGCATAAAAGGTTATGTATGCGATGTGAGACAGACTTAAAGTCTTTGTTTTCTTATGGCACAGTAAAACTGTTCCAGATTTGCCTGCAACTACACCAGGTCATGCTCACGATTAAACTCCAGCTCAGCATCTGCTGCTTGGAACAGCACAACTGGTTCCCTACAAATGTGTACCGGGCTCTCCTTCTGGTGCGTCACAGGAGGACTGGTGCCTAGAGGGTTTCATCAGCTCAGCTACGCCTAGACACCCCGCCTGTTTCCACAGCCTCTGAGGCACAACTAAGCAGATCTGCAGGAACGGGAATGGAACTAACTGCTTGGAGCGAGCCAAAGTGCCGGTACTAGGTGCCCCCGACCCCAGAGAAGAGATCAATAATTCCTACGGCAGACCAATAAACATCTGCCATCAAGCCTGTTAGGAAGACATGTGTCCCTTTCCTTGGGAATCACTAACATTTCGGTCCAGCTTTGCCCCCCCACCTCAGTGACACCCCCCCCTTCCAAACACTGTGCTACAAAAATGTGCTCGAAGCAATTCATTTGTACAAAAAAAAGAGAATAAAACTAACTCTGTCTTACTAATGAAGACATTTCACTCGGTATAAACACCAGCAAGTTCCACCATGTGAGCTGTTATTATGAATCTCATAAAAGCAACAATGATATAATGAAGGCATTAAACACAGTCTCTCAGGAAGAGACTCTGTGCTGCCAAGCATTGGCGAAGTCCTCTTCGTTTTTATATTTCTTCTGCTACCTATTTACTTCAGCAACCACAAACTCTGACTGTTTAATTAGTCTGGTTAGTTTTAATGTTAACATATTCCACGATCAAATTGCCTGGAACCCTGTGTCCCTGTAACAATCCTTGTTCTGGGCATTTTATACTTGCTCCCTGTGAATCCAAACTGGTTTATCTTCTCGCTCTATATTTTGTGGCTTGTTCATAGTTTTAGTGCACCCTTTTCCAGCAAGTCTTTATTCCTTTATTATATGTTATTTATATCCCAATTTTCTTTCCTTGTGAACCTCAAGGTAGCTACATGTGGTTTGTCTGTTAGTTTATTGGATTTATACTCTCTCCCCCTGCTGCCCTCTGTCTTATCCTGGGAGGAAGGTTGCACTGAGGGTCTGCAACTGCCCGTAAGTCGCCCACTTGGCCGAGTGAGGACGAGAACCATCCCTCTTCACCACTACAATGAACTGGTGGTCTCCCCTCCAAGCTCAGGCCAGACCCAGACTTGCTTAGCTTCAACAGGGGGGATACCTTATGTGCCCTCAGACCATACTCTGGGCCAAGTCTTTACCCTTTTTTTAACCTCAGCGTTTCAAATCAAGAAATGAACGGAGCAGGCTCTCAGAACCAAGGAAATGATTCTAGCTTGTCCTTGTTTATAAGGGGGACAGAATTTTTATCTTTAGTAGCTACTCCTTTTCACCACACGATTCGCAACTCCTAAACTGAACCTTTGACACCACACTTGACAAGCAATATATATTTTACTAGAACTGCAATGTTTATTTTATTGTTCTAAAAACTCGTAATTAATCAAATAATCCCACATCTCTTTCAACACCAGTACTTACCATCAGAGTGAAACAGTAGGGATTGCTTTAAAAAAAGCATTACCCTTTTCTCCTACGGAGGACAGAATGCCATTTCTAGAAAGACGGCTGACTTGCATCAGCCAAGTTCACATTCACAAGCCTGAAAGCTACATTAAACCCTTCATAAATAATAATCAAGGCTATTTCATTTGTTTGGGATATCATAAAAAAGCTTTCCTACCAACAAGGACTTCCACAGCAGCAAGAGAGTCATCCTCCCAATCCATTTCTTCCTGTTTTTCCTCCAATCCCTCTTTCAGGCTCGACGCAATCGGATAGAACTGCTTCCATTCACCGATCAGTTTTTTTGTAGCCGAATCAGACAGCTTGAAGGACTGCCCCGTGAGTGTACCATTTAATCCAAATGGGCTTAGAATAACTAGAAGTTACAAAAAGGGAGGAAATTTAATGCTTTTGCCACAGAGCTCCTGTAGTATATGCCGAAAGATGGCTGGTGTGTCACAGATGACTAGCCTTAACTCTGTATCAGCATATAGCCTAGTAAAAATGGAGAATATATTAGGATAATAGCTACAAGAAGAGCTCAGAGAATCCTAGAATAGCAAAGTCAGAAGAGGCCAGAAGGCCATCAGGCCCAGCCCCTGGCTCAGTGCAGGACTCCGAGTTAAACCATCCCTGACAGACGGCTGTCTAGCTGCATCTTCAATGCCTCTAGTGTGAGACAACCCATAAACTCCCAAGCTCTTGGGTTCCATTCCTGTACTGCTCTAACAGTCAGGGAATTGTTCCTGATGTCTAGCTGGCTTCCCGTAACTTGAACCCATTATTCTGTGTCCTGCACACTAGGATGATCGAGGAGAGATCCTTCCTCTTTGTGACAAGTACTGGTAGAGAGCTATCATCTCACAGTCTCCTCTTTGAGATGAAACATGCCCCCAATTCTTTCAGTCTCTCCTCACAGGGCTTCCTTTCCAGTCACCGGGTCATCCGTATTACCCTCCTCGGAACCCTTTCCAGGTTCTCTGTGTCTTTATGAAACGGTGGTGCCCAGAACTGGACACAGGACTCCAGGTGAGGCCTCACCAGCGCTGAGTATAGAGGAGAACCAGCACTTCACATGTCTTCTACTAGTGCAGCCTAAAACAGCATTTGTCCTTTTCGTGGCCACATCACATATTCAACTTAACTCATGCTCAACTGGTGATCTGCAACCATTCCAAGATCCTTCTCACTCGCAGCATCGTTGAGCCACGTATTCCCCATCTTGTAACAATGCATTGGGTTTCTTTTTCCTAGGTGCGGAACTTGGCATTTGTCCCTATTGAATTTCATTCTCTTGCTTTCAGCCCAGCACTCCAACTGATCAAGACACTCATTTCTCGGTATTAACTATCCCACCCATGGAGGGTTGTTCCAGTCATACAGCCCATTTCCATGGAGGGTAGCCAACGCCTGGGAATTTTCCCCTCCCACGCCCCAGAAGGGCTGGAAGAGAATTTTACTTAAGACAGGCTTCAGTGGCTAAGGAGGCAGCAGGAAGCTTCAGGGGAAACATTCCAGTTTAGAATATTTACATAAGCCTGCAAGATAGGACAGGATAAAACATTTATTTAGCCAGTGTAACTGGATAATTGTGTGGGTTATCATGGGCAGCTCCAATTCTCTGTACATTCCTCAAAAACTGATTGCTAGTTAATATAGCAGGAGGTTACACCTTCCCCACCCACTCCCATATCGCTTAATACACACGGGGACGGAAAGTCCACCTCCAGGCATTTCAAGCTTCAACATCCAGTTTTCCTGACCAATGATCATGCCAACAGAGACTTGTGGGAGCTGAAGTCCAAAGACACTGGCAAGCTACTTTCTGCTTACAAAATCTGGCAGTTATTCAGACACATTACATGAAGGAGCACAATTAACCTTGGACTTAAATGCTCCCACCCCACCCCTTCACACTAAGATCAGTCTCTTCTAAACTTGGCCTGCAGCATATCAGATAGCCCACCATGCTCAAACCATAGTCTCCTCTAATCAAATGCAGACAAATTCTGAGGGGATCTGTTGGTGACACACAGGTATGTGATGCGGTGCCACATGGAGGTGGGTAGAGCTTTGCAGAGCAAAGCTCAGGGAGCCAAGGTACCATTTGGATGCCAGGAAGCATTTCCTGACAGTTAGGACCCTGAGGGTATGGAATGGGCTTCCACGGGAGGTGGTTGAGGTCCCATCAGTGAGGGTGTTCAAGGATAGGCTAGACAGGCACATGGTAAGGATGTCACGAGCGAGCGGAGCCGGCTGGAGCCGGGGGTCAGACTAGATGGCTCGGGAGGCCCCTTCTGACTCGCTCAGTTTCTATGTTTCTAAATCAATTTGCAAGCTCCAAACAAGCTCCAATAAACATTTCCCTGTTTCCCTGTTGCTAACATTGGTATGTGATCAGGTATGCCAACTCAGGTCTTGCCTCCTGCTATGTCTTAACAACTCTAAACCATGGTTCAATGTTATGGATAGTCTCTTAACTCTGACCAAGTTTGAAACCTCTCCAGAAGTATGTTGTCTAAAGTTCCAGAAATAAATAACTGAATGCCCTTCTTTAATTAACAGGATAGACCATACTGTGCTGCAGTACGAAGCCACCCTCTGCTGGTGATTTCGGGACAAGGACTTATTGTCCCTCATTAAAATGTATGTGTACCGAAGCAGTGTGAGTTATGCAAGAATCAGTGTACCAGAACAGCAGCTAGAAATTAATGCAACTGAACATCTGACACAGAAGCTCGTCATAAGAGCACAGTGACAACAATAATCTGGTTTACAGGACAAAGCGATTTGAAAATTAAAAAGAAATGGAAGACCAGTGCTATTAAATGAAGCTAACCCCGAAAGCTGCTACTTACAGATCAGAGTGCAGTTCTTTAAAAATAAAAGAGGGAAAACCTGGTAACAGAAGACTGGTGTTCTCTGAAAGCGCAATAAACTGGTCTATGTTAGGAAAGTTACCCTTCAACAGTTGGCAGCAGCCAGGAGACAGCTGAAAAGCCACTGAACATATGGCTATTCTTCAACCTACACATAGAAGAACCAGTCAAGATTTAAAAAAAAAAATGTTCAGAGCCCTTCCAGGAATAAACAGATAAAGATCCATTTAATGCCATGGGGTTCCAGGATTTACTACAGCATTTGGGGCCAATAGTCAAGATTTTTAACACAACAGACAAACACAACAAGAAGAGCTTATTATCTAAGATTTTACGTTGATGGAAGGCTCAAGTTCTGCAAAAACATTTGTTTTAAGGAATCAGGCTTAGAGTAAGGCAAGCAGCTAACCCATTTTTCACATTATCAAAATGTAAATACAGGTCGGCCATCAAATGAAATGTACACTCAGAGAGGAGAAACGAATCAAAGTGGTGTCTAAGTATACATGTGCGATACACTGGACATTCCTATTTTAAAATATAGTAAGTATACATCAAAGGGGTGTGCACATGGGCACACGTGGGCTTGCCTGTCTGTCTGTCTCACTTTCTCAAAAATGCTACATGAAAAACAGCAAGTCTTGCTTAAAAAGGCATGTACTGCCCTCCAGTACACAGATTCTCGCCATGTTTTCCAAGCGCACACGGAGCAGCTTTGGACGACATGCTCGTGGCTCATCACGGATTATTTAACTTTCAACAAGCTGTGGCCCACGTGGGCACCGGGTTGCCGCATGAGAATCCAAAACAACCCTACATAACCCTAAACTGAACCGTGAGACGCGCTCACGGGGCTTGCATGCTGAAAATGGGAGCCATGATGCACAGGCTCAGTAAATGTGTGTGTGAACACCCCCACTGGGACCTGCAAACCAGACAAAGCGGAAAAGAAAGCAAAGACCAAATGCGAAAGGCTAGCAACCAGGCAGCAGAAGTGCCTGCAAATCCACTAAGATCGCCCAGTTCAAGATCTCCCTGTGTTCCTTATCTGATACGAAGAGGCCCTACTCCGGGAACCCTCTTTGAAAGAGATCAGGAGACAGAGTACTCGGAGGAGGGCTTTCTCTGCGGTGGCACCACGACTGTGGAATGCGCTCCCCAGAGAGGTCCGCCTGGCGCCGTCATTATATGTGTTTTGGCGTCAGGTTAAGACTTTTTTTATTTGATCAACATGTTAATGTCAACTAATTTTAACTGTATATGATTTATTTAATTTATTTTAAATACGTCAGTTTGTGGAATAGCTAATTTATTTTGTTTAGGATTTAGAATATTCTGTAAGCCGTCCAGAGACAACAGTGATGGACGGCCTAAAAATTTCCTAAATAACTAAAATAACTGAACCGAGAAGATGCAACCTCCAAAGAAACCTACCTTGGAAAGGACTGTTAGACTGCTGAGCCATGGTGAGATGCTCTTCGCTGACAAAGTACACGGGCTGGTGCTGGTTGATTTCCACGCTGGTGCAAACATTGCTGTCCCCGTGCAAGAAGAAAGTGAAGGAGCAGGACAGGTGCTCGCTGAGGAAGAAGCAAAAAATATCAAGTCCGTTAGCACATGGAGGTATCCTAAGAAGAAACAGGCTAAACAGCATTTAATAGAATGGGGGAAGGGAGGATTCCTAAGAAATTTGATTCACCTGCTGGAACAAAGGGGGGGGGGAGAGATGCTTATTTTTGCCCTGCCCTAAACAAGTGTCCAAAAATCTTCAGTTAAAACTGTACTATCTGCATCTCTCTCGAATCATGTCATGAGGCCAAGATTACATCATTTGATAAAGAGCAGGCGTGGGCAGATGGGAGATACAGAGGTACAGGTGGGTCTCTGGGTGATATATAACACAACAGCAAAGGTCCCGGTGGTTTAAGAAGAGCTACAAGGAAAGCATTTTCTTCTTAAATTAGACTGCTGAAATCAGGGAAGCTGGCGGGGAGTGGGGGGGTGGAAAGGGAAGGGAACTGAAGTCGGGGGGTTCGGTGAAAGCATTTATATTCAAACTCCAGTTCTTCTGAAAACAAATTCTTGCACTGAGCTGAACTTGTACTCAAGAGATCACAGTTCTACATCCTTCCTAAGCCACTGTTTTGCACCTAGTTTGGACTGGTGGTACTTTGGATTCTCGCAAACGGAAAAATAGATCCAGCAAGCCTACAGGTTCCCATCTTGTTGAAGAACCAGCCATCTAACAAGTTTCCAGCTCCCTGGATGTCAGCTGATCCCCAATGAACAAGCCATATGCAGGGGAAGTATGCGGAGAGGTTTATCAGTGGTTAATGCAGTAAGTCTTGCTGGGTCCACCTAAAGGGGGGGGGGGGTTGAGGCACAATTTAAGACAGCTTTTTTGATCTGAGTCACACCAAATGATAAGCTAGGATCCAAAGACATCTGGCTTGCTTTGCTCCTCCGCTCCTCCACATTAACAACTGCTAAGCAAATCAGAAAGGTTTGTTTAATGTGTCTTTTGAACCAAAGTTTCTGCTTGTCACTCCCCAAAAGCAAGCAAGAAGAAACTTGGTTTCCATATCCTAGCTTGGAAAGGAATCAAGAAGCCAACATGATGCTAATGGGGAGGAGCAATTAGGTTGTGTACACTAGCAAAAAGCTTCTTCACAATAAGCCATGTTTATTCTTCTGCGTAAATGACCTTAGCCGGGAAATTTTCCAGCAAAGTTTGTGATGATTGGCTCGAGGACTCACCAATCCACCGTTCCCTCTATGAAAGGAATTCAGCTGTTTAAGGGAGTCAGCTGAGTCGTTAGACTCCAATTTTCAGAGCTAAGAAGAAAATTAGTGAAGCGGTACCTCTGAAAGCAGAAGAATATAAACTGCAACACTGAAAAGAAAGGTATATTTAACCAGGCCGCTTAAAATTAATCCATTTGTTTACACTCCATTATCTTCAATGACTAATGAGCATTACAGAAAACAAAAGGTCTTCACTAAAGATTCAGACACTTTTCCCTTCAATTAAGTTATAAGAGACTTAGCAAAACACATGCTCCGAGGCATCCTTCCAGACCTCAAGCAGAATCCAGAAAAGCAACTCATTCCGTCCCTAAATAAATACAAGTCCTGAAAATTCAGCACTTAAGGCACAATCAGAAAAAAAGCCTACAGTTCCCAGTATGCGCAGCCTCTTTTCTGTTTAGACATGCATAGGATTGCTCTCAATCTATTTCCACAGCTTCCTCTCCCTCACACATACCCAAACACACATGAATGTGACTGAGAGGAACGTTTTTTAAAATTACTTTATCCTGCCTTCCTATGCTTCAATAGACAGAGTACAGGAGACCTCAATTCATGGGAAACCTCGATTTAAGTACCACCTTAGGACCATTTCGCACATTATACAGATGTTTGCCACAAGAATCCATACTCTGCAAAGAACAGCAGCCACTCACAGATCCTTGGCCAGGAGACATGCACAATTAGGATATTTCTGAATGAAAGAAGCATATTATTTGTTGCATCCACACATTATGTTCTGAAGCTAACAGTTAAAACAAGATAATATGTGAAGCCACCCTGAGCTATTGGACAGTTTCAGGCACAATCTAAGGCTGGATGTTTGGATTCTCTCTCTCTCTCTCTCTCTCTCTCTCTCTCTCTCTCTCTCTCTCTCTCTCTCACACACACACACACACACACACACACACAGAGGGAGGGAGGGAGGGAGGGAGGGAGGGAGAACTATTAGCACTCCTACAACTTAGCTGTCACAATTTCCCCCCAAAGAATCCTGGAATCTGCAGTCTGGGGAAGGCATTGGGAATTTTCTGTCAAAAGCGCCCAACCCTCCCTTCAATGCGACTGCTCCCCAAGTTCCTGGGAGGGAATTATTATTAAACGCGTTTCCTCAGAGGCCAGTCTCCAAGGGCGGGTTTGCATGCCGTAGAGCTCTTTGGGTGACTTTGAGCCACTCACCGACCCTCAGCCCAATCTTTCTCACAGGGTTGCTGATGTGAGGTGGAGACTGAGAAGAGATGAGGAATTCTTGTACATTAAACCACCCAGAGAGCATTGGCTGTGGGGTGGTTTGGAAGTGCAGCAGTTAAATCACTTCACCCTGTTGGATTCAGATAAACACACAAGCCTCCATGAACAGCAGCAACCCCAACACAAGCCATGAGTTCTCAAGGCGGCTTGTCCGTGAAAAATAAGCCACGTGGCAGAAGTTGTGATGGCTTTGCGTATGACAATGCACTATGTCAAGTCCACAGTGTCAAACAACTCTTGTCACTGGGTCCAAAGTGAAGGGAGCACCTCCAGTTAAAAGGACCAGGTAGATTTCTGTCCAAGACCCCAGGAGAGCCACTGCTAGTGGCCACAAACCATGCCAACTGGCCAATGTCAGGCAGTACAGTGGGGCTTACTCCGCAGTGAATTTGCACAGGATTACAGCCCAGAACACAGACATGACGGCAGTCTGTCTCCTCCACTAATAAAATAGCAATAGCAAATTCTCCAGGTGATCAGTGAGAACTATTGTAAATTGCTGAGTAGCTTAAGTGTGTTCATTTAAAAATTAACACAAAAAGGCTTTGTGCTCAAATCTCAAATACACTGCCCTGAAATAGAAACAAACATTGAAAACTAGGGGATGACATAAAAAGCATCCTGAGGTGCCTTCTTCCTTTTGCTTTTTTTTTTTCCTTGCAGGAGGGATTTAAAAAAAACAACAACAACAATTTTACTATGTTTCTTACTACCTTTGCAATGGTATAAGAAATATAGTAAAAGGATTTGTTTTTGTCTGCATGTTAGTGACTGTCGCACACTCTCTCTTCAAATATGTCGAGGGCACCTGCAACAAGGGATTCGCATGAAGCTGCAGAAACAGAAATGCAGAAATCAGAGCACCTTCCCTTCTTACACGCCCCATTTCTCTTTGGCGATCTTGCTGAGTCTAAGAGCACAAGGGAATACCAGCACCACTACTACAAAGGAAGCCTCTTAAAGGATTAAAATCAGTATTCTAAAAAAAGTCAAATTTCCATCCCCCTTCCACATCTCAGTGAATGGCAGAAATGCTATATTTATAATGTTAACACACAAAAGCATCAAAGGAAAATCGAGACTTCATGAGAGTGCTGAAATGCTTTCAACCCACACAGCTCAGATCCTAGAGGCACTGCTCAAGCTTTGTTTACAGTCATCTAACAGAGTCCTCGAACCAAAGATCTGACTTCTTCCCCCCAACATACAGCCAATTGCTCTTTTTCCTAGCACAAGAACATGAACGGATATCATCCTTAAATTACCAAATTAAGCCTTGTGCGTGTGCTAAGGTTCAGAAGTGCCTATTTTCTTGCAATCACAGCACAATTACATAAGGCATCTAATTTGTAGTTCAGTATAACAATGCTTGTTTTGACCGTTTTTAAAAAATTCTCAGTTCTCCAAGAATCCACACACACTCAACATTCTTGCCAGCGCACGATAGGAAAACAACTTAATGTGCCCCTCCTGGCAAGAGAGAGGAAGAAAGCTACCTATTCAGGAAATCCTCTGGCTTTCTAATGCAACAAATCAAACCTCTATAACCCACAAGTAGGCCTAAGTCACCTCAAACAGGCATGGCACCTTTTGGAATGCAGCATTCTATGTTTTACGTTGGCTTCTTCCCTTCTGAGCTGCAGCAGCCGGCAGCTGGGATTATCAATAGTGGCCTAGATTTCTGCCTTATAGCACTAGACTCCAGGACACCCCCAATATACCTTCTCCGATTATTTTTATCTGGGTTTGTATGAAATGCATACAACTTTCTAGTAATTTCACAAAGCTTTCAACACAAGTGAATCAAATAAGTATCCATGTGAAGTCAGACCTCATTTAGAATACAGTGTCCAGTTCTGGGCACTAAGACTTAAGGGACATGCAAAAAACAAACAAACAAAAAAGGATCCAGAGAAGGGCAACAAAAATGATCCAGGCTTTGGAAGCACGGCCCCCTATGAGGACAGGCTGAGAGAACTGGTTGTGTTCAGCCTTGAGAAGGGAAGGCTGAATGGAGACATGATGTCATTCTAGAAGTACCTCAAAGGCTGTCACGAAGACGACGGTCAAGATCTTTTCTCAATGACACCACAGTGTAGTTCAGGGAATAATCAACACAAGTTGCGACAACCCCAGTTCAGGCTAGGTATCAGGAAGGGTTTTGTCATTGCCAAAGCAACATGACAGTGGAATCAATTGCACAGAGAGGTCATGAGGTCTCCCTCACTAGACATATTAAAAAAACAAAACTGGGCAGTGATCAGAGTGGGATTGCGTCAACTGGTGTCCTGCAACATCAGGGCGCCGGACCTGATGGCCTTGTTGGCCTCTTCCATCTCTACTACTCTATGATTCTATAAAAATGGTGTAATCTATGCCATTGGTTCATATACTGAAAGCTTTGCAAGATCCTCAATCTACTGCATGTAAACAGGTATTTTGTAATATCGGTCTTCTAGCTATCAAAACAATGCAAAGAATCCATTTCCACTTTCGTTTCTCAAAGTCCGTGGAGTTTTTATACTCTTAATTTCCATAACATGTAAATAGTAAAGACTGTTCAACACAAATTTTTGTTAAAAAATTATCCCCAAAAAGCAGCAACTGCTAGTTATACCCAAAACTTAGGTTTAAAAGAAACTACATTGGCTACATCAGACCGCTAGCAATTAGGTGAACGAGGAAGTCACTTGTTGTGGTATACGACAGACACAATTATGTAAACAAATGTTTATGTTGCAGAAGATACCGTCACATGTGGCACATCGAACTCCACGTAGCAATGTGCTGATTTGGCATTTTGAGGTGGCGTCCACAGTCGTTTCTCAACTTCTCAGATATATTCACAGGCCCAAAATATTGGGGGCTTTTGCTGTCCGCTAACAAGCAAAGAGGGAAAATTCACTGCATGGTCATGATTTTGTCCTTGTGTCGGGGTAGCTCGTGCTAGATCTTCCAGCACTGGCTTAAAACATTTTCAGCACTCACTTTCAGCTGGGAATGTGCCAGTTCTTACACAGCTGCACAATAGCTTGTAGAGTTTAGCTCAGAGGAGGAGGAGAAAAAAACAGGACACATTTGGCATTACTGCTAAACCCCTTCTAGGAAAAACAAGCAGACCTGACAGAAACAATTGAAACCACCAGCAATGGGGATGCTGCAGTCTAACCATTACGGAAACTTTCTATCTGCTAGGAGAAAGCTGCAGATCTAGGTGGGAGATACTAAATGAGAAAACTACGACCAATACTTTCTGCAGGAAAACAGGACGAAAATGCCCTAGGATTTGGGGACTAGGTAATTAGAACTGGGGTGCATAACCCCAAAAAGAATACACTCTCAGTTACAGGGTGTCTCCATTATCATCAGAAACAAACCAACAAGACTTAGTTACTGCTGCAAACAGTATACTTCCTTTACACCAGTTAAAAACTGCTAAACATTAATTGTAATTTCGCTAATACATTCTACACCTAGAAATCGAAAGGTAAAACACAAAAAGTGATGTGACAAGCAACTTCGTTTCTGAGGAGAAGCAAGCTGTTGTCAGGCTTATCTTATTCTTTGCTGATGGATTCTCTCTCAAAAAAAGAAAGAAATTAAATGAAATAAATAATTTTCACTATGGGTATAATCTAGTCAAATTGAAGTACTTTCAAATCCCATTAAATTCAATGGGAGAAGGAGGGTCAATGTAAATCAAGTGTCCCAGTGATATAATTTCATATAATTCCCTGAATAATAGTAGTTTCTTTGCTAATTCTCCACTGCACAACTGAAATAGATGGCTGTCTTCAAGAGTTTTTAAATCTGGATTGTTATTAAGAATGTGCACAATTCCGTCTGCAATTTTGGGTTGCCTCACAAGCTGTTTTTCAATTTGTTTGTTTTATCATACTGCTTAGGGGTATGATCCTGTGCAACTGAATTTCCCCTTACTCTTCTCCATTGCAATCTCCTGCCCCATCTGCTTCAGAAGACTGCTAGAAATTTTGATGGGAGGAGGAAGGGTTTAAACAAATCGTTGCCCCTTCCTCACTCCTGATAGAAGCTGTTCTGTCACTGCAAAATGCTAATCTGACAGAAAGCCACACCTATAAAATGTGGTTTTGGTAGGACTTTTAGTGTGTGCAAAATCTAAACCATTATTTTAATGAGTTTTCTCAAATTTCTTTTATTCAGGCAGAAGTCTGGTAAAGGACTGGCGGCTGAAAGAGTTACAAGCTTCCTAGTGTCGGCAAAATGCAATTTAACAAGTTAAAACTGAGTTCCCGGCAAAAAGAAGTGTAGATCCTTTTTGATTGTTAGTCAGGCTCCTTAGTAATCTTAGAAGGATCTTAGTAATCCTTCAGTCTTTCATAGAACCTATACATTGCATGAATGAGCAACTATTATGTTGCAATTTTGCCATGTCAAGAGCTAGACTGAAGAACTCAAAAAGATTGACGGAGTTTAGGAATTTATTGATTTTGAGTAATCTTTTGTTTCTTTAGGATCTTTGGAAGAAAACACTAGGGCAATTATAGGAAAGATCCTAAGTGCCTTTATGTTCTCAGGTTAACATAAGGCAAATGAAAAGGTTCTCCAAGCATATCTTTGTGTGTGTGTGTTTGTTTTAAACAAACAATTATACAAACCAAGTCTAGTAACAGCCCAAAGCCTAACAAGTTTATTCTCCCATTCAGATACATCTGGGCTATAGTCCATGAAAGTTTACAACAGAATACTTTTGTTAAGGTGTCACAAGCCTCTTTTTATCATTTTTACCACAACAAACTAACAGGTTACCTTCTGGAAATAGTAACAATAATGAAATCATCCCAGTCATTTAATTTTTACTCAGGTGGATTGCCACAGAAAAGATGTGCTCGTGAAACCGAGCACTACACTGAAAGAGTTGTGGTTGTGTGTGTCATCTCCTCTCTCTGTTTGCCTGTGCACGCTCCGGCCTCAGTAAAAAAAATTAGCCTTTAAGATATCACCTCCTTTGATGGCTGGCTTGAAGAAAAGAACACCAGGTCTGGCCTTTCGAACACTACATTCTGAACCCATTAGCTCGCTTTTGTTATCCAGGCTGTACAGGAGACAAAGCGCTACACCCAGTTGTGAAGTCATACACCCAGCCAGCCTGAGCGTCTGTGCAAGTAAATTCCAGATTGAGTTCTTTTGTTATCCAGCATGTGGCAGGCCTGGAGGCGGGTCCAAACTTTTTGAACCCTGTGACTGGAAAAGGAGTACTCCGGGCATTGTGACGGTGCGGTGCCTCGGCATATGGACGACGCAGGCCCCAAGGAAGAAGGGCAAAGACGTCCTGAATCCCAGTAATAGGAGTGGGATGGCCGATGCAGTGGCAAACTCCAAGCTACACGACCGAGTACAGCATCACGGGGTTCAAAGGGACCTTGCAATCCGTTATTTAATCCCATGGCATGCTTAGTCCAGCCTCTGCTGGAGAAACTCCAAGGGTAAGTCTGGTGCCCCTCCGGTGCTAACGCTAAATTGCTCTCATCATTAACAAGTTTCTCCGAAAGCAGGTGCGGGTAGCTTGTTCCATCATCCTGCTGGTTAGGACTGATAGGAGTTATGGCCTTAGCTGTTTTGGCCTAGTCACTGCCTACCTGCCTTCATGTCTAACTAAAACCTGGCCTACTGTGACTTGTCCTGTATCCACTGGGGAAGGAGATAACAAGACTTTGCCCTCTTAAATGAGGGAAGTCTTTCCATATTTGAAGAAATGTATTGCCCCTGCCTCCACCTTCTCTTCTCCAGGCAAAACACGGCCATCCTCCCAGCTACAGAACTCCCCTGCCCCTCCACAGCACCATTTCTCTATACACTGCTGACAATAATACACTCCAACAGGCCTACACCCTTCTTAAAGGGTAGGACCCAGAACTAGACTCAGAAGGTCAGAGTCAGCACTGCTGCAGAATAAAGTGGAATTGTTCTTGCAATTTGGAAACTAGTTCTGCTAAAGGACTGTAAAATCTAGAAAGGTGGATTAAACATACACAATAGGAAAGACAGCATTTTCTGATTTATAGTAATCTAAGCTATAAGACAGTCAATAGGAACTACTCTCAATTTCTTTGAACAAAAAGAAGGGTTGGCTTTTGCACTGGTTTTACTCATCCACACAGGAACCACAATCCGTAAGATTTTCTTCTATGAGGATGAAGGCATGGCTATGAGCAACACAGCTATTTTGGAAGCATGCTTTCATCAATACAGAGTTTGGGGGTGGTTTCTAGAGCGTACATACATGAGCCTCGGTATGCCCACCATGCTGTTTACCCATAGGGCTGTCCTGTCATGTCAAGCAAAAGGTTTGCCGTTGTGCCAGGCAAACCATGATTTAAGCAGCCCTCCGGTCAAGTCATGAGACACCCCTGTTGCTTGGCTTTGCACAGCCCAGCACAGCAAGCCACGGCGAGCCAGGCAGCCATGGGACCACAACTATAATGTGAGCTGTAGAAATATTAAGTATGTGGTTTTGTAAATATTGACTTGCTGGTGGACATGTGATAAACTTGGATTACTTTGGACAGGTTTTCCAAAAGCAGTACGCACATTACAAGGCCTGGTACCTCTGGTCCTTTGCTTTTTATGGTGGACTATGAGAAATGTCTCGGGGCTGAGTGGTATACAGATTTTGAAACACAAAAGTGAACACTTCAAGCAAATGGGACATCCATAAACATTCCAATGAAATTAGAAACATGAAACTTTCAGAGCATTTCAGACTTCACAAAAACAAATTAAGTGAACACACTGGAGTTGTTGGGCCTTTTTCAGTCGAAACGTGCACAACACTGAGCCCTTAGTTCTTTCAAAAACTGGGGGAAAGGAATTTTAAAATTCCTTTGGGAATCAAGACTAAGATCAGCAGGAAGAAAAAATCCCTCTGGACATCTTTGCATCCTAGCTCTTAGTGTGCCATTTTGTTTCTGTCAGGGCTAAATTGTCAAGTTTAATATAAAAATAATGAAAACCAGTTCAAAAAGCACCTCCCACAAAGATGAGCAACCTCTGCTTTTATTATCAATTACCCTTCAATGTAACTGTGTTACTTTGTTAGATTATGAACAGATTTACATTCAATTGGGTAAATGCACATTTTCTTTAAAAATCCCATTCTGCAAATAGCAAAATTTAGCTCTTCACTTGTGCTATTAATTGGGTTATAATATATTCAATTGCTCATTACCCAGCTTGAATAGCTTTAACTAGTTCAGCTTAATTTGACAGTCTACAGTCAACAGCGGCTTCTTCAGATTAAGTGCCATCATTTTAAGGATTACCCAAGGCTCTTAAGAAGCACACTGAAAGACTTGTGAATTATCAATTTATCAGCTACAGAAGCATGAAGAGAAGTTCAACACAGAAACAAGCAACTGAGCAGTAAGAAGTCACCCTGCTTTTCCCTTCCTACTTGAACATGTTCTTGCCAAAAATGGCATTCCTCCAAGAATTTGGCTGCTGACAGATTCCCTCCCCATCCTGCACCTCGACAAGAGTGACATCATCACCAAGATGGTTTCCCATTCTAGCTACTGCTCTCACGTGATAACCACCCTGTGGTGGAAATTCATGCGGAATAAATGCTGTCTTGCCACACTGTACTTTCAGGAGCATTGTCTCGGGGAGGAGCCTTGGTCAGTTTTCAGGCAGTTCTCTCAAGAAGTCATGCTGTATTCATGGGGTGGGGGGGGGGGAGGAGACTTTACCATTTGGGTGTCAACAGTCTAGCGTTGTGTGTAGGGATTGTGATTTCTCACCGAGAGAAAAGCGCACCGCAGGTGCCGGTATGCTGATCTTACAAGGCCACACTTTCACAGAAAACTCACTAGGGAATCAGGAAGAGGAGGTAAGTTCATTTTGCACGAGAGTTTCAGCACTGCAGTGATGGAGTGCAAATAATCTACGCAAAAATGTTTATACCAGCAGGCTGGAGTGGTGTTCTGTCACCTCCCTGATCAACCAGGTGCTGCAGAAACTATATCACCTTCCAGAAATAGTGAAACCTGTGACTAAAAACAGGACATGTGAAGAAAGAACTGGCTTATTACAAACGCCAGCCATCTGCTATTCATCTTTGCAGTACCTAAGAATTAAGAGATGCACTATACATCAGAGAAGTTATCTGGATTCTTAGAAATAGAAAACCAATCAAACAGATCCAGCAAAGCTTTACTAAGACCAGGGCTGGTTCCCTGCAAACCACAGTTTGTAAACTGGATGCAAACTTAAGGAAAACACACTCAGCCCTTCCTTCTCTTGGTCCCTGTTGCATTACTGCACAAGCCATAGTTAACACTAAGCCAGTTTCCTTTTACCCAACGCCTGCAAGTTAAACCAGTACATGCAGCACCTCAAATCGTGGTTAATATGGGAAAACTTAGAATGCACCAGTATTTGTAGCAGTATGCAAGTAATACTAAGAACCAGCAAAGGGAGGAGGAAGGGCGTGTGCCTTTCAGGATGGATCTCAAAACTGACACACTGCATCCTTCAGAAGTCTAAATACAAAGTCAAACCACCAGCTGACTATGCCGTCCCCAAAGCACTTGACACACACACATTTTGGATTTGGTGCACATCCTCGTTCTGTCCAGGAATTTTGCCCGACATCGCATTCCAGACTTAAACATCATTACCCCTCACTTTTTGTTCCTAAGCAATGCTTATGTGCCATAAAGCAATCACATGTCTGACCAGCAACTCCAGGTCCATCTTTTCCCATAACACCAACTTCTGAGAAAAGTATGTGCAGCCAGGATACGAAGAATGGGCACCACATTTCCTCAGCCCGGCTAGGTATTTGCTAGAATAATGAGTCACCGTTTCACCTTCTATTCACAAACAGCATGGCCCATGTACAACTGATATTATCAGGCCTGAAAGGAATATCATGACGTAGACTGCAGCTTAATAGGGAGACATCTTTAAAATATATCAGTATACCTGATCGCTACTTCAAAGATACTTTACTAAAGAGAAGAAAAACACACAGGAAGAACATATGTAAAGACTGACATGAGGAACAGGGGACTATGTGGGAGGGCAGCTTAGATCCCCGAGCAGGTGAAAGCCCCAAGACCCCAAGAAGGCCTCTGCTGCCTGCAGAGGCCATCTAATAAAAAGTGCCAGCAACAGAGATATACAACGCATGCCTCCTAGCTCCGCGTCTCAGTCCCTGCCCTGGCATCAGCAACTAATAGGAGGGAGGGAGGGAGGGACTGCCTGCCATCTGGGCTGGCCTAGATCACTAGATCCTGCAGTAAGGATCACTTCCTTGCTGCCGCACCCTTCTTCCCTCCCCATCCAGACCCTAAGGCTTGTAAAAGGGGTGGCGGTGCGCCCCAGAACGGCTTCACAGGACTTGGCTATGTGTCTCCCTGCCAAGCAAGCATTCCTGAGGCAGCTCTTCCTTATGCATGATGAGCAAAGGATGGACAGAGCCGTGTGTTTGTGCGTGTGTTCCGGACACAGGCGCATACACAGAGATAGGGAGCAGGAAAGGACCTTCTGGGTTGCGAATGGGGGTTTTGTTCTGATTAGTTATCTTTTTTTACCCTGAGTGTTACGCATATGAAAGCTTATTTATGTCATTTTACTACCATTTCTTCTACATCAATCCATGCGTTGTTCCTGGGAGGAAAACCAGGATATAACTTTTGATTAATACATACAAGTGATCTGTTTATCCATGGAAGAGCCACAGAATCAGAAGAAGCCAATAAAGGCCCTCACTCAAGCCTTCCTCCAAGTTCAAGACTCCGACTAAGCCGGTAACGATTTCAGTTTAACGAACTGGGCATGAAGGTAGTTTTCTGAGGAGTAAGCACCAACGCAGGGGGACGGGGGGAGAAAACGCAGTCTACCAAAGCACCCCCTTGTTCTCAAGCTTCCCAGGCAAATCCACCACCACGGCACATTCTAATCAGGCAGACGAGGGAAGACGTCCTTCTGATGTAAAGAGCTAAATCTGTCTGAGTGGTCTCTGTAGCAACCCAATATTCCAAAGAGACAATCACGTGACCAGTGCTCCCAAGCTCCTGCTGTTTATCCTGCACTGTCCTACTTACAGCAGCTTTCCATTCCAGCTGTCTCAGGCAAAAAAGGGAAGCCTCACCTCTGGTACGTGCTGCCACTTCAGACTCATCGGAACTGCCTGCCGTATGCACACATCTGGCAACATGGCATCAGTCAAGGCAGGGGAAACTGGGGAACGTGCAAAGTTAGAAACGAGACCATGCGCACATGCTCCATTCAGACTGAAGCCACAGACCAAACCCGTCATCAAAATACAGGGTGAACTAACTTAACACTGAGCAAGCCGCACCCAATGCGACATCAATCCACTATAGCCAGTGCAGTTGCCCAATTTGATTTTGTTGCATTCCTTGATTGTGACTATTTAATTGTATGGAAGAATACGTATCTAAAAAGTGTATACAATTCCAGTCAAATATGGTAGCGCAAATGTTACCCATATTGTGAAAACGAGGTTATAGAGGCTAAGGGAAATAGACTGTGACTCCTTGCAGCCATCTATTCATGAAACATATCCCAGTGGCCGTGTTAAGCATCTGATTTAATGGTGTTCCCTAAACACCACACAAGACTCTCATCTACTAAATTACATACCAATCACCTCAAGCTATTCCTAAATGTTTTAGGGTGCATTCTGCTAAAACACATTGTTAGTGGGAAAGAAGATGAATCTCCATAGCACCTAAGTATGAAGCAACCCACATCTGTGCAAATATTTGCGTATAGCTCCCACCCATTCCAGTTCAATCTGTCCTACACAACTGCTAAGCAGTCTCCATTAAATTCAATGGAATGTTGCATTCAGAATACCCAGCAAGTCTTCCTGCTACTTTAAGTTGCCTGCATTTTAATTAATGCTAAAATATGTTTTACTCTACAGAAACCATTTAAAAACACACAATAAGGTTGCAGTTTGTTTTGAGTTACACCTGCTATTTAAATTGATTATCACTTATAGATTAAGCTGCATGAAAATAATAGCTTGTAGGGGGGGGTTAGCGCCATTTTATTTCACATTCATATTTAATTCTAAACTGGAGGTAGAGCCTGTAAAGTTGCTCAGAACAGCTCAGGCATGGCAGTTCTAGTTTTCCCTTGGGGCAGGGAGGGTTTAATATCCAGTTAAACAGTAAATAGATAGACGAGTCTTGATCTCTCCCCTCTGCAAAATATTCATTTCATAAAATGAGTCTGCACACGTTTTCTTCTCTTTTTAAGTGTCACGTGACTGCTTTTCTGGGAAACAAGGAGGGGGAAAACAGGACTGCTTGTAAGCAGAAGTAGTATTCCTCAGCTCAGGCTGATGCCAGAGAAAAGTGGCTGAAATTAAACCACAGAGAAACACTTAAGAAAACCCATGCTCGGGAATTTCCTTCAAGAATGTCCTCAGGCCATGTCAATGGGAAAATGTAAGTGCAGAGATACTTAAAAGGCTAATTATTTGCGACCTTTCAGTAATAAGTGAATCAATCATTTTTTTCCCCTAATAATAAAAAGCAGCCTTTGAATACATTTCTTCAGTTTAGAGGTCAGGTCATCCCGTTCTATCATTTCACAAAGGAAGCATATTAACTGTGCAACTGTTATTCCTTTTATAAGGTGCTTATCCGAATTGTAGAATTATGATTGTCTGACTTTAAGTGTTACAAAAGTACTGCTGTCTTTTAAGAAAGGCCTATTTTAAAAAGTGACAGTTATAGATGTTAAACCACAACTGAACACACACACACAAACCTCAAGTACTCTAAAAAAAGTTCTGTGCTCATATAAAGCCAGCTCCTGGGGGCAAAAAGGCAGATGCAGCGTGTCTTAGCTCAGACTTCCCCAACCTGGTGCTCTGCAAGCTTTGTAGACCTGAACTGCCACCAGCCTTGACCAACAGAAATGACATGCTGAGAGCTGTGATCCAAAAGATCTGGGAGACACTAGGTTGGAAAAGGCTCCTCCAGACACAGGACTGTTCAAGCCAGAGTTGGCAAGGAGGAGATATGGTATGTTCATGCATACTCAAGACACATAAAGAGGAAAAGCTTACTCAAGACAAAGCACTACCACTTAAAGCAGAGCAAAGCAATTTCAAAACCACAATTTTGTATGTCAAGACAAACCAAGGGCAATCCAAAAAGCAGTGACAGCTCAGAGAGCCTGCTTTGCATGCCAAAATAAAAACTGAAAGACAACAAACAAAACGCCCAGGTTCAAACCCTGGCGATGCCTGTTGGAAACCGCTGCAGACAATACTGAGCTACAGGCATGTCTCAATGAGAGAGCCGTCTCCACACTGCACCCCTGGCTCTTTCAAAGCACTTTCACAGACTAGGGACTGTAATGGGTAAAGTGGCCGTTAACCATCCTAAGGGCGCAGCCCTATAGCTGAATGACTGAGAACTCAAATACCCAAAGGAACAAGTCTGCCTATGTCAGCACGCCCGTATTTCAAAATCTAATGAGGTTCTTCTTTTTTAAAAAAAAGGTGAATATAAGATGGCCTTTGCTTGCTGTCGAACACAACTAGGCAAAGGGTCTTCTCTGTTAAGTTTGTGGAGCGCCTTCCCTATGAATGTAGAACCAGCTATCATTCTGGCACCAGGTCAAAGCTTGTTTGTCCAGGTGGTCAGCTGGTTCCATGAGTTTTTACTAACTTATTAGCCTATGATTATATTTTATAAAGGCTGCACAGGTCTCATTAAATCTGACCCATCCATGTTTTACAGATTTCCAGCCACCTTTCATTCTGTTCCCTGCGGTATACATGATGCACGCATTTGCACAAAATCACACTTCTGAAAATGCATACATCCTTTCAAGCAGCAGAGATTCCCAAAACGTGCATTTTCATGCTTTAGACTATGGAGAGAAACATGCATTTTCACCCAGTTTTTCTTTCTGCATTTTTCAGTCACTTTGTTGTTGTTATGTGCTGTCATGTTGTCCCTGACTTATGGCAACCGTATGATTGACAGTCCTCCAAAATGTCCTATCCATGACAGCCCTTCTTAGTTCTAAATTCAACTGTTTCAAGAACTATATTTGCATAAAAATTTAGAAAATACACTGCTCCACCAGTCCGCACAATTTGAGCAACTCAGGAAAAGCCAGTCCAATACAGAACCTGCAGGTCAGAGTCAGAAAGACAAATTCATTCAAATATGAATGACCTCCAGTCTGGATGGCTTTAAAAAAGGGACTGGACAGATGCATGAGGGAGGGGGCTATCAGTGGCTACTAGCCTTGCTGGCCATGTGCCACCTCCATTACCTGGGGTACCATGCCTGCATACCCCAGCTGCTAAGAAGGTTGGGCAGGAGGAGGCCTTGCACCCATCCTGCTCAAGAGACCCTGTGGGCAGCTGGTTTACCATCATGTGAAGGAGTGCTGAACCTGATGGGGCATGGGTCTAATCCAGCGTGGTTTTTCTTATACTGCAGATTAGTCAACCTCCTTATATTTTACTGGTTTTATAAATAGGTCATTTTATCAATATCCCCAATTACATGAACTAAATGGTCTGGAAACAGACATGATCCTGTTTCTCCCACAGGATCCCTCCCATCCACTGAGATCCCTTCCCGAAGCTCTTTCTAAACTGTCCCATCTTCAAAGTCTGAGGAGGGGTTACCAAAAACAGAGTTTTCTCTGGCAGCAGCACTCAGATTAGGGAATGCCTTCCACCTGGCACCACCTGACAGCACAGCAAGGCTGTGCTATCACTCCACTCTTTGGCTGGAGTAAATACAGATCGGCTCTTAGTGGCTATTTCAGGACCTGGAAAAGTTGTTTAATGTGCAGCAAAATTTTGTTTTTTGGTTTGTTTCAAACCAGGCCACGCTGAGGGGCTTACAGGGGAAAGGTAGGCTGCCAGTAATTTCAAAATACTCTTATCACTAACTGTTTTGGCCTTCAGTTCTCATCAGCACTGCACTATTAAGCTGACACCAAGTGCAACAGTCTGGAGCACTGGGAGATATGATTTATCCATTAATTATGACATGTATTTCATTCTGAATCGATCAAGGTGTGCCCAAAGCTCACAATTCATCACAAGAAACCTTGATTCAGAACTCAGGAGAGAACCAGCAAGGAAATTATGGTCTGACTGGCAAAAACAGTCGAAAATCAAGATAACCATCTTCTATTCTCAGTCTGCCTGTATCCAAGGAGAGATGCTGGAGATACAGTTGTTTAGCACTGATATTTCTGCAGTACTAGTATAATTCTGCACCAATAATATTTCTGCAACACCATGGGAAGAACTGGTGCAAGGGAAGAAAAGTAAGAAAAATCCCCCAAGATGCTCAGGGAGGTGTTCCTCTGTGCCCATTTGCCAATAAACCACGATTGCCTTCACCAGGATCCGGCCTGCAGTTCTGCTGTTTTTCTTTACAGTTCATTCCATGGCAGGACCTGAAACTGCACTGATTGTTAGGGTGACTAAAGATGGAATAGAAGATAATTTTTCCTCTTGGCTTTTCCAATTAAATATCCACAACTCTTTGAGAATACACTTTCTATGCAGGGTATTTTTTTGGCTTCATTATCTCCAGATCTGCAGTAAAATATTTCCTTTTGACTGTCAGCCTTAGCTTGTATTCCATGTATTTGATGAGAATCTGCCTTACCTTTGGCACATGTCACTATGTCAAAAATTAATTAAAACTGTATCCCATTTATTCCTCCATCACAAAACCAAGAATAGCTGCAGTGGAGATTTTGGATTCTTGCACAGATTCATCATGAACCAAATAGTTGAGACAGAGTAGTGTCAAGGATACTGCTAAGAGTGAAACAGTCATTTTGCAAAATATTTGCAAGAATACGTGGCTATTATTCAGGGTTGGCTAGCAGTCTTGTACACTTCATGTTTGCCACACATCTGCCTTGCCGTACACATAAAATTCCTTTGTCACACTCTTCCCAGCTCATCTGTCAAAGTATTTCTGGGCAGTTCACAGGTGCCATCCCCTCAAGCATTTGCAATTCTGAAGATGTGCATCAGCATTTTGATGGCAATGTAATGGTGTTTAAAGACTGTCGGTATAATACAGAATGCCAGGACTTTAATGGCTAGCCACAGCTTTAAAACATCTTAGATGGATATTCATGAGCTGAAGTTCTTTCTTTAAAGAACTTGCACATTTCAAACACCTGTTTCAAATTTAAAATCAGACAAAGGAATTACTCGAACTTGCATGTGCAATCCTCAAATGAAGCTGCCAAATTAAATAATACCAAGGAATGTGGTATGAAGATATGTCATTAGATTTCTTTACCAAAGATCATCTCTGCCTGGGTCCTTGCCTTGCTAGATTAGAATCGGCACAAGCAGGAGTAGCATCAGACAGTAACTGGCATTATCGACAATACTCAGAGGTGAGAAAGAAGAGCTTACAGTCAACATATTTTGAAATATCATGCAAGCACGCACACTCACGCACACACACAGGCAGAAGCTTCAACACTTTCTATGGCAATCATGTTTTCCACAGCTACAGAAAATGCTTTCCACAGTAACACATGGTTTGAATGTCAGACATTCTTCCTCAAAAAACAGCCAACATGTGCTGGGGATCCATGGCCAAGAGCAATCTGCCAGCATGCATGCTTCATCCTTCGGCGCATTTAGGAACAAAGTGTTTGCCATTCCCACTTCACTGGTTCCTATAGGAAATATCTGAAGTGACCCTTCAAAGAGACACTTCAGTGTGCCCATAAGGAGCCTTTTGAAGGAAGCGAGGGCACACCGTCGTGAAAATATAAATTATCTTCTAGGCCTCTTGAAACACCAGGAGCCAAAGGTCATAAAGTATACAATAAAAACAGACATGGGATAAAAATGTGGCTCTCCTTGTCTAGATCCAAGAGAAACAGCTATGCCTTTACCGTTTTTATTAGGGCCTACCAAACACCTCACAGAGTACTGAAGCAGCTTAGTTCTCCAGATAGGAGTGGAGGGGAAGACAAAAGGCAAAAGACATATTTTAAAGCGTGAGTATTTACTTGTTTTGAAAAAGGGTTCTGGGAAATCTACATAATTTTATTCATTCATTTATTTATTCTGGTCACTAAGATCTGCAGAAAAGGACTGTCTGAGGACACCACATACTTGCAGAGGCCTGTTTCTCAGACACACATGCAGCAAAGGGTCTGACTGTGCGCCTCCAAATTACAGACTATTCAACCTTCAGGGTTACAATTGCCCAACGCTCTCTTGGCTTACACAAAAAAGTACGGCACATCACATTTAAAATAACTGTTAGAGTGCTATTGTTTTAGTGGGCTTTGTCTTTCTGGTTTATTATTTTATTTAGATTTGCTGTACTATACTTTCAGGAGGAGAGAGGCTTACGGAAAGGGTGGGATAATGCTTCTTTTGGACTTTCAGCTAAAAGTTTTACACGATTGCTTCATCTGGAAGTTTCGTTGTTGTTTTTTTTTAAGTGGACCAGTGGAGATCCATGACATGACTGTCTACATTCCAAAAATGCACCTTTACTAAACTTTTACTTTGTACGTGTTCTTTTACTACTAAATGTCACTCAGTTGCATCATGCTCCCATGGCATGGTATCTTATGTATTTCCATTTTGAGGTGGCAACAGTCTAGGGCGAGAGAAACCTACAAGAAAACGATGGTCCCACTAACTTCAGAACAAGTAAATATAAGAAAGAGCTATTTCAACAGAAGAATAGTTGTACAAGCAAATTCTCCAAGGAATCTGCAAACATATGGAAATCAAATCCATCAGCACCAGCAATCTGCACTCACATGAATAACCAGTTTGCCATTCTCTACCAGTATGACAAAACAAATTATTATTATCCCAAAGCTACAAGTAAAAAACACAGGATGAAGTAGAGGGAAGAAAACAAAGAAAGTACCTTACCTTTTATTTATGGGTTTTTCATCTTTCTCATAAGGCTTCACAAACCATTTCCCAATGCGCACAAAGTTCCGGTTCATTAGGCATCTTTCGACCAGGTTGTGAATCGCTTTGAAAAGCAGAGTCCGACATTCATAGGAGAGTCCATTGTCCCATACACCATCTTCCTCATCTGCCAGGATGAAAAAAAGTCAGGGTCACGCTCAGGCTTCCTCTGGAGGTGCTCGGGATGTCAAGAACCGCAGCGAATGCCTGTGTTCGCTGAAGGGCCACTCTGCATTACCCACCGTCTCGGAATATACTGAAACAAATGCAGCAGCCTCATGGTGCAATGTTGCCCCATCTAGCCAAGGACTGTCCATCCAACTTCCAGCAGCTATCCAAGAGTCTCTGGCAGATGTGCCTCCCAAACGGGATCTCCAGAGAAGCCATGGACCGGACCTGGGATCTTCTGCATGGAAGTCAAGTGCTCTGTCTCTCAGCTGCAAGAGCATTCATTGCACCCATATGCTTTTGTTTTCGTGGGGGCACTACTGAGCCAAGGGTGAGTATTTAGGGTCTCAGGGGGGAACAGCAAAGCATTCACCACTAGCTGGGTTGGAACAGAAAAAAGAATTGGTTCCTGTCACACCAGAGCAGGGGTGATTTCTTGGTGCCTTCCAGATGGTTTGAACTGCGGCTCCCATAATCACTTGGGCTTACCATGGCTCCATGGGGGCGCACATGCTTCCTACTCTTCTCTAGGTGGGGCTAGGAAAGAGCCCTGCCTGAAACCTCACTGCTGCCGATCAGCGCCCACAGTACTGGGCTACATGGACCGACGCTCTGACTCACCGTTAGGCAGCATCCTTTGTGCCTGTGCACCAAGGCATGTCAAAGCCACTAAACTGGAGGAACAGCGGAGGAGAGAGGACAAAACTCGCCCATTGTCCCAGTCGAACTGAAAGAGGAATCCTGAAGTGCAGGGCGCTGCTTTCTGACAGAGGAGGGAATGACTGCCATTCAGGAGCAAAAAGTAGCACACTTTGAAGAGTGTCAGGAAAGGGTACAACCTGACCCTGGTGACTTGATCCCCATTGTTAAGGAACCTGCAAGGCAAGGGCGGGGGACTCACAGTCCTCCAGATGTTCTGGCCTACAATGCACACCAGCATTAGCCAATGTACCAGTAGCGTTATAAACACCTGAAGGATGCCAAGGCCATCACTACTATACGATGAGCTGCATCTCTCTCCTTCTCATGTCTGTGCAATGTGCAAGCTCAACCCAATATACAAGGCTCATCTCTTACACGCGTATGTATGCACGCGTGTGTACACACACACACACACACACACACACACACACACTGCTGCTAAAACATTTGCCTTCAGAGTATGACTCCGTCCCAGCAAAACTAAGGCTTGGTCTAAAAATTGTGGGTACCCAGACCTATAAATGGACTGATGCACAAATATCATGAACTTTTGCCCCAGAGCAAAATGACCATCAAAATACTTGAGCTTTGAAAAATAAAATATTGCCTCCTGCTCATTCCTGTACACCCACATAAACGCAAGATGTGCTGAGAGCAGGCAGCATGTTAGCGGAAGTCTCTGTGACCTTTACAGTTGTCCCCTCAGAAAGCATTCATCTGGAAGGTTTCAACAACACAGGTAACTGCATCAGTTCTACATTTCAGAGTAAAGGGCAAATAATTCCTTGATGCCCTAAAGAACTAGAAGTACAGAAGCTGCAAGTGCAGATGCCTCCCCCCACCACCACCCGGAACATATGATGTTTTGAACCCATCTAATGTATTCCCTAGATAAAATGTTTGTTCAGCCCAGCAGAAGTTTCAACTTTGTGTTTTTATCATGTGCGTGTGATAGCTTTCCAAGTTAAGAGTGCCAAAAACCTTCTCTGGCAATTGTAGCACAAAAAATAAATAATTTGTTCCTTTTTCCAAGCAAGAATATGTACGACATATAAAGAGCTATAGCCATTTTAAAAGGTTCCTGGCTTGCATCTAAAAAATGTTGAGTTGTCTATACGACAGCACTTGCTTTATTGCAGTCTCCAAACTCTCTAGAACAGAAGACACACATCTTGCTTTTCTTTAAAAGGATGTTAGCACTTTTGCTTTTCTAGTCACAGCTGTCAACTCTTAGATCTACCAAGACACCTCAACAATTATTTTGAATTGAGAAAACTGACAAGTACTACAACTATCCAAAAATGCTTATCAGGGTGAGTTTATATAAAGATAGGGCACAGATTATCACATGAACACCAAACATGCAAACTCACCCAGGTATCAATTTCCAAGGAGTTCTGTAATGTCAGGTTTAAAATACCATACTGACCTTGAATTGCCACAAAGCTTTAAGCTAGTCATATCAAGATAGCACATATACACCAATCCAGCAGGTGCATCATATGGCATACAGAGAACAGCTTTTATAGTTACGAATTTCAACACTTTGACCTAGTTCACATGTAAATATAACTCAGAAGAACTGGCCTGTTCATGATGCCAAAGCACTGTTTGTTCATTTGTTTGCTAAACTCTTTGTTACATGTGAATCCATAACTATGGGTTCTTAACCAGGACAAATTCAACAAAAGATCCCATGAGATTGGTTTGCATAACATGGCAGAACTAGTCACCATAGATAAAACAACTCACATTTAACCACCCACAACCCACTGCTTACTGGGGGTTAAATCTATAGGCAATGCCTCCTGAAATCTCAAGGATTAGAAAGGAGGCAGATAAGATTTCTATCAAACATATATTGCTGCTTGAATACTTTAACCCTTCCCATGTCTACAAAAAGCAACATGACCTCAACAGCCCTTTAAGGCACTTCAGCATATATTACTCAAACTAGCTGCACTCTCCAAGTTCAGAGATAGGGTGCCACCAAAGACCAGTTGCTAAACAGCAAGAGTGGAAATTGCCTTAATGCCCTGCTAGTATGCAGGAATAAAGTGATTTTCTTAACATTCTGTGCTGAGAAAAATTTGCTTAAGTGCAGGGTGGGTACCTCAAAGTTCCACTTTTAAAAAGAGGGCTATTGCTGACAGTACATGTCCGTATTCACATGAACAGGATGATGGAAAAAAGATGGCTCAATTCATTGCCCTCTCCACACCCAGCACAGCAGGCTGTTGGAAGAGGGCTGGTGCTTTTTGTCTTTCTTTTGCCAATCCCCAGCTGGCTAATAAAACATTCCGCAGGCTAGTAACTTTTGTGGACTGGTTTAAAAGACTTTTCTGCTAGGAGCTTTCCTGTTGCAATGGTCACATCCAATTCAAATAATTCCAGCATGTTTTCAGCCATTTCATGGCCTTCCTATCTCCCCGCCACCCAAAAAAAAAAAACCCAGGTCATAAGATAGAATATTAGAAGCAGCCCCAAACTCATTCAAGGCAAGAAGTATAGGTTAGTATTTAAATTTGTAATGTGTCATGAGCCAATGTACTTAATTGCTCCAAGAAGGGGAAGAATACAGTAAGCCACAAGAAAAGCCATTTCATAAATCCCAGTTGGACACAAGAGCACTGAAGTCATTCAAAGGTATTACAAATCCTCAGCTTTACATACCTGAAGCCAAGCAAATTTCCTTAGATGGTCAAAAACAAAACAAAAAGGCCATAATTGTACCTCAAAAATAGACAAAGCACTTAGCGCTTTAGGCATTTAACTACTTGACAAGGTCTACCCTGTCTCAAAGGTTAAGAGCATCTGTTCTTCTACAACAGTGATTTAGCTGCACCAAGGAATACAGTGTCGTCCCCCAGGAGAATATCGGTAACACACAAGCTCCCCTGAAAGACGCTTTGCCCACTACTATGATCTTTCTCTGCAATGCACAGACAAGTTTGGGGTGTGCTATTCCATTCATTCAGGATGACAAAGAGGCCAAAAAATCCTGACCTGAGCAATGTGGGCCGACTTGTGTCCTAGCACACAATACAACACACAAAGATTCTTTCACAAGAAGCATGAAAGATGTTTGCTGAAAGCAAAAGTCTGGAAGCATGGCGGTGAAACTCTACAAATAATCCAGGTCACAATAAAATCTGACTGTTTTAGTTGTGTTCCCACTATTACTGCAAAACAAACAAACAATTCCATTAGGTCAGGCCTGATTACAGGGCAGCAGTATAAAACCAGGACACACTGAAAGCAGGAAATCACAAAGCACAATTATAATACAGGCTCCCCATTCCAATGATGCAACTAGGGGTAGCGCAGAGAAGGTGATTCTCCTCAGTGCTCACTATGCCCACTGATTTTTCTCCTCAACCACTTACACCACATTGTAAATAGGCCCACAAAAGTTACTACCCAGCCAAAATGGAAAAAAAATAAAATGGGGCTTGGCAGGGAAAGGACCAAGAGCTGCTTCTCTGTGCTGTGAGCTGAAGAGAAAACGTCCCCCTTCTAGCACGCCAGCTGATTTCAACGCCAGGCAGAGAAGGGAAATGGAATACTCCATCCCTCCTCTGCCAGTCCGCTCAGTCGCCCGCATGGAATTCCTGGCTGCCAGACCTTAAACACAGGGCTGCCCTGAAAAGACTTATTTTATAATAAGAGTGCACAGGGCAGACACATCCACTTTCTTCAAAGCCAGCTGGAAATAATTCCTTTCCCTGTTTCTAACTCAAGCACCAAGTACATGGGTCCTAATCTCAAAGATCCACCAGACGCACTAGAAAGTAATTGTGGGAAGAAAAACTGGATTGTGCCATACCATTGTGGTTATTTATTATCTGTGTCACACAACGACCTGCCCAGAATGCTTTAAGAGCCCGAGTATTACGACAGTGCTGTAAGGCCGTCTGAACCACAGGACATGGTGGGGCCATTTGATCATTTGGCATTCAATGTCAAGGGCACTTGGATGGGGGCAAATACCCCTGGAGAGGCAGTACGTTGAGTAGCAGACAGACACCCCCCCCCCCGCCCCAGTTCTCCATGAATTGCAGGAAACAAAGGACAAGGGAAGAGGGGGTCTTGCGTCACAATGGGCTTTACAGCAGGCACAGGTTTCTGCCCGCTGCAAAGCTCAGTATAAGAGGAGAGCTCCCCTTCTGCACAGAAGAGCAGCAAGGGGAATTCACTGCCGTGCTGAGGTTTGGAGCAGGGTCAGAGCAGCACAAGAGACCTGCATTTCCTCTGCCTGCCCCACAGCTCAGCATGACATGAGACACATATGCCCCCCCCCCCCGAGCCCAGCGAATTGTCTGAGATGCAAAAAGGACTCAGGGCAATGGCCAGTGGAGGACACAAACGGGGCTGCCGACTGAGTAAAGGCTGCATTTCTGTGTCAAAGGAGACCCTCCATTCAAAGAGAGGTATATTCTCCTAGTTCACATATTCACTTCTATGCAAGGCAAGCAAGTTGTGCAATCAACAGAGAGAGGCCTGATGTGCACATAGCAAGTGGCCACCATGGCTTTATTGAGGCAGCGGTAGATATATTAAATATCAGGGCATGGCAGGGGCACATCAGAGCGCCTTGTCACATGCAAACTCAGTGAGTGCGTTGTTGGGGTGGCTGCAAAGCTGCTCACAATCCTAAGACAGCCCATGGTTTCTGGGTGGCTTGCCAACCACCCAACAACACACCCTTGCCAGGCTTACATAGAGTAAGAAGTTGCAGTGTACCTCTATTGTGCCCAAAATACTCAAAATGGCCACTGCCAGAATAAGAACCACAACAGGGAAATTCACCCATGGTGTCTTCTCTTACATAGGAGCCAGGCCAATGACACAAATTAACATCTATGAATTCCCATGAAGAGTCGATGCAATGCACTCCATGCTCCGAGACAAAAAGTTTTGAACTGTAACAGTTGAACTCAGTTAAGTTTAGCACATTTGTAGAACTGGGGAGCAGATCGGGACAGTACAAGGTCAACCTCCTAAGTGCACAACCAAGAGCCTGGGCAAAACTTTCCCTGGTGCCAAGCAGGGTCATCATAAAGACAAATGCAATGCTGACACCCTGCAAGTTAAGATACGTCACCCTGGAATTCTGAAGCCAAATCCTGGAACACTGAATTACCAATCCAGCCACTGTCTTTGACCACCGTTCATCAAAAGTAAGGCTCAGGGTGGTCCTCAAGAGAAAGACATCTTTTATGAGAAAGCAGAGCAGTCAGCCCTACGTAAGCTCTCTGCTAAAACTCTCGTTTGTGCAAGTCTGCAGGAACATGCATTTCGAGAAACCTCTGCAAGGCTGTAATTATCTGGTGAACACAAGCAAAACTTGATGCTTACTGTGGGGGTCTATTCAGCCTCCGAAGAGCACGTGGCTCTGTGTAATAATGGAGAGCAACACGCACAAAGGGAGTGCAGACCCCTCACATCACGACGCAATGATCAACACAAGAGCTCCATCTCTTGCAAAATAAAAGGCCAAAAATGTTTCAATGGGTGGCAAAATACTGTAGCCCGTAATTAATAAATAAGTTTCTGCCCTAACTGCAAGTCCAGCAGCTTCACTCTGGAAAACTGTTATGAGCAAGGGCAGTGGGGAGGTTTAGCTCGCCGGCCATGGTGTCAGAAGAAGAACACTCCGTCTATGCCATGGTTTCTCGGCCCGCCTTTGCTGGCCAATAGGCTACGGCTTGGTGAGCAACATGCAGGAACTCTGCGCTTGAGGGAGGCCTCAACACCTTCCAGGAGAATGCGGTTTCCCAATCTACTGGCTCAATTAAAGGCAGCTTCCTGTGCTCCACTGCTGATACGGATTGTTAGCTCAGTCTTTCTAGATTTGGGGTGCAGGAAGGAACCCTGACTATGGGCTCAACCCACATAACCAGCAACAGCCGTGAGACTGTCTCTCCTCCCTGGACTACTCAGGAGCTGGGCTGTGTAGTTCCTCCTATTAGCACCAACTGCCTTATTTTTGTCCTCTTTACGCCAAATTTATCTAGCTCTGTTTCTATCTCCTGTTCTTCTAGTCCTTGGTAATTATTAACGGCACAAACTTTGACAAGCTAAAAGATGGTTCTTGCAACTGTACTTTAAAAGTGCATAACATTCTATTAGTATCCAAGCATTTCAGACTTTCGTTCTCCTGAAGTGATGATGTTTTTTCAAGAAGTTCTGTGAAAGCCAGACAAGACAGGCAAGCTATACCAGGAAGTAAGAATTCTTCCTCAGAGGAAATATGTAGAGAAAAAATATACAAACATTCATATACAAAAAGACAAGAGCCACACGAGGAATGCTTGAAGCTTTCCTTTAGTCCTTTTTTTTTTAAGTAAATTGATCTGATTCATGCATCCTGGATTAATACTGGAGTTGGAATGCATTTATCCTTCTGTTTTCACAACTTTCTGGAGGCTGCAATGCATTACACAAGTCAAACAAATGCCAAAATGCATACTTTCAGGTACAACGCCTATGCGGATGCCCATTTTCGGGCAAACTGCATTAATAAATGCATATTTACTTTTTTAAAAGTATATTAAAACAAAGCAAGTTTTCACATGTTCTTAATTGCAGATTACTGCAGGAAAAGAACAGAACTGACTAATGAATTAACGCCTGTAAAACTAACATGAACCAGAAATAAACAGCTTTGCTCATTCCTAACCAAGGGTTCTTAGAAGCATGGCACCGCTTTCCCTGCCCGGGTACAAGCCCTACGTGGTGGGAATCACAGGTGGATTCTGCCTCCTGTGTAAAAAGAACCCTGAACAAGATGGACCTTGCTCTCAGCAGTGCGGTTCTTGTGGGCTTATGATCTGAAATTCCCTCTCCTCCACTCCAGATTTCCCTGGCATCTTGGCTGGGCTAGTCCCTGCCTGGTCACTGGGGCCAAGTGGATTGCATTAGCTTCTGACAATTTCACCAGGACTCCTTGGGCTTGCCAGACACAACTTCTGAGCAGGAGCTGCATGTCCAAAACGCTGCTGCACCCACAGCACAGTCCTTGCTGCGTGTGAAATTATTTAACTGTCTACCATGGACACATACGCATCAATCACAACATCAGGCATTTTACTGATGTCCCAGTAAAGAGGGAGGGCAAGAAAGCGCGAAACAAACATTTTCTACCCAGCAGAACGATAGTGGAAGTTGGGGGCTTTTATTTGCTTATCCCCAGCAAAAATGCCAGGTGCTGCATCAAACACAGAACCATGACACTGTTCTGATTCAGAGGGCAAGTGATCTGAACACAAGGCAAAGGGCACTGGGGTTTCTTACAGGGGAAGGATGAGGGGATGCTTAAAAAGCCTCTTGGTGCATAGGATACAAGGATGATCAACATGCTGATTCCCATTTCAGTATTCCGGACAATCTGCAGTCAATAAGGGGTTTTCCTGTTAAACTGACTCTATGGGAGAATTCGCAGCAGTGAAATGCACAGCACAGAAACATTAATTTTTTTTTTTAAGCCCATCTCGCAATGTGCGTCTGGAAGGAAATATGTTTCCTGCCTTGTCTAATATGGCACTGCAAATAATACAAAAATGCAATTCCATTGTAGGGACAAGGCGGCATTAAAAACCAAAATTTCCCTTTCAATGACCTAGCTGTCCCACAGCGCCCTAATTCAGCCCTTTCTTCACTAGATTGTAGGTGGCTGAGGTGGGGGGGGGAGCGGGGGGGGGGAATGGCTTCCAAAATTCACAATTTGCAGATTGATAGCTCCCCTTTCAATTCCCAATTCAGAAGGAGCTCGTGAGGATCATCCCAGTGGAGCAAATCCTTATCTGAAGTCCTTGAGATTTCTTCCCATCAGTGTAGAGTAAGACCATCCCATGCTGGACAAACCAACCATCTCACTTGGTACAGGAGAATGAGACTGGAAAAATCCCAACTGCCTTGGAAATTTGCTGGCACTTAGCTGATATTTCCCACCTCCAACTCTGATTTCTAGCTCATACCCTCATGACTGCACCAAATGCATTCAGCATTTAGATACTTAGTCCATCTTTATAAAATGTGCCCTAATTTAATAAAGTTGTTGTTTGTTTTGCACAGTGCCCCGGCATCTGTCCTTAGAGTGTGTATCCCAAGAGTCATCTTTTGCTTTTTGTAGTTAGAAGCATAGAAACAGAGCGAGTCAGAACGGGCCTCCTGGGACATCTAGTCTGACCCCCAGCTCCAGCCGGCTCCGCTCACGACATGCCCACCATGTGCATGTAGTTAAAGCAATGCCCTTCAACGCCACCTTCAGGCAAGGCTTTTTCACATTTATTTTTTGGCAAGGCACTCTCACATGTAAAAGATACTACAACATACTTTGCAGGGCACACAGTCAGCCCACTGATCAAGTCTAGTGGGCCTACATGAATCGAGGATACACCTGGAATTCAGCTCTCATTGAGCTGTGGCTATGCATTGCAGGAGAAAACTTGTAGTTTTGCCATTTGCCTGAACAAAAACGAAATGAAATTGGTAGAGCAAAGTGAAATCTGCCTTGAAAATTTACTAGAATGCAAAAAAGGGTTTGCTTGATTTCAGCAGCTTACTGTGCTTTAAGAGAAGAGTCTAAGTTTGTCATCTATACTTTGGAAGTCAAATCCTGAATCCAAATGTCTAGCTTGCTTTATAAAAGATGTCACAAAACAAGAAAACATTTCCAAAACATAACCCAATTTCTTCCATTTCTCCTAACCTCAGAAAAGCATCAGATTTCCAAGAAGTAACAAAGGCTGGGGAAGTTATGCTGAACTTTCAATAGACTTCTGACACTGTTTTCCAACAGAGTCTAAGTGATCTTAGCAACAGCAAATACACGCATTAGAAGATGGCAAAATCCAAACTGCACTTTGCACTCTAATAGCCACAGAATACAGTAGCACATGACGTTCCCTCTGAAAAGATATATACCCAACAGCGTCTCCTAACCTTCACTGCTGGAAACTCTTCTCCGATACTAGATTTTAAAAAATTGATGTGAAATCCAGGTTCTTCATTTTAGCAGTTTCTTTAATCAAAGCCTTCACTTTGGAAGGGCAGAATGATTAGTAATCAGCCATCCTACTGGACTTACTACACATTTGGCGAGCTTTGTGTATACCCCTGTCCTGACACTGACAAACACCGCCTGATTTCTTTACCATGATTAGAAAATGAAGTACAGACCAAAGGCCTAAAAGTTCCTTTCCCTCACTTTTTTTGCACAAACATGCCCCTCACTTTCATATTCACAGCTAACCAGGCTGCATCCAATGCCATTCTTACAAATCAGGATTAGCTAAAATTTACAAACCCACTCCTAGTAGCTGGCTAGAAATTATGGGAGTTCTAGTACTAAACATGTAAGGAACTGGCTTAAAAATAAAAATAAAAATAAACGAGTGGGATTCAAAAGAGAAGAAAGGAGCACACTCTGTACCAAGTCACAGAGGTTTACATCCTTCATTCAAAGTGCACCAATTAAAACTGGAATTAAAAGGGTCAACACCCAATCCTTCATTTATGTTAATATGAAGCAATCTTAGGAGACTTGTTAAAACAACACTGATAAGCAAGTCCAGCAACACAAACAATGATTTTGATTAAAAGAGAAACAAGAACTATATGTTTATAGTAGAAGATGGTAATTATTAACTAAGTCACTTGTTGTAGGAACATCTGTGTAACCATGAGTCTTGAGCAATAGGAAGTGTACTTTGAAATAGTTAACATTTTTAACCAGTATTTTTATGGCATGTGAAGAATAGGAGAGATGTTCAAACTTTCTCCTTGCTGAATATTCAGAAGCTATATTCTTCCCCAAGAGAAGAATGAGGCTATGTGTGAGCTGTTATTCAAAAGGAACAAATTCGAATACTGCAGCAGCTGCCCCCGAGTTCCAAGCAGCTCTGAAACTGCAAAATGCAAAGCTGCTGGAAAGTAGCCCAAGTTAAAGTTACAGCTGTGCAGAAATTAGCTTTAGGAGTACTTTGGTTTCATGACTAAAAGAACATCTCAAGACCAAAATGGCAGCTGGCTTCAGTACGGGACTTAACCTAATCTTGTAAGACAAAAAGCAATGGATAATCGACCTAATCTAGTTTGATAATAATTTAGAATCAAAATGCCCTGCAGTACCTCCAGAAGATGCATAGGCTCAAATGCTGGCAATTTTTTAATGAAGTGCCTCTTTGCACACCTCTGCACTCCTGAACTTGTGGGCACACGTCACACAATGTGATCCTAAACATTCCCACTCAGGATCAGATCCTGCTGGACTCAAAGGGTGTTACTCCATATTAAGGACTTTTAGGACTACAGCCTAATTTACATTTTTTGTCCACAAACTACACACACACACAAACACACACACAGGTCGAGTCAAATTCTAATAGCACATTTTGTTAGCAAAAGTCCTGATTCATATTGCACGCTTAAATGATGATGTTTACATGTGCCACTATTCAGAAAAGAGAAAACAAAAACCAAAGTGCTTACTGAGCCAGCCTGACTTTGGTAACAAGATTATTAAGTCCAAAGTCCACACTGGTCATCTAATGCTGATTTTCCCCATTCCGTAGAGATACCAACAAGCAGGTGATTGGTGACATAGCAAAGATCTGGAAGGCACTGTTGATGAAACCTTTCCAGCTTTTATGCATAGAAAATATCAGGATAGAAACCACAAATAAATTCTGCAGAGCAGTTGCGTAAAAGGTACTGAAGCAATGCTTCGAAAAGAAAAGTTCTGCTGAACAGCACATGCCTCCACATGCATTTGAAATATTGGCAAAGAGCATGACATCTTTTAAGTTTTTTTTTAAGAGCTAAAGAGGCTGAGAATGAAATTAGTAGCAGCTTACAGATAAAAGAAAAAGGCGGGGGGGATTCATTAGCATTTGCCCTTGCAAAAAGCAGACAGGTCAAAGACAGACAACAGCTAGTTAAGCCATCAACGTGAAACAAGATGGACATCTGTTCTCACCTCACCTCTCTGCTTATCTAAGGTGGGAAACAGTTAACAAAAACAAGTATTTTTCATATCACTTTCCTTATATGAAAAGCTAGTTTATTTTTGTCTGGGAAAAGTAAAGGATTCAGACTGTTCAAGAGGGAACCATTCCCAAGAGGCTCTTGCCCTTTACACTGCCATAAACTCTGGGAGTTTTTCATCTCCTGTTCCAATGTACATCCCCACCTAACCTACAGCAATATCAGACGCTTTCTTAGGAACTACAATAAACTGCATAACAGCAGCAGACTTAAACATGATCAAAATTCCTCCATTTAAATTTAGCTAATTATTTATTTGTTTGTTTATATCCTGGCTTTTTCCTATAAAGGGCTCAAGGCAGCTTACATCTCCTCCATCTTATCCCCGCAATAACATCCCTGTGAGGTAGGCTGGACTGAGAGTCTGTGACGGGCCCAGAGTCACCCAGTTGGCTCCATGGCTGAGCAGGGACTCGAACCCAGATTGTCTGAGTCCCAGCCCCACACTCTTCACCACTACACCACACTGGCTCTCTATATTATCTGTAGAGCATTTGCACAGCAAGAAGCTCTTCCCCCAATTTCACTCCCATTGATCCTCACAGGTTGGTTAAGCTGAGAATGAAGTAGAAAAACAGCACAATTTATTCATGATGAATAGTGAAATAGGCAAGATTCTCAACTCTGTATGATGGAGAGCTAGATTTAATATAAGAAATGCTAAGCATACGTGTGCTGTACACCCCTGAGCGAGGGGTCTTGCAGGGTTTCCCTGCCTGCCTACTTGCCCGCAGCTGCTACTGGCCAGCCTTAGTTTCTTTTCCTCAGCCTCGACCCTGGACATGCCTTGCATTCCCTCCATCACCAAGAACACAGACCCTGAACCATGTCCAAAATCAGGCCTTCAAGAAAAGCACGCAAGCATACACCATTTTATTTTATTTTATTTTATTTTATTTTATTTTATTTTATTTTATTTGCATCATTGTTTCACTATAGCAGAACACAACCCTGTTTACAGGCCAACAAAGCATTTGAGATGGGGGGGGCAGGGACAGCACATGTGACGCAACTAGTGTTGTGCCTATCAAGACACACACACACACACACACACACACACACACAGACTGTTGCTTTCCTAATGAGCTGCAAGCAATGGAGATGTCCTACTTTAGGCCCTGCAGGGAAGGAATTACAATAATCGAGCTTCCATTGTCACTGGGGACATGTGTCACTGTTGTGAAGCTGTCATAAGATAAAAATAATACCACAGCTAGGAGCCAGGTGCACAGCTGAAGAGGTAATTTTCATATTACATCTGGTAAATGGTCGTCTGCAAAGGGAGATGCTTCACCCAATACCCTGGCCTTGGCAACAAATCCCTTCCAAGCAGGGAAGCAAAATGGGGCGGGGGGGGGGGAGAGCTCTGCCGGGCAGAAAAGCAGCCCTTATTCCAGGCCTGATGCCGACGACAGCTACGGTGGCCAGCTGGCAGCATCATCCAAACATTCCCTTCAGGCGAAGACAAGGTCCAAGGTCCATGAAACAAGGCAACACACAACTAGATTGGTATATAACCTCACTGATTCTGTACTGTTTGATTTGGGAGAGATGTGAAATCAAGAGCTTCCCCCCCCAAGAAAAATCAGCAACCTGAAAAACAAGCGGCCGGAGTATTAACAGTCCTCCTTTGCCATGTGCAACCACCACGCATGTCTAGGTGTAAGCTAGGATGAGCTCTCAGTTCCCAAAGAACAATAAGGCCTTGAAGAACTGGCTATCAGTTCATGCAATCTGTCTATGCACACTCAGAGTCGTCTATGATTAAAGTGGATTCTGTGGCACACAAGTCAGTATGGAAACAGTTTCCTCAAAGTATAAAGCTTTAAAACCACTGCTTTAAATCAATTACAAGTAAGATCAAGCCAGCAGAGACTTGGGCAAAGAGCCATCGCCAAAACTTCTAATGGACCCAAGGATCTGCAGCCGCAGAAACAGTTCCATGCTCAGAAGCAAAGCCAGAACCCGAGAGATGTCCAAGAAGGGTTGGAAATACACAATCACTCCTTTTGAGAAGCTTGCCACTGCCATTTCACAACCTTCTAAGAATTTTCACTAAGAATCCGTTCCTTTCCTCTCATGATGAGAAATCCGAATGCTACATTATACTGCCCTCAATTGCTTCCAGCCAGACAGAAGTGGCACAGGACTTCAAGTAACGGCAGAAACTTCATTATCTAGGGCAGCTCTCCCCAACTTGATGCCTGCCCTTCAGCTGTGTTGCATTACAAGTTCCAGCATGTCCCAGCTAGGGGGAAAGATGATCCAGATATCTATATCCATAATCCATCTGCATCCAAGAGACAGAATAAAAAACAACAACAAAAAACAACCCCTAACTGTTCGTGAAGCATAAAGCCTTAGTAGTCAGGTAAATCTTGAGAAGCAAAGAAATAAAAACTGGGCCAAGGAAATAATTGAATACTTAGCAAATACAATCACAATATTCAGCCTGCTAAAATAACCTTTAAGAAGTAAAATGGGTCATACCAAGTGGCACAAGAAATATTAGCAAGGAAATCAGTTTCCCCTTTATCAAGTGTACAGAAAAGTAGAACACAGGCTAACTCATACGATGCAAATTTCGGTCTATGTGTGAAGCACGGTCAATGACTGATGTTAAAACCAGACATTAATTGCAAAACTTCAGTTACTGGAGTCGTTGGCAGTTTGAGCATGCTCAATCTTGGTTCTCCAGATCGGCAACAGGGAGCAGCAGGTCTAAGACTGCAAGGTGTACCAGGAAAGCCCTTGCCCCTCACTTCTTACTTCCTCAGAAAACCCGCAGAGCCCCCTAAGAAAAACAAACTAGAAATTCTGATCCTATTTCCTCTATCCCAGAGATCTAACCTAGCTGTCTTCCGGGAAAGCACGGTTGCATAACCACTATGAATGTGGAAACTTGAAGAAGCCTATTAAAGCTAACACTGCAGACAACAGTCAACAGCTTTTAACGAGACATATTACTGAATGGGAAGCTAGATACTCCTAACTAGCACTGAGGTCAAAAGCCTCAAGGATTTCAGAGTGATGGACTGTCTGGGAAAATGAATCCAAACAGCCCACTGAACTTCCCTGAACAGATTACGGCGTACACACACTTTTGAAGGCTCATGTACAAGGCAATATTGACCCCCTGCAACAAGACCTGAAAATTATTCTTCCATTTTCACTCAAGTCTCCATACCTCACGGTGCTGCCACCATGATCTTATGCAACGGGACAATTTACAATCCAGTTCTCTCTCAAACCAGAAATCCGTGTATTTCTGAGCCACGGGTATGTTATGAACAGGAGTCAAAGATCCTACCTACCAGGCATGTGGGGGCTCTTCAGTTCTCTCCATTTCCCTCTTTTTAGAGCTAAATGCAGAACACTCCGGTTTCAATCCCTGTCACCTCCAGGTAAAATGATCAGGTAGCACTTAACAGGAAAGACCCTTTTCTGCCTCAGACCTTTATGGAAGACAATACTGAGCCACATGGACAAAAAGTCTTAACTATTCCTATCTTCCTACGAGGGGGAGCGAAAATGTTTGTTAACAGGCCATAAACAGTTTTACTGTCTCTATTCCGCCAGTGTTGTTCTACTCTACACTGCCAGACAGATCTTCTGTATGGATATATGAATTTAGCTAGCCTTTTAGCTGACTTTACATGATACCAGTTGAAGAGTTGCATGTCAAATAAAAACTTACACATTCCTGTAATCCAAAAAGTAGCCCAGTAGAAAGCATTTCCCTTACGCATTTTGCATCCCTTAGTTTTAGCAGGCAAGACCATGACACTACACCCTTGCACACCGCGAGCTCGCCTCTCCTCTGAAGCAGCCAAAACCTAAAAATGGTTATGATCTAAGTTGCATGGCCTTATCGTCTGTAAAGCCGCAAGTTACGACTGAGGTAACTCACAGGGCAAAATAAGGAAGCTGTAGATGTACCACTGCCAGAATGCGCAACTGTCTGCTCTGTAAATGACCTCTTTTTAGCAAGTGCCTTGTCCAGTTCTGGGCTCCACATCGTAAGAGAGACATAGCTCAGTTAGAATCTGTTCAGTGCAGGGTCACAGGAATGGTAGCCGGGTTGGGAGGAATGACCTATGAGAAGAGATTGAGGGAACTGGGTCTCTTCAGCCTGGAGAAGAGGAGACTCCGAGGGGATCTTCCAGAGGCTTATAGGTATGTGAGGGGTTGTCATGTGAAGGAGCCCCGTGAGCTGTTCTTCCTTGCAATGGAGGGCAGGACATGTTCCAGTGGAGCCAAGCGCAAGGAACCAGGCTTCAGGCTGGATGTAGGAAGGACTTCCTGACAGTCAGGACCCCGAGGGTGTGGAATGGGCTTCCACGGGAGGTGGTTGAGGCCCCATCAGTGAGGGTGTTCAAGGAAAGAGTGGACAACCACATGATGGGGATTACATGAGTGGAGCCGGCTGGGGCCAGGGGACTCGCTTTTTCCCTATGTTTTCGAGGACTACTGGCTGTAACCTGCTAACTCAAGTACTTCAAAACACACTTGCTTTTTTTTACTATTGAAGCCAGAACCAAAAATACTATTGCCCAGAGCATGGAGCTGATCCTAGAGAAGAGTACATACAGAGATTCAATAAGGTTATGCTAACAGGTGGAGCTGTTTCATGGAAGGAACAATTCCTTCCCTGTGTATTGCAAGAGCTAACATGGCACCAATGCAAACGAAATGAGCAGTAAATCAAGAGGTCCACTGTTCAAAACTCATCTCTGCCACTAATTCACTAGGTAAACCATTTATGCTTTATGGGAAGACACCAGCTCAACAGTAATCCACACGCTTTGCACACAGAAAGACTCGGATTCAAACAAGCGGATTTGAAACCGAAAAGACCTCTCTCTGCCTTAGACCTGAAAAGCAACCACTGATCAGAAGGCTAGAAGGATAAATAGCCTGGCACTGCAGAAAGAGCTTTTCCACCTCAGCCCAAACAATATGGAGTAATACTAACCTATCTCATACAGCTGTTATCAAAAGAAGGCTGAGATATCTAGGAAGTACTTTAAACACTCTGAAGTGCTATATTAGTGCTAGCTATTGTCTCTTGAGGGAAAGATTTACTCTAAATGTGATCCAGACTAAGTTAAGCCCTTTCAAACCCAGCTGGATTTCAACAAGTGAAACTTAAAGCACCTGCTTAAATGCTCCACTGGGGCTTTTAACATTTGAAATGTTTGCTGCCTCCTTCCAAAACACCTGAAGCAACAAGTAACACAACACTGAGGACCAACAGCAATTTAAAACCAGCAGCAAATATATACCGATTTTTAAAAATAACACTGAAACTCTTACCTATCATGTTTTCATATACTAAGCAAACATATTTGGACTGTTTATCGTACGTTCTATCCTAACATTAGTACAATGTGTGCAGAGTTCTTCAAAAGCAAATTTCTTCTCAGCCAGTAACTACGGGCATCTTACGAGGCGTCCCTGAATCAAGACACTCTGCCACAAGGACTGAGATGGGCGCATTTGCAGTGTACCACGAGTTCCACGGCGGGGACACGCCAGCCAGGAAAAGCTCCGCTGGGTGCCCTCGGTGCCCCAGCGATGCTCAGCAGGCGCATCTTTCCTTCTGCTTACAAGTGCTCCGAATGTCACCACAGATCTTACAGCTCTGCGGATGGGCACGGGCTTGGTTAGCTGCGGGTAGCAACAGTGCTGCCCCAGTTGCCTGCCAGCCCAGCGGACGCAGGCCAAGCCGTGCATCCAACACAGTGTTTAGCATAGTGCCACTGCGTGCGTAAGGCTCTCCCGCCTTCGAGTATGAAGCAAGTGAGAATAGCCCTGCAAAGGCCACCTGGGCATATCCCTCCCCACTGACAGCCCTGAGCCAGGACAACAACTGTCAGTTAAGCAGGAGAATATTTATCAGATATTTATGAACGCAGAAGATGAGGAGTGATATGTCCAAATACCTACAGCTAAATTATTACCAAAGATAACAGTATAACTTCTATGTTTAGCCATCATCTCTTACATTTAAGAGCTCTTATATTTTTAATCTGCCTAATAAGCAAGTTTATCTGGGCAAATAATGATATATGGAATTCCAGATAAAGGAAACCAGGGTGGTAAACCATGGCAAATAAAAGCACAATAATTCCGCCTTCAGCACATCATAACGCCAAATGCAAAACCAACAGGAGGAATAAAACAATGCAGATCTCCAGAAGTAGTTGGTAACAGGGCTGGGGTAAAAAAATGGATTTCATCTGACTTAGAAAAGACTATGATGTATGCACCAGGCAAGGTTCTCAGGGGAGTGTATACCACACGCAGGGCACCACGATTCGAAAAGCCCCTTCTTTTGCAGCCAGCTGTTTCCCCTCATTAAGGAGAAGCTACAAGAGGACAGCCTCAGAGGACAATGACCTTAGGCTCTGAGTAGGTAAGTACTACTGGCATTATGGACAGCTTAAACTTCACCTGCCACCTCGTTCACACATTTCAACTGGCCATTCTTACAACTGCCCTGTCAGGAAGGGCAGCATTATTATCTCCATATTTCTATAATGCTTTTGTACTCAGGAGTTCCCAGACAGACTTGTTTAAGACTGAGTCATGGTCAGGAATTTCTGACTCACAGCTCACACTCTTAGAAACCAGGTTACACCACTACTAAACCACCACCATATGACAGAGAGGCTACTTTATGCACGTAAATTAGGATTATTTTTTTTTTAACTTCCATATCGGCTACCTCCATTAACGCCTCCTCAGTTTCATAGTGCTTGGGAGAGAGAGATGCGATGAAGCACTTAATTCCTATGGACTAGGGACTTGCGGAAGTATCACCAGCAGCCCTCAAGGCGGACACTGATGCTTCCCATGCCTTTCGCCTTTTATATTTTGTCTCTTAGGTTGGGAAGCTGCAGATGGGACTCTTGAACACCTGCATAGCATTTTAGAAGTGTATGATGAAGAAGCAGCAGCACAGACCACATGCTAGGTAGATTATGATACACATAAGACCCCAAAGCGTTTAAAAACAACATTCAGGGATCTGAGTACACCTTCAGATTCAAAGAAAACAGAGCTGCCAAAGACAAGCTCACACTCCACTAACCAGCAGTACACAAATTCAAAGCATCAAAAATTGCGACAAGTGTTGTCAGACTGTTTTACACAGTTCAGCTATGTTGGCTTCTCTTGACCAATTAATAAATCCATTTCTCATAGTCAGAAACCACTTGTATAAAGCTTTTCTAACACACACCTAGCCTTCATTCTTTAAAGAAAAAGAATGGTCTTTTCAGTCACACATACTCTCATACTACCAGTTTACCCAAAAATGGTACCCTTCTATCTCCTGTGGAAGAATTCAAAACTCTTCAGAGCAGAAGAGTGTTACACTGCAGCAGATGTACACAAACAGACGGCAACAAGGCAACAGACTGATCCATCTATCGCTCCTTTCCAACTCAGAAAACTGTCTCAGTTCCTTGGTTAGGTGCCTCGTCCATCTAGCCCAAGATCATCTCATCTGACAGACACTAGCATGCCAGTATCTCCGGGAGACATCATTTCACATCATTTTCTACTTGATCCTTTTAACAGGATACGACCCAAGACCCTCCACATGCACATCACATGCTCAACCATTACGCTTCCATCCTTCTGCACCTGTGTTACATGGCAGCCCTACAAAACAGCAAATGCAGTTTCCACAATCTGATCCAGCTTTAAATGCAGCTATACTATCAGCCCTAGAAACTTCCACCTAGCCAAAAGTACGCCCAAAAGAACAAGAGTCTTCCCGCCAGAGGTAGCACAACTTACAAAACTACCCACTCCACATCTGCCACAATGCCACAGACATCAAGATGCAACCAATCTTCCAAATGCAGAGAAGGCTAAACAAACCTCAGACAGGAACAAAGCCATGCCGCAAACTGTCCTGCAAGGTTTCTCCCGGTAAATCACAGCCTTCGGGAACATGTAAAGACCAGTGGTCACACGGTACCAAAGATGAAGCCACTGCAAAGAGTTCATTCTGCCACACTTTGAGTTATTTATCTATCATATTTGTATGCTGCCCCATCGTCCGGGTCTCTCTCAGGCTCTCTTCCATCTGACACTTTACAGTGTAACATTAGCAAGGGAGGAGTTTGGACTGCAACATGGAGTTTACACTCTCTCTCTCTCTCTCTCTCTATGTATATATATATAGCAAGAAAGGGAATAAAGGAAAATGAGCAAATGAAAAGGTGCGAGCTTCTTCACCAAGATCTCTCTAAAACCAAGCTTACAAGGAGAGCAAGCCAGCAACAAGTTAAAAAAAGAGAAATGTCAGCTCCAAAGGACAGTACCACTAAACAAGGTGTCTGAAGCCTTTCTTGTCTTGTGTCTTACCTGCCAGGTCATGATGAATTAAATCAGCAAAGTTGAGGTCATCACCCCACCAGAATATCCACAGTTCTCTGCGCCCGGGCCTCTGGTCTCGCCGCCACACACTCAAGACATCAGCCTTCAGGCAACGACTGTAGCTGCTTAGAATGGGATCTTCTTCCGTCACGGGGAAGAGAATCGGGGCAGATGTTGGACCTTGCCACACGTACCGCTTCCATTTAATCCCAGTTAAATCGGCCTTAATGAAAAATGCAACAGAAACAAGGACTGAAGGCAACTGGGTGATTTCTCTGCAAATGTCGTTATTTATCAGATCCAGACATCCTCATTCATTACACAGCATATTTGTCTCCCATCCCACTCCATACGCACCCATTCTGGAGACTACCTGTTCTGCTTTGCTTGTGATTTGTTTTTCTTAGGACAAGTGTCTGGCAAAGACTAATAATGATGGCCTCAACCCCTGCACCATTCAAATCAGTAATGTTTTGTTATTCAAAGACAGGATTCCATTCCAGTTTAAAAACGTTGAGGGAAGGCCCACTTATTTTGAATTTTGCCATCCTCTTGAATATGCCAGCACAGAGAATCTGTAGCATGAGTGAGTCTGCCATTGATACAAATACGTATCTCAGCAACAACCCTCTCCTTAAAAAGGTCACTTAGCGCTGGAAACAACATAGCAACAAAAGTGAAACTAATTTTTTAAAGCAGAATTTCTGCAGAAAAAAACTGTCACGATTTCCACTGCAGAGGAAGGCCAGTAACAAAGTGTTTCACAACAGCTTTCAGCAATTTTACTATAACTCATGCAATCCAAGCCTTTTAACCCATTGCTTTTGTTCCCTCCCTTATTCCAGAAGCAATGCTTTAAAAAACAGTAAGACCCTGTTTGTCAACAAAGGACTGGGGCCAACAAGTTATAACTGAAGGGGCAGAAGCTCCCTGGGGTTCAACGTCACTCCCTGGCTATCAACAGTGGGGGTGCTTTCTGCTTAATCAGAAGTTTCCATTTGTCCCCCAGTATGGACGGACAATAAAGGCTTTCCTGCCTATTTACTTCTAACAAGGCAGTCTGCTTTGCAGAGTGACAAAATTTGCAACAGTTGGTACTCTTGCAAAGGTTGGGGAAAGAGAAAAATGGGCATGTGCTGAAGGCACTGGCAACTCAGAGCACCCAGCAACCTGTGATCCTGTAGACACGTTCAGGCCGCTTCATTTTATTTTATTTTATTTTAACACCCAGGTACCTATAAGCAGGGCAATTCGGCAAGAATCTGCTTCCAGTGTTAAATAACACCAACCGATCAAATCTGCTACTAATTTGCATTGAAAGAAATCCAGAGAGAGAAAGAGGTCAGCAAAACCCACCCTGGCTAGTAAGTTCAGCTGAATCCTAACTCAATTCAGATTTAACTAAATTCCATAGCAGAAAAAGCCAAGGTTATGAAACAGTATTTCCCCCTACCCACCCACTAGCTTTTGAGAGAGAAGCGCAGCCTACAAACAGCAGTACTGGTTTTTTCCCCAAGCAGCACTTTTGTCTTCAATTTGTGTAGTGTCACTTTTAGGGGAGGAGGGAGGGGGGGGAAAACAGCCAAGCAAAGTTAGCTTAGGAAACAGAAAGGGGGCTGTGGGTGGGAGCCGAAGAGAAGAGATGCCTTCAGCTAGCCAGAACCAGAATGAAAATAAACGGAGGAAAATCACAAGAAACCTTGCTAGCAGCAGCAGCAGCAGCAGCCACAAATAAACAGAAACTAGAGAGGAAATGCAAGTTAGAAGAACGGGGGAGCAGAACAAAAGGAGCAGGGGGTGCGCAGCACTAAGGCGACAGGCGAAAACTGGAGGAGAGAGGGCCTGCACCAGCCCGGAGCTTCAGGGGAAGAAAAAGGGACACACACAGGAAAAGCGCTGGGCGATTCCTGGCAAGGCCCGCACCAGCAGAAGCTATGCTAAAAATGGCTGCTTGGCTTCCATTCCTC